>NW_026644726.1:604936-907405 GCF_030020395.1 Manis pentadactyla
GTATTTGCTTTCTTCTTAAGGCTGCTTACTGCACTTTTTAAACTGGATTTCATTCTTCCTTTTTGTTTGTAGTTTAGCTATGTTATTCACCATTCAACTCCTGGTTATGAACAATAGCTTTGTGTCAAT
Organism: Manis pentadactyla; assembly: GCF_030020395.1. Lineage (NCBI taxonomy): Eukaryota > Metazoa > Chordata > Mammalia > Pholidota > Manidae > Manis > Manis pentadactyla. Next base: position 605,066 of record NW_026644726.1, read on the forward strand.
CGACATGTATCTGTATCTATCTATCTAAAGGTCTGTCTGTCTATCTATGTATCTATGTATGTATATATCTATGTATCTATGTGTCTATATATGTATCTATCTATCTATCTTCCTATCGTCTATCTATGATGTCTATCATCTATTAATCTATGTACCTATCTATCTATCTTTCACCTGTCGTCTGTCTACCTATCTATCTATGAAACAATCATCTTTTTGTCTGCCCATCTATCCTTATGTACAGAACAGTTAACAACATAGCCTATGTCTCTTCCCTACATTATGCTTCCAGAAACCTTTCAAGGTAACTAAGACAAAAGGAGAGCACTGTGCTCACCGATACGCTTTCAGGTAGAGTCAGCAGAGTGTGCTTACAAGATCAGTAAATGGAGGTGAAAGGACTTGAACCCGTATCTTTGTCCTCTGTCCTCTTATACTTCCTGCTCGCTTGTTGACTTTATTTAGCCACATTCAGTGAGTAAGTGATCCCTGAAGACCACAAGTATCCTTCGTCTGGGCCTGTTGTCGACAGAAAAGTGTACTTGGCACTTTGCACACCACCATGTTTGAGGGACATTGGCGTGATCACTGCTGATAGGTGGACGGACAAATATGAATTAACACCTATTTCTGGACAGGAGCAGTTGGGAACAAAGAGTGTGTTGTGGAGTGAAGTGTTTATTTGAGTGTCCAAACTTCCCTCTTTAGGTGGTTATTAATTCTTTACATTCGTGAACATCATAAAAAGCAATGATTATAAATGCCCAGACGCATATTATTACAGCAATTCATTTGCTGAGTTGAGAGGAAATGAGAAGGAAGTTGCTGCACCACTAAATCTATGCCTGAGCACTGCTGAAACCAAACAAAAAGAATTCACGGTGGCTAGATAGGGCTAATTTCTACTGACTCTCTCTGGGGTCCAAAAAAGAATCCATTTCTTTCTTTGTTTCTCAGTTTCACTTGTGTAGGGTACCTGTCCCCGCCCCTTCAGCTTGTAGTTTGTCTGTGTCCTTGGATCTCAAGTGAGTCTCCAGTAAGGGAGCACGTAGGTGGTCTTGAGTTTTCATCAGTTCTTCTAACCCTGTGTCTTTTGATTGGAGCACTCAAAGGCTGTACTTTTATTCTGATATTTGAGAGCTGTGCTCTTACTGCACTTTGAAATTCTTTTTGTTCTCATTAATATACAATCACATGCAGAAAATTATGTTATTCTGTCTACCCTCTTCACCAAGTCACCCCAATCACAGTTACAGCCGCTCTCCGTCAGCATGTACTAAGATGCTGTAGAATCACTACATGTCTTCTCTGTGTTGTACAGCCCTACCCATGACACCCCACCCTACACATTATACATGCTAATCCTAATGCCCCCATTATTTTTCCCCGCACTTATTACTCCCTTCCCACAAACCCTACCCAGTCCCTTTCTCTTTGGTAACTGTTAGTCCACCCTCGGGTTCTGTGAGTCTGCTGCTGTCTTTTCCTTCAGTTTTTCTTTGTTATCATACTCCACACATGAGTGAAATCATTTGGTACATGTATTTCTTCGCCTGGCCTATTTGACTGAGCATAATACCCTCTAGCTCCATCCACGTTATTGCAAATGATAGGATTCGTTTTCTTCTTATGGCTGTTTACTGCACTTTTTAAACTGGATTTCATTCTTCTTTTTTGTTTGTAGTTTTGCAATGTGCTTTCACCATTGCTCTACTTGTTATGAGCAGTAGCTTTGTGTTAATCGATATGTACCTATATCTATCTATCTGTCTGTCTATCTATTTATCAATCACTCAATCAATCATCTTTTTGTCTGTCCATCTGTCCATGTGTACAGAACAGTTAACCATATACCATATATCACTTTCCTACACTATGCTCCCAAAAATCCTGCAAAGTATCTAGGCTGCAGAGGGAGCACTGGGTTCACCGAGACACTTGCAGTTCGAGTCGGCCGCGTGTACCTACAAAACCAGGAAATGGTTGTGCTGGGACTTGAACCCGTGTCTCTATCCTCTGTCCTCTTTCATCTCCTTCTAACTTGCTGTCTGTATTTAGCCACATTCATTGACTAAGTGCTCCCTGAAGATCTCAAGTATCATTCCTCTGGGCCTGTTGTCGACAGAAAAGTCAACTTGTTGCTTCGCTCACCACCATGTTTGAAGGACATCAGCGTGATCACCGCCGATAGGACGGAGGGTCAACTAAAATGGAACACCAATTTCTAGACAGGAGCAGTTGGGAGCTAACAGTGTATTGTGGAGTGACGTGTTTATTTGAGTGTCCAAACTTCCCTCTTTAGGTGGTTATTAGATTTTCACATTCGTGAACATCATATAATCCACTGATTTCAAAGGCCCAGATGCTTATTATTACAGCAACTCAGATGTTGAGGTGAGAGAAAATAAGAAGTATGTTGCTGCACCACTATATCTATGGCTGGGAACTGTTGAAACCAAACAAAAAGAATTCACGGTGGCCAGATAGGTCTATTTTCTGCTGACTGTCTCTGGGGACTCAAACAGAATCCATTTGCTTGATTGTTTGATTTTCCGTTTCACTCGTGTAGGGTACTTGTCCACACACCTTCGGCTTGTAGTTTGTCTGTGTCCTTGGATCTCAAGTGAGTCTCCTGTAAGTAAGCACGTAGGTGTCTTGAGTTTTCATCCCTTCTTTTATCCCTGTGTCTTTTGTTTGCAGCACTCAGTGCCTGACCTTTTATTCTGATGATTCAGAGCTGTGCACTTATTGCACTTAAAGAATATTTTTTATCATTAATCTACAATCACGTGAAGAACATTATGTTTACTATGCTCCCCCCTTCACCAAGTCCCCCCGAAAAACCTCTTCAGTCACTGTCGATCCACGTAGTTGGATGCTGTAGACCCCTTCAACATGTCCCCCCCAAAAGTCCCCGTTACAGTCACGGTCCATCAGTGAGTAGTAAGATGCTATATGATCTCTACTAGTCTTCTCTGTGTTGTACAGTGCTCCCCATGCACACCCGACCTCGCGCATTATACATGCTAAACTTAATGGCCCCATTCTTTCTCCCCACACTTATCCCTCCCTTCAGACTCACCCTGCCTAGTCCTTTTTCCTTTGGTTACTTTTAGTCAACTGTCGGGTTCTGTGAGTCTGCTGCTGTTTTTTTACTTCAGTTTTTCTTTGTTGTTATACTCCACACATGAGTGAAATCACTTGGTACTTGCCTTTATCCGCCTGCCCTATTTTTCTGAACATACTACCGTCTTGCTCCATCCACGTCATTTCAAATTGTAGTATTTGCTTTCTTCTTAAGGCTGCTTACTGCACTTTTTAAACTGGATTTCATTCTTCCTTTTTGTTTGTAGTTTAGCTATGTTATTCACCATTCAACTCCTGGTTATGAACAATAGCTTTGTGTCAATCGACATGTATCTGTATCTATCTATCTAAAGGTCTGTCTGTCTATCTATGTATCTATGTATGTATATATCTATGTATCTATGTGTCTATCTATGTATCTATCTATCTATCTTCCTATCGTCTATCTCTGATGTCTATCATCTATTAATCTATGTACCTATCTATCTATCTTTCACCTGTCGTCTGTTTACCTATCTATCTATGAAACAATCATCTTTTTGTCTGCCCATCTATCCTTATGTACAGAACAGTTAACAACATAGCCTATGTCTCTTCCCTACATTATGCTTCCAGAAACCTTGCAAGGTAACTAAGCCATAAGGAGAGCACTGTGTTCACTGATACGCTTTCAGGTAGAGTCAGCAGAGTGTGCTTACAAAACCAGTAAATGGAGGTGAAAGGACTTGAACCCGTATCTGTGTCCTCTGTCCTCTTATACTTCCTGCTCGCTTGTTGACTTTATTTAGCCACATTCAGTGAGTAAGTGATCCCTGAAGACCACAAGTATCCTTCGTCTGGGCCTGTTGTCGACAGAAATGTGTACTTGGAAGTTTGCACACCACCATGTTTGAGGGACATTGGCGTGATCACTGCTGATAGGTGGAAGGACAAATATGAATTAACAACTATTTCTGGACAGGAGCAGTTGGGAACAAAGAGTGTGTTGTGGAGTGAAGTGTTTATTTGAGTGCCCAAACTTCCCTCTTTAGGTGGTTATTACTTCTTTACATTCATGAACATCATAAAAAGCAATGATTATAAATGCCCAGACCCATACTATTACAGCAATTCATTTGTTGAGGTGAGAGGAAATGAGAAGGAACTTGTTGCACCACTAAATCTATGCCTGAGCACTGCTGAAACCAAATCAAAAGAATTCACGGTGGCTAGATAGGGCTATTTTCTGCTGACTCTCTCTGGGGTCCAAAACAGAATCCATTTCTTTCTTTGTTTCTAAGTTTCACTTGTGTAGGGTACCTGTCCCCGCCCCTTCAGCTTGTAGTTTGTCTGTGTCCTTGGATCTCAAGTGAGTCTCCAGTAAGGGAGCACGTAGGTGGTCTTGAGTTTTCATCAGTTCTTCTAACCCTGTGTCTTTTGATTGGAGCACTCAAAGGCTGTTCTTTTATTCTGATATTTGAGAGCTGTGCTCTTACTGCACTTTGAAATTCTTTTTGTTCTCATTAATATACAATCACATGCAGAAAATTATGTTATTCTGTCTACCCTCTTCACCAAGTCACCCCAAATCCCAGTTACAGCCGCTCTCCGTCAGCATGTACTAAGATGCTGTAGAATCACTACATGTCTTCTCTGTGTTGTACAGCCCTACCCATGACACCCCACCCTACACATTATACATGCTAATCCTAATGCCCCCATTCTTTTTCCCCGCACTTATTACTCCCTTCCCACAAACCCTACCCAGTCCCTTTCTCTTTGGTAACTGTTAGTCCACCCTCGGGTTCTGTGAGTCTGCTGCTGTCTTTTCCTTCAGTTTTTCTTTGTTATCATACTCCACACATGAGTGAAATCATTTGGTACATGTATTTCTTCGCCTGGCCTATTTGACTGAGCATAATACCCTCTAGCTCCATCCACGTTATTGCAAATGATAGGATTCGTTTTCTTCTTATGGCTGTTTACTGCACTTTTTAAACTGGATTTCATTCTTCTTTTTTGTTTGTAGTTTTGCAATGTGCTTTCACCATTGCTCTACTTGTTATGAGCAGTAGCTTTGTGTTAATCGATATGTACCTATATCTATCTATCTATCTGTCTATCTATTTATCAATCACTCAATCAATCATCTTTTTGTCTGTCCATCTGTCCATGTGTACAGAACAGTTAACCATATACCATATATCACTTTCCTACACTATGCTCCCAAAAATCCTGCAAAGTATCTAGGCTGCAGAGGGAGCACTGGGTTCACCGAGACACTTGCAGTTCGAGTCGGCCGCGTGTACCTACAAAACCAGGAAATGGTTGTGCTGGGACTTGAACCCGTGTCTCTATCCTCTGTCCTCTTTCATCTCCTTCTAACTTGCTGTCTGTATTTAGCCACATTCATTGACTAAGTGCTCCCTGAAGATCTCAAGTATCATTCCTCTGGGCCTGTTGTCGACAGAAAAGTCAACTTGTTGCTTCGCTCACCACCGTGTTTGAAGGACATCAGCGTGATCACCGCCGATAGGACGGAGGGTCAACTAAAATGGAACACCAATTTCTAGACAGGAGCAGTTGGGAGCTAACAGTGTATTGTGGAGTGACGTGTTTATTTGAGTGTCCAAACTTCCCTCTTTAGGTGGTTATTAGATTTTCACATTCGTGAACATCATAAAATCCACTGATTTCAAAGGCCCAGATGCTTATTATTACAGCAACTCAGATGTTGAGGTGAGAGAAAATGAGAAGTATGTTGCTGCACCACTAAATCTATGGCTGGGAACTGTTGAAACCAAACAAAAAGAATTCACGGTGGCCAGATAGGGCTATTTTCTGCTGACTGTCTCTGGGGACTCAAACAGAATCCATTTGCTTGATTGTTTGTTTTTCCGTTTCACTCGTGTAGGGTACTTGTCCACACACCTTCGGCTTGTAGTTTGTCTGTGTCCTTGGATCTCAAGTGAGTCTCCTGTAAGTAAGCACGTAGGTGTCTTCAGTTTTCATCCCTTCTTTTATCCCTGTGTCTTTTGTTTGCAGCACTCAGTGCCTGACCTTTTATTCTGATGATTCAGAGCTGTGCACTTATTGCACTTAAAGAATATTTTTTATCATTAATCTACAATCACGTGAAGAACATTATGTTTACTATGCTCCCCCCTTCACCAAGTCCCCCCGAAAAACCTCTTCAGTCACTGTCGATCCGCGTAGTTGGATGCTGTAGACCCCTTCAACATGTCCCCCCCAAAAGTCCCCGTTACAGTCACGGTCCATCAGTGAGTAGTAAGATGCTATATGATCTCTACTAGTCTTCTCTGTGTTGTACAGTGCTCCCCATGCACACCCGACCTCGCGCATTATACATGCTAAACTTAATGGCCCCATTCTTTCTCCCCACACTTATCCCTCCCTTCAGACTCACCCTGCCCAGTCCTTTTTACTTTGGTTGCTTTTAGTCAACTGTCGGGTTCTGTGAGTCTGCTGCTGTTTTTTTACTTCAGTTTTTCTTTGTTGTTATACTCCACACATGAGTGAAATCACTTGGTACTTGCCTTTATCCGCCTGCCCTATTTTTCTGAACATCCTACCGTCTTGCTCCATCCATGTCATTGCAAATTGTAGTATTTGCTTTCTTCTTAAGGCTGCTTACTGCACTTTTTAAAGTGGATTTCATTCTTCCTTTTTGTTTGTAGTTTAGCTATGTTATTCACCATTCAACTCCTGGTTATGAACAATAGCTTTGTGTCAATCGACATGTATCTGTATCTATCTATCTAAAGGTCTGTCTGTCTATCTATGTATCTATGTATGTATATATCTATGTATCTATGTGTCTATATATGTATCTATCTATCTATCTTCCTATCGTCTATCTATGATGTCTATCATCTATTAATCTATGTACCTATCTATCTATCTTTCACCTGTCGTCTGTCTACCTATCTATCTATGAAACAATCATCTTTTTGTCTGCCCATCTATCCTTATGTACAGAACAGTTAACAACATAGCCTATGTCTCTTCCCTACATTATGCTTCCAGAAACCTTTCAAGGTAACTAAGACAAAAGGAGAGCACTGTGCTCACCGATACGCTTTCAGGTAGAGTCAGCAGAGTGTGCTTACAAGATCAGTAAATGGAGGTGAAAGGACTTGAACCCGTATCTTTGTCCTCTGTCCTCTTATACTTCCTGCTCGCTTGTTGACTTTATTTAGCCACATTCAGTGAGTAAGTGATCCCTGAAGACCACAAGTATCCTTCGTCTGGGCCTGTTGTCGACAGAAAAGTGTACTTGGCACTTTGCACACCACCATGTTTGAGGGACATTGGCGTGATCACTGCTGATAGGTGGACGGACAAATATGAATTAACACCTATTTCTGGACAGGAGCAGTTGGGAACAAAGAGTGTGTTGTGGAGTGAAGTGTTTATTTGAGTGTCCAAACTTCCCTCTTTAGGTGGTTATTAATTCTTTACATTCGTGAACATCATAAAAAGCAATGATTATAAATGCCCAGACGCATATTATTACAGCAATTCATTTGCTGAGGTGAGAGGAAATGAGAAGGAAGTTGCTGCACCACTAAATCTATGCCTGAGCACTGCTGAAACCAAACAAAAAGAATTCACGGTGGCTAGATAGGGCTATTTTCTACTGACTCTCTCTGGGGTCCAAAACAGAATCCATTTCTTTCTTTGTTTCTCAGTTTCACTTGTGTAGGGTACCTGTCCCCGCACCTTCAGCTTGTAGTTTGTCTGTGTCCTTGGATCTCAAGTGAGTCTCCAGTAAGGGAGCACGTAGGTGGTCTTGAGTTTTCATCAGTTCTTCTAACCCTGTGTCTTTTGATTGGAGCACTCAAAGGCTGTACTTTTATTCTGATATTTGAGAGCTGTGCTCTTACTGCACTTTGAAATTCTTTTTGTTCTCATTAATATACAATCACATGCAGAAAATTATGTTATTCTGTCTACCCTCTTCACCAAGTCACCCCAATCACAGTTACAGCCGCTCTCCGTCAGCATGTACTAAGATGCTGTAGAATCACTACATGTCTTCTCTGTGTTGTACAGCCCTACCCATGACACCCCACCCTACACATTATACATGCTAATCCTAATGCCCCCATTATTTTTCCCCGCACTTATTACTCCCTTCCCACAAACCCTACCCAGTCCCTTTCTCTTTGGTAACTGTTAGTCCACCCTCGGGTTCTGTGAGTCTGCTGCTGTCTTTTCCTTCAGTTTTTCTTTGTTATCATACTCCACACATGAGTGAAATCATTTGGTACATGTATTTCTTCGCCTGGCCTATTTGACTGAGCATAATACCCTCTAGCTCCATCCACGTTATTGCAAATGATAGGATTCGTTTTCTTCTTATGGCTGTTTACTGCACTTTTTAAACTGGATTTCATTCTTCTTTTTTGTTTGTAGTTTTGCAATGTGCTTTCACCATTGCTCTACTTGTTATGAGCAGTAGCTTTGTGTTAATCGATATGTACCTATATCTATCTATCTGTCTGTCTATCTATTTATCAATCACTCAATCAATCATCTTTTTGTCTGTCCATCTGTCCATGTGTACAGAACAGTTAACCATATACCATATATCACTTTCCTACACTATGCTCCCAAAAATCCTGCAAAGTATCTAGGCTGCAGAGGGAGCACTGGGTTCACCGAGACACTTGCAGTTCGAGTCGGCCGCGTGTACCTACAAAACCAGGAAATGGTTGTGCTGGGACTTGAACCCGTGTCTCTATCCTCTGTCCTCTTTCATCTCCTTCTAACTTGCTGTCTGTATTTAGCCACATTCATTGACTAAGTGCTCCCTGAAGATCTCAAGTATCATTCCTCTGGGCCTGTTGTCGACAGAAAAGTCAACTTGTTGCTTCGCTCACCACCATGTTTGAAGGACATCAGCGTGATCACCGCCGATAGGACGGAGGGTCAACTAAAATGGAACACCAATTTCTAGACAGGAGCAGTTGGGAGCTAACAGTGTATTGTGGAGTGACGTGTTTATTTGAGTGTCCAAACTTCCCTCTTTAGGTGGTTATTAGATTTTCACATTCGTGAACATCATATAATCCACTGATTTCAAAGGCCCAGATGCTTATTATTACAGCAACTCAGATGTTGAGGTGAGAGAAAATAAGAAGTATGTTGCTGCACCACTATATCTATGGCTGGGAACTGTTGAAACCAAACAAAAAGAATTCACGGTGGCCAGATAGGTCTATTTTCTGCTGACTGTCTCTGGGGACTCAAACAGAATCCATTTGCTTGATTGTTTGATTTTCCGTTTCACTCGTGTAGGGTACTTGTCCACACACCTTCGGCTTGTAGTTTGTCTGTGTCCTTGGATCTCAAGTGAGTCTCCTGTAAGTAAGCACGTAGGTGTCTTGAGTTTTCATCCCTTCTTTTATCCCTGTGTCTTTTGTTTGCAGCACTCAGTGCCTGACCTTTTATTCTGATGATTCAGAGCTGTGCACTTATTGCACTTAAAGAATATTTTTTATCATTAATCTACAATCACGTGAAGAACATTATGTTTACTATGCTCCCCCCTTCACCAAGTCCCCCCGAAAAACCTCTTCAGTCACTGTCGATCCACGTAGTTGGATGCTGTAGACCCCTTCAACATGTCCCCCCCAAAAGTCCCCGTTACAGTCACGGTCCATCAGTGAGTAGTAAGATGCTATATGATCTCTACTAGTCTTCTCTGTGTTGTACAGTGCTCCCCATGCACACCCGACCTCGCGCATTATACATGCTAAACTTAATGGCCCCATTCTTTCTCCCCACACTTATCCCTCCCTTCAGACTCACCCTGCCTAGTCCTTTTTCCTTTGGTTACTTTTAGTCAACTGTCGGGTTCTGTGAGTCTGCTGCTGTTTTTTTACTTCAGTTTTTCTTTGTTGTTATACTCCACACATGAGTGAAATCACTTGGTACTTGCCTTTATCCGCCTGCCCTATTTTTCTGAACATACTACCGTCTTGCTCCATCCACGTCATTTCAAATTGTAGTATTTGCTTTCTTCTTAAGGCTGCTTACTGCACTTTTTAAACTGGATTTCATTCTTCCTTTTTGTTTGTAGTTTAGCTATGTTATTCACCATTCAACTCCTGGTTATGAACAATAGCTTTGTGTCAATCGACATGTATCTGTATCTATCTATCTAAAGGTCTGTCTGTCTATCTATGTATCTATGTATGTATATATCTATGTATCTATGTGTCTATCTATGTATCTATCTATCTATCTTCCTATCGTCTATCTCTGATGTCTATCATCTATTAATCTATGTACCTATCTATCTATCTTTCACCTGTCGTCTGTTTACCTATCTATCTATGAAACAATCATCTTTTTGTCTGCCCATCTATCCTTATGTACAGAACAGTTAACAACATAGCCTATGTCTCTTCCCTACATTATGCTTCCAGAAACCTTGCAAGGTAACTAAGCCATAAGGAGAGCACTGTGTTCACTGATACGCTTTCAGGTAGAGTCAGCAGAGTGTGCTTACAAAACCAGTAAATGGAGGTGAAAGGACTTGAACCCGTATCTGTGTCCTCTGTCCTCTTATACTTCCTGCTCGCTTGTTGACTTTATTTAGCCACATTCAGTGAGTAAGTGATCCCTGAAGACCACAAGTATCCTTCGTCTGGGCCTGTTGTCGACAGAAATGTGTACTTGGAAGTTTGCACACCACCATGTTTGAGGGACATTGGCGTGATCACTGCTGATAGGTGGAAGGACAAATATGAATTAACAACTATTTCTGGACAGGAGCAGTTGGGAACAAAGAGTGTGTTGTGGAGTGAAGTGTTTATTTGAGTGCCCAAACTTCCCTCTTTAGGTGGTTATTACTTCTTTACATTCATGAACATCATAAAAAGCAATGATTATAAATGCCCAGACCCATACTATTACAGCAATTCATTTGTTGAGGTGAGAGGAAATGAGAAGGAACTTGTTGCACCACTAAATCTATGCCTGAGCACTGCTGAAACCAAATCAAAAGAATTCACGGTGGCTAGATAGGGCTATTTTCTGCTGACTCTCTCTGGGGTCCAAAACAGAATCCATTTCTTTCTTTGTTTCTAAGTTTCACTTGTGTAGGGTACCTGTCCCCGCCCCTTCAGCTTGTAGTTTGTCTGTGTCCTTGGATCTCAAGTGAGTCTCCAGTAAGGGAGCACGTAGGTGGTCTTGAGTTTTCATCAGTTCTTCTAACCCTGTGTCTTTTGATTGGAGCACTCAAAGGCTGTTCTTTTATTCTGATATTTGAGAGCTGTGCTCTTACTGCACTTTGAAATTCTTTTTGTTCTCATTAATATACAATCACATGCAGAAAATTATGTTATTCTGTCTACCCTCTTCACCAAGTCACCCCAAATCCCAGTTACAGCCGCTCTCCGTCAGCATGTACTAAGATGCTGTAGAATCACTACATGTCTTCTCTGTGTTGTACAGCCCTACCCATGACACCCCACCCTACACATTATACATGCTAATCCTAATGCCCCCATTCTTTTTCCCCGCACTTATTACTCCCTTCCCACAAACCCTACCCAGTCCCTTTCTCTTTGGTAACTGTTAGTCCACCCTCGGGTTCTGTGAGTCTGCTGCTGTCTTTTCCTTCAGTTTTTCTTTGTTATCATACTCCACACATGAGTGAAATCATTTGGTACATGTATTTCTTCGCCTGGCCTATTTGACTGAGCATAATACCCTCTAGCTCCATCCACGTTATTGCAAATGATAGGATTCGTTTTCTTCTTATGGCTGTTTACTGCACTTTTTAAACTGGATTTCATTCTTCTTTTTTGTTTGTAGTTTTGCAATGTGCTTTCACCATTGCTCTACTTGTTATGAGCAGTAGCTTTGTGTTAATCGATATGTACCTATATCTATCTATCTATCTGTCTATCTATTTATCAATCACTCAATCAATCATCTTTTTGTCTGTCCATCTGTCCATGTGTACAGAACAGTTAACCATATACCATATATCACTTTCCTACACTATGCTCCCAAAAATCCTGCAAAGTATCTAGGCTGCAGAGGGAGCACTGGGTTCACCGAGACACTTGCAGTTCGAGTCGGCCGCGTGTACCTACAAAACCAGGAAATGGTTGTGCTGGGACTTGAACCCGTGTCTCTATCCTCTGTCCTCTTTCATCTCCTTCTAACTTGCTGTCTGTATTTAGCCACATTCATTGACTAAGTGCTCCCTGAAGATCTCAAGTATCATTCCTCTGGGCCTGTTGTCGACAGAAAAGTCAACTTGTTGCTTCGCTCACCACCGTGTTTGAAGGACATCAGCGTGATCACCGCCGATAGGACGGAGGGTCAACTAAAATGGAACACCAATTTCTAGACAGGAGCAGTTGGGAGCTAACAGTGTATTGTGGAGTGACGTGTTTATTTGAGTGTCCAAACTTCCCTCTTTAGGTGGTTATTAGATTTTCACATTCGTGAACATCATAAAATCCACTGATTTCAAAGGCCCAGATGCTTATTATTACAGCAACTCAGATGTTGAGGTGAGAGAAAATGAGAAGTATGTTGCTGCACCACTAAATCTATGGCTGGGAACTGTTGAAACCAAACAAAAAGAATTCACGGTGGCCAGATAGGGCTATTTTCTGCTGACTGTCTCTGGGGACTCAAACAGAATCCATTTGCTTGATTGTTTGTTTTTCCGTTTCACTCGTGTAGGGTACTTGTCCACACACCTTCGGCTTGTAGTTTGTCTGTGTCCTTGGATCTCAAGTGAGTCTCCTGTAAGTAAGCACGTAGGTGTCTTCAGTTTTCATCCCTTCTTTTATCCCTGTGTCTTTTGTTTGCAGCACTCAGTGCCTGACCTTTTATTCTGATGATTCAGAGCTGTGCACTTATTGCACTTAAAGAATATTTTTTATCATTAATCTACAATCACGTGAAGAACATTATGTTTACTATGCTCCCCCCTTCACCAAGTCCCCCCGAAAAACCTCTTCAGTCACTGTCGATCCGCGTAGTTGGATGCTGTAGACCCCTTCAACATGTCCCCCCCAAAAGTCCCCGTTACAGTCACGGTCCATCAGTGAGTAGTAAGATGCTATATGATCTCTACTAGTCTTCTCTGTGTTGTACAGTGCTCCCCATGCACACCCGACCTCGCGCATTATACATGCTAAACTTAATGGCCCCATTCTTTCTCCCCACACTTATCCCTCCCTTCAGACTCACCCTGCCCAGTCCTTTTTACTTTGGTTGCTTTTAGTCAACTGTCGGGTTCTGTGAGTCTGCTGCTGTTTTTTTACTTCAGTTTTTCTTTGTTGTTATACTCCACACATGAGTGAAATCACTTGGTACTTGCCTTTATCCGCCTGCCCTATTTTTCTGAACATCCTACCGTCTTGCTCCATCCATGTCATTGCAAATTGTAGTATTTGCTTTCTTCTTAAGGCTGCTTACTGCACTTTTTAAAGTGGATTTCATTCTTCCTTTTTGTTTGTAGTTTAGCTATGTTATTCACCATTCAACTCCTGGTTATGAACAATAGCTTTGTGTCAATCGACATGTATCTGTATCTATCTATCTAAAGGTCTGTCTGTCTATCTATGTATCTATGTATGTATATATCTATGTATCTATGTGTCTATATATGTATCTATCTATCTATCTTCCTATCGTCTATCTATGATGTCTATCATCTATTAATCTATGTACCTATCTATCTATCTTTCACCTGTCGTCTGTCTACCTATCTATCTATGAAACAATCATCTTTTTGTCTGCCCATCTATCCTTATGTACAGAACAGTTAACAACATAGCCTATGTCTCTTCCCTACATTATGCTTCCAGAAACCTTTCAAGGTAACTAAGACAAAAGGAGAGCACTGTGCTCACCGATACGCTTTCAGGTAGAGTCAGCAGAGTGTGCTTACAAGATCAGTAAATGGAGGTGAAAGGACTTGAACCCGTATCTTTGTCCTCTGTCCTCTTATACTTCCTGCTCGCTTGTTGACTTTATTTAGCCACATTCAGTGAGTAAGTGATCCCTGAAGACCACAAGTATCCTTCGTCTGGGCCTGTTGTCGACAGAAAAGTGTACTTGGCACTTTGCACACCACCATGTTTGAGGGACATTGGCGTGATCACTGCTGATAGGTGGACGGACAAATATGAATTAACACCTATTTCTGGACAGGAGCAGTTGGGAACAAAGAGTGTGTTGTGGAGTGAAGTGTTTATTTGAGTGTCCAAACTTCCCTCTTTAGGTGGTTATTAATTCTTTACATTCGTGAACATCATAAAAAGCAATGATTATAAATGCCCAGACGCATATTATTACAGCAATTCATTTGCTGAGGTGAGAGGAAATGAGAAGGAAGTTGCTGCACCACTAAATCTATGCCTGAGCACTGCTGAAACCAAACAAAAAGAATTCACGGTGGCTAGATAGGGCTATTTTCTACTGACTCTCTCTGGGGTCCAAAACAGAATCCATTTCTTTCTTTGTTTCTCAGTTTCACTTGTGTAGGGTACCTGTCCCCGCACCTTCAGCTTGTAGTTTGTCTGTGTCCTTGGATCTCAAGTGAGTCTCCAGTAAGGGAGCACGTAGGTGGTCTTGAGTTTTCATCAGTTCTTCTAACCCTGTGTCTTTTGATTGGAGCACTCAAAGGCTGTACTTTTATTCTGATATTTGAGAGCTGTGCTCTTACTGCACTTTGAAATTCTTTTTGTTCTCATTAATATACAATCACATGCAGAAAATTATGTTATTCTGTCTACCCTCTTCACCAAGTCACCCCAATCACAGTTACAGCCGCTCTCCGTCAGCATGTACTAAGATGCTGTAGAATCACTACATGTCTTCTCTGTGTTGTACAGCCCTACCCATGACACCCCACCCTACACATTATACATGCTAATCCTAATGCCCCCATTCTTTTTCCCCGCACTTATTACTCCCTTCCCACAAACCCTACCCAGTCCCTTTCTCTTTGGTAACTGTTAGTCCACCCTCGGGTTCTGTGAGTCTGCTGCTGTCTTTTCCTTCAGTTTTTCTTTGTTATCATACTCCACACATGAGTGAAATCATTTGGTACATGTATTTCTTCGCCTGGCCTATTTGACTGAGCATAATACCCCCTAGCTCCATCCACGTTATTGCAAATGATAGGATTCGTTTTCTTCTTATGGCTGTTTACTGCACTTTTTAAACTGGATTTCATTCTTCTTTTTTGTTTGTAGTTTTGCAATGTGCTTTCACCATTGCTCTACTTGTTATGAGCAGTAGCTTTGTGTTAATCGATATGTACCTATATCTATCTATCTGTCTGTCTATCTATTTATCAATCACTCAATCAATCATCTTTTTGTCTGTCCATCTGTCCATGTGTACAGAACAGTTAACCATATACCATATATCACTTTCCTACACTATGCTCCCAAAAATCCTGCAAAGTATCTAGGCTGCAGAGGGAGCACTGGGTTCACCGAGACACTTGCAGTTCGAGTCGGCCGCGTGTACCTACAAAACCAGGAAATGGTTGTGCTGGGACTTGAACCCGTGTCTCTATCCTCTGTCCTCTTTCATCTCCTTCTAACTTGCTGTCTGTATTTAGCCACATTCATTGACTAAGTGCTCCCTGAAGATCTCAAGTATCATTCCTCTGGGCCTGTTGTCGACAGAAAAGTCAACTTGTTGCTTCGCTCACCACCGTGTTTGAAGGACATCAGCGTGATCACCGCCGATAGGACGGAGGGTCAAATAAAAAGGAACACCAATTTCTAGACAGGAGCAGTTGGGAGCTAACAGTGTATTGTGGAGTGACGTGTTTATTTGAGTGTCCAAACTTCCCTCTTTAGGTGGTTATTAGATTTTCACATTCGTGAACATCATAAAATCCACTGATTTCAAAGGCCCAGATGCTTATTATTACAGCAACTCAGATGTTGAGGTGAGAGAAAATGAGAAGTATGTTGCTGCACCACTAAATCTATGGCTGGGAACTGTTGAAACCAAACAAAAAGAATTCACGGTGGTCAGATAGGGCTATTTTCTGCTGACTGTCTCTGGGGACTCAAACAGAATCCATTTGCTTGATTGTTTGTTTTTCCGTTTCACTCGTGTAGGGTACTTGTCCACACACCTTCGGCTTGTAGTTTGTCTGTGTCCTTGGATCTCAAGTGAGTCTCCTGTAAGTAAGCACGTAGGTGTCTTCAGTTTTCATCCCTTCTTTTATCCCTGTGTCTTTTGTTTGCAGCACTCAGTGCCTGACCTTTTATTCTGATGATTCAGAGCTGTGCACTTACTGCACTTAAAGAATATTTTTTATCATTAATCTACAATCACGTGAAGAACATTATGTTTACTATGCTCCCCCCTTCACCAAGTCCCCCCGAAAAACCTCTTCAGTCACTGTCGATCCGCGTAGTTGGATGCTGTAGACCCCTTCAACATGTCCCCCCCAAAAGTCCCCGTTACAGTCACGGTCCATCAGTGAGTAGTACGATGCTATATGATCTCTACTAGTCTTCTCTGTGTTGTACAGTGCTCCCCATGCACACCCGACCTCGCGCATTATACATGCTAAACTTAATGGCCCCATTCTTTCTCCCCACACTTATCCCTCTCTTCAGACTCACCCTGCCCAGTCCTTTTTCCTTTGGTTACTTTTAGTCAACTGTCGGGTTCTGTGAGTCTGCTGCTGTTTTTTTACTTCAGTTTTTCTTTGTTGTTATACTCCACACATGAGTGAAATCACTTGGTACTTGCCTTTATCCGCCTGCCCTATTTTTCTGAACATCCTACCGTCTTGCTCCATCCACGTCATTGCAAATTGTAGTATTTGCTTTCTTCTTAAGGCTGCTTACTGCACTTTTTAAACTGGATTTCATTCTTCCTTTTTGTTTGTAGTTTAGCTATGTTATTCACCATTCAACTCCTGGTTATGAACAATAGCTTTGTGTCAATCGACATGTATCTGTATCTATCTATCTAAAGGTCTGTCTGTCTATCTATGTATCTATGTATGTATATATCTATGTATCTATGTGTCTATATATGTATCTATCTATCTATCTTCCTATCGTCTATCTATGATGTCTATCATCTATTAATCTATGTACCTATCTATCTATCTTTCACCTGTCGTCTGTCTACCTATCTATCTATGAAACAATCATCTTTTTGTCTGCCCATCTATCCTTATGTACAGAACAGTTAACAACATAGCCTATGTCTCTTCCCTACATTATGCTTCCAGAAACCTTTCAAGGTAACTAAGACAAAAGGAGAGCACTGTGCTCACCGATACGCTTTCAGGTAGAGTCAGCAGAGTGTGCTTACAAGATCAGTAAATGGAGGTGAAAGGACTTGAACCCGTATCTTTGTCCTCTGTCCTCTTATACTTCCTGCTCGCTTGTTGACTTTATTTAGCCACATTCAGTGAGTAAGTGATCCCTGAAGACCACAAGTATCCTTCGTCTGGGCCTGTTGTCGACAGAAAAGTGTACTTGGCACTTTGCACACCACCATGTTTGAGGGACATTGGCGTGATCACTGCTGATAGGTGGACGGACAAATATGAATTAACACCTATTTCTGGACAGGAGCAGTTGGGAACAAAGAGTGTGTTGTGGAGTGAAGTGTTTATTTGAGTGTCCAAACTTCCCTCTTTAGGTGGTTATTAATTCTTTACATTCGTGAACATCATAAAAAGCAATGATTATAAATGCCCAGACGCATATTATTACAGCAATTCATTTGCTGAGGTGAGAGGAAATGAGAAGGAAGTTGCTGCACCACTAAATCTATGCCTGAGCACTGCTGAAACCAAACAAAAAGAATTCACGGTGGCTAGATAGGGCTATTTTCTACTGACTCTCTCTGGGGTCCAAAACAGAATCCATTTCTTTCTTTGTTTCTCAGTTTCACTTGTGTAGGGTACCTGTCCCCGCACCTTCAGCTTGTAGTTTGTCTGTGTCCTTGGATCTCAAGTGAGTCTCCAGTAAGGGAGCACGTAGGTGGTCTTGAGTTTTCATCAGTTCTTCTAACCCTGTGTCTTTTGATTGGAGCACTCAAAGGCTGTACTTTTATTCTGATATTTGAGAGCTGTGCTCTTACTGCACTTTGAAATTCTTTTTGTTCTCATTAATATACAATCACATGCAGAAAATTATGTTATTCTGTCTACCCTCTTCACCAAGTCACCCCAATCACAGTTACAGCCGCTCTCCGTCAGCATGTACTAAGATGCTGTAGAATCACTACATGTCTTCTCTGTGTTGTACAGCCCTACCCATGACACCCCACCCTACACATTATACATGCTAATCCTAATGCCCCCATTCTTTTTCCCCGCACTTATTACTCCCTTCCCACAAACCCTACCCAGTCCCTTTCTCTTTGGTAACTGTTAGTCCACCCTCGGGTTCTGTGAATCTGCTGCTGTCTTTTCCTTCAGTTTTTCTTTGTTATCATACTCCACACATGAGTGAAATCATTTGGTACATGTATTTCTTCGCCTGGCCTATTTGACTGAGCATAATACCCTCTAGCTCCATCCACGTTATTGCAAATGATAGGATTCGTTTTCTTCTTATGGCTGTTTACTGCACTTTTTAAACTGGATTTCATTCTTCTTTTTTGTTTGTAGTTTTGCAATGTGCTTTCACCATTGCTCTACTTGTTATGAGCAGTAGCTTTGTGTTAATCGATATGTACCTATATCTATCTATCTGTCTGTCTATCTATTTATCACTCAATCAATCATCTTTTTGTCTGTCCATCTGTCCATGTGTACAGAACAGTTAACCATATACCATATATCACTTTCCTACACTATGCTCCCAAAAATCCTGCAAAGTATCTAGGCTGCAGAGGGAGCACTGGGTTCACCGAGACACTTGCAGTTCGAGTCGGCCGCGTGTACCTACAAAACCAGGAAATGGTTGTGCTGGGACTTGAACCCGTGTCTCTATCCTCTGTCCTCTTTCATCTCCTTCTAACTTGCTGTCTGTATTTAGCCACATTCATTGACTAAGTGCTCCCTGAAGATCTCAAGTATCATTCCTCTGGGCCTGTTGTCGACAGAAAAGTCAACTTGTTGCTTCGCTCACCACCGTGTTTGAAGGACATCAGCGTGATCACCGCCGATAGGACGGAGGGTCAAATAAAAAGGAACACCAATTTCTAGACAGGAGCAGTTGGGAGCTAACAGTGTATTGTGGAGTGACGTGTTTATTTGAGTGTCCAAACTTCCCTCTTTAGGTGGTTATTAGATTTTCACATTCGTGAACATCATAAAATCCACTGATTTCAAAGGCCCAGATGCTTATTATTACAGCAACTCAGATGTTGAGGTGAGAGAAAATGAGAAGTATGTTGCTGCACCACTAAATCTATGGCTGGGAACTGTTGAAACCAAACAAAAAGAATTCACGGTGGTCAGATAGGGCTATTTTCTGCTGACTGTCTCTGGGGACTCAAACAGAATCCATTTGCTTGATTGTTTGTTTTTCCGTTTCACTCGTGTAGGGTACTTGTCCACACACCTTCGGCTTGTAGTTTGTCTGTGTCCTTGGATCTCAAGTGAGTCTCCTGTAAGTAAGCACGTAGGTGTCTTCAGTTTTCATCCCTTCTTTTATCCCTGTGTCTTTTGTTTGCAGCACTCAGTGCCTGACCTTTTATTCTGATGATTCAGAGCTGTGCACTTACTGCACTTAAAGAATATTTTTTATCATTAATCTACAATCACGTGAAGAACATTATGTTTACTATGCTCCCCCCTTCACCAAGTCCCCCCGAAAAACCTCTTCAGTCACTGTCGATCCGCGTAGTTGGATGCTGTAGACCCCTTCAACATGTCCCCCCCAAAAGTCCCCGTTACAGTCACGGTCCATCAGTGAGTAGTACGATGCTATATGATCTCTACTAGTCTTCTCTGTGTTGTACAGTGCTCCCCATGCACACCCGACCTCGCGCATTATACATGCTAAACTTAATGGCCCCATTCTTTCTCCCCACACTTATCCCTCTCTTCAGACTCACCCTGCCCAGTCCTTTTTCCTTTGGTTACTTTTAGTCAACTGTCGGGTTCTGTGAGTCTGCTGCTGTTTTTTTACTTCAGTTTTTCTTTGTTGTTATACTCCACACATGAGTGAAATCACTTGGTACTTGCCTTTATCCGCCTGCCCTCTTTTTCTGAACATCCTACCGTCTTGCTCCATCCACGTCATTGCAAATTGTAGTATTTGCTTTCTTCTTAAGGCTGCTTACTGCACTTTTTAAACTGGATTTCATTCTTCCTTTTTGTTTGTAGTTTAGCTATGTTATTCACCATTCAACTCCTGGTTATGAACAATAGCTTTGTGTCAATCGACATGTATCTGTATCTATCTATCTAAAGGTCTGTCTGTCTATCTATGTATCTATGTATGTATATATCTATGTATCTATGTGTCTATATATGTATCTATCTATCTATCTTCCTATCGTCTATCTATGATGTCTATCATCTATTAATCTATGTACCTATCTATCTATCTTTCACCTGTCGTCTGTCTACCTATCTATCTATGAAACAATCATCTTTTTGTCTGCCCATCTATCCTTATGTACAGAACAGTTAACAACATAGCCTATGTCTCTTCCCTACATTATGCTTCCAGAAACCTTTCAAGGTAACTAAGACAAAAGGAGAGCACTGTGCTCACCGATACGCTTTCAGGTAGAGTCAGCAGAGTGTGCTTACAAGATCAGTAAATGGAGGTGAAAGGACTTGAACCCGTATCTTTGTCCTCTGTCCTCTTATACTTCCTGCTCGCTTGTTGACTTTATTTAGCCACATTCAGTGAGTAAGTGATCCCTGAAGACCACAAGTATCCTTCGTCTGGGCCTGTTGTCGACAGAAAAGTGTACTTGGCACTTTGCACACCACCATGTTTGAGGGACATTGGCGTGATCACTGCTGATAGGTGGACGGACAAATATGAATTAACACCTATTTCTGGACAGGAGCAGTTGGGAACAAAGAGTGTGTTGTGGAGTGAAGTGTTTATTTGAGTGTCCAAACTTCCCTCTTTAGGTGGTTATTAATTCTTTACATTCGTGAACATCATAAAAAGCAATGATTATAAATGCCCAGACGCATATTATTACAGCAATTCATTTGCTGAGGTGAGAGGAAATGAGAAGGAAGTTGCTGCACCACTAAATCTATGCCTGAGCACTGCTGAAACCAAACAAAAAGAATTCACGGTGGCTAGATAGGGCTATTTTCTACTGACTCTCTCTGGGGTCCAAAACAGAATCCATTTCTTTCTTTGTTTCTCAGTTTCACTTGTGTAGGGTACCTGTCCCCGCACCTTCAGCTTGTAGTTTGTCTGTGTCCTTGGATCTCAAGTGAGTCTCCAGTAAGGGAGCACGTAGGTGGTCTTGAGTTTTCATCAGTTCTTCTAACCCTGTGTCTTTTGATTGGAGCACTCAAAGGCTGTACTTTTATTCTGATATTTGAGAGCTGTGCTCTTACTGCACTTTGAAATTCTTTTTGTTCTCATTAATATACAATCACATGCAGAAAATTATGTTATTCTGTCTACCCTCTTCACCAAGTCACCCCAATCACAGTTACAGCCGCTCTCCATCAGCATGTACTAAGATGCTGTAGAATCACTACATGTCTTCTCTGTGTTGTACAGCCCTACCCATGACACCCCACCCTACACATTATACATGCTAATCCTAATGCCCCCATTCTTTTTCCCCGCACTTATTACTCCCTTCCCACAAACCCTACCCAGTCCCTTTCTCTTTGGTAACTGTTAGTCCACCCTCGGGTTCTGTGAATCTGCTGCTGTCTTTTCCTTCAGTTTTTCTTTGTTATCATACTCCACACATGAGTGAAATCATTTGGTACATGTATTTCTTCGCCTGGCCTATTTGACTGAGCATAATACCCTCTAGCTCCATCCACGTTATTGCAAATGATAGGATTCGTTTTCTTCTTATGGCTGTTTACTGCACTTTTTAAACTGGATTTCATTCTTCTTTTTTGTTTGTAGTTTTGCAATGTGCTTTCACCATTGCTCTACTTGTTATGAGCAGTAGCTTTGTGTTAATCGATATGTACCTATATCTATCTATCTGTCTGTCTATCTATTTATCACTCAATCAATCATCTTTTTGTCTGTCCATCTGTCCATGTGTACAGAACAGTTAACCATATACCATATATCACTTTCCTACACTATGCTCCCAAAAATCCTGCAAAGTATCTAGGCTGCAGAGGGAGCACTGGGTTCACCGAGACACTTGCAGTTCGAGTCGGCCGCGTGTACCTACAAAACCAGGAAATGGTTGTGCTGGGACTTGAACCCGTGTCTCTATCCTCTGTCCTCTTTCATCTCCTTCTAACTTGCTGTCTGTATTTAGCCACATTCATTGACTAAGTGCTCCCTGAAGATCTCAAGTATCATTCCTCTGGGCCTGTTGTCGACAGAAAAGTCAACTTGTTGCTTCGCTCACCACCGTGTTTGAAGGACATCAGCGTGATCACCGCCGATAGGACGGAGGGTCAAATAAAAAGGAACACCAATTTCTAGACAGGAGCAGTTGGGAGCTAACAGTGTATTGTGGAGTGACGTGTTTATTTGAGTGTCCAAACTTCCCTCTTTAGGTGGTTATTAGATTTTCACATTCGTGAACATCATAAAATCCACTGATTTCAAAGGCCCAGATGCTTATTATTACAGCAACTCAGATGTTGAGGTGAGAGAAAATGAGAAGTATGTTGCTGCACCACTAAATCTATGGCTGGGAACTGTTGAAACCAAACAAAAAGAATTCACGGTGGTCAGATAGGGCTATTTTCTGCTGACTGTCTCTGGGGACTCAAACAGAATCCATTTGCTTGATTGTTTGTTTTTCCGTTTCACTCGTGTAGGGTACTTGTCCACACACCTTCGGCTTGTAGTTTGTCTGTGTCCTTGGATCTCAAGTGAGTCTCCTGTAAGTAAGCACGTAGGTGTCTTCAGTTTTCATCCCTTCTTTTATCCCTGTGTCTTTTGTTTGCAGCACTCAGTGCCTGACCTTTTATTCTGATGATTCAGAGCTGTGCACTTACTGCACTTAAAGAATATTTTTTATCATTAATCTACAATCACGTGAAGAACATTATGTTTACTATGCTCCCCCCTTCACCAAGTCCCCCCGAAAAACCTCTTCAGTCACTGTCGATCCGCGTAGTTGGATGCTGTAGACCCCTTCAACATGTCCCCCCCAAAAGTCCCCGTTACAGTCACGGTCCATCAGTGAGTAGTACGATGCTATATGATCTCTACTAGTCTTCTCTGTGTTGTACAGTGCTCCCCATGCACACCCGACCTCGCGCATTATACATGCTAAACTTAATGGCCCCATTCTTTCTCCCCACACTTATCCCTCTCTTCAGACTCACCCTGCCCAGTCCTTTTTCCTTTGGTTACTTTTAGTCAACTGTCGGGTTCTGTGAGTCTGCTGCTGTTTTTTTACTTCAGTTTTTCTTTGTTGTTATACTCCACACATGAGTGAAATCACTTGGTACTTGCCTTTATCCGCCTGCCCTATTTTTCTGAACATCCTACCGTCTTGCTCCATCCACGTCATTGCAAATTGTAGTATTTGCTTTCTTCTTAAGGCTGCTTACTGCACTTTTTAAACTGGATTTCATTCTTCCTTTTTGTTTGTAGTTTAGCTATGTTATTCACCATTCAACTCCTGGTTATGAACAATAGCTTTGTGTCAATCGACATGTATCTGTATCTATCTATCTAAAGGTCTGTCTGTCTATCTATGTATCTATGTATGTATATATCTATGTATCTATGTGTCTATATATGTATCTATCTATCTATCTTCCTATCGTCTATCTATGATGTCTATCATCTATTAATCTATGTACCTATCTATCTATCTTTCACCTGTCGTCTGTCTACCTATCTATCTATGAAACAATCATCTTTTTGTCTGCCCATCTATCCTTATGTACAGAACAGTTAACAACATAGCCTATGTCTCTTCCCTACATTATGCTTCCAGAAACCTTTCAAGGTAACTAAGACAAAAGGAGAGCACTGTGCTCACCGATACGCTTTCAGGTAGAGTCAGCAGAGTGTGCTTACAAGATCAGTAAATGGAGGTGAAAGGACTTGAACCCGTATCTTTGTCCTCTGTCCTCTTATACTTCCTGCTCGCTTGTTGACTTTATTTAGCCACATTCAGTGAGTAAGTGATCCCTGAAGACCACAAGTATCCTTCGTCTGGGCCTGTTGTCGACAGAAAAGTGTACTTGGCACTTTGCACACCACCATGTTTGAGGGACATTGGCGTGATCACTGCTGATAGGTGGACGGACAAATATGAATTAACACCTATTTCTGGACAGGAGCAGTTGGGAACAAAGAGTGTGTTGTGGAGTGAAGTGTTTATTTGAGTGTCCAAACTTCCCTCTTTAGGTGGTTATTAATTCTTTACATTCGTGAACATCATAAAAAGCAATGATTATAAATGCCCAGACGCATATTATTACAGCAATTCATTTGCTGAGGTGAGAGGAAATGAGAAGGAAGTTGCTGCACCACTAAATCTATGCCTGAGCACTGCTGAAACCAAACAAAAAGAATTCACGGTGGCTAGATAGGGCTATTTTCTACTGACTCTCTCTGGGGTCCAAAACAGAATCCATTTCTTTCTTTGTTTCTCAGTTTCACTTGTGTAGGGTACCTGTCCCCGCACCTTCAGCTTGTAGTTTGTCTGTGTCCTTGGATCTCAAGTGAGTCTCCAGTAAGGGAGCACGTAGGTGGTCTTGAGTTTTCATCAGTTCTTCTAACCCTGTGTCTTTTGATTGGAGCACTCAAAGGCTGTACTTTTATTCTGATATTTGAGAGCTGTGCTCTTACTGCACTTTGAAATTCTTTTTGTTCTCATTAATATACAATCACATGCAGAAAATTATGTTATTCTGTCTACCCTCTTCACCAAGTCACCCCAATCACAGTTACAGCCGCTCTCCGTCAGCATGTACTAAGATGCTGTAGAATCACTACATGTCTTCTCTGTGTTGTACAGCCCTACCCATGACACCCCACCCTACACATTATACATGCTAATCCTAATGCCCCCATTCTTTTTCCCCGCACTTATTACTCCCTTCCCACAAACCCTACCCAGTCCCTTTCTCTTTGGTAACTGTTAGTCCACCCTCGGGTTCTGTGAGTCTGCTGCTGTCTTTTCCTTCAGTTTTTCTTTGTTATCATACTCCACACATGAGTGAAATCATTTGGTACATGTATTTCTTCGCCTGGCCTATTTGACTGAGCATAATACCCCCTAGCTCCATCCACGTTATTGCAAATGATAGGATTCGTTTTCTTCTTATGGCTGTTTACTGCACTTTTTAAACTGGATTTCATTCTTCTTTTTTGTTTGTAGTTTTGCAATGTGCTTTCACCATTGCTCTACTTGTTATGAGCAGTAGCTTTGTGTTAATCGATATGTACCTATATCTATCTATCTGTCTGTCTATCTATTTATCAATCACTCAATCAATCATCTTTTTGTCTGTCCATCTGTCCATGTGTACAGAACAGTTAACCATATACCATATATCACTTTCCTACACTATGCTCCCAAAAATCCTGCAAAGTATCTAGGCTGCAGAGGGAGCACTGGGTTCACCGAGACACTTGCAGTTCGAGTCGGCCGCGTGTACCTACAAAACCAGGAAATGGTTGTGCTGGGACTTGAACCCGTGTCTCTATCCTCTGTCCTCTTTCATCTCCTTCTAACTTGCTGTCTGTATTTAGCCACATTCATTGACTAAGTGCTCCCTGAAGATCTCAAGTATCATTCCTCTGGGCCTGTTGTCGACAGAAAAGTCAACTTGTTGCTTCGCTCACCACCGTGTTTGAAGGACATCAGCGTGATCACCGCCGATAGGACGGAGGGTCAAATAAAAAGGAACACCAATTTCTAGACAGGAGCAGTTGGGAGCTAACAGTGTATTGTGGAGTGACGTGTTTATTTGAGTGTCCAAACTTCCCTCTTTAGGTGGTTATTAGATTTTCACATTCGTGAACATCATAAAATCCACTGATTTCAAAGGCCCAGATGCTTATTATTACAGCAACTCAGATGTTGAGGTGAGAGAAAATGAGAAGTATGTTGCTGCACCACTAAATCTATGGCTGGGAACTGTTGAAACCAAACAAAAAGAATTCACGGTGGTCAGATAGGGCTATTTTCTGCTGACTGTCTCTGGGGACTCAAACAGAATCCATTTGCTTGATTGTTTGTTTTTCCGTTTCACTCGTGTAGGGTACTTGTCCACACACCTTCGGCTTGTAGTTTGTCTGTGTCCTTGGATCTCAAGTGAGTCTCCTGTAAGTAAGCACGTAGGTGTCTTCAGTTTTCATCCCTTCTTTTATCCCTGTGTCTTTTGTTTGCAGCACTCAGTGCCTGACCTTTTATTCTGATGATTCAGAGCTGTGCACTTACTGCACTTAAAGAATATTTTTTATCATTAATCTACAATCACGTGAAGAACATTATGTTTACTATGCTCCCCCCTTCACCAAGTCCCCCCGAAAAACCTCTTCAGTCACTGTCGATCCGCGTAGTTGGATGCTGTAGACCCCTTCAACATGTCCCCCCCAAAAGTCCCCGTTACAGTCACGGTCCATCAGTGAGTAGTACGATGCTATATGATCTCTACTAGTCTTCTCTGTGTTGTACAGTGCTCCCCATGCACACCCGACCTCGCGCATTATACATGCTAAACTTAATGGCCCCATTCTTTCTCCCCACACTTATCCCTCTCTTCAGACTCACCCTGCCCAGTCCTTTTTCCTTTGGTTACTTTTAGTCAACTGTCGGGTTCTGTGAGTCTGCTGCTGTTTTTTTACTTCAGTTTTTCTTTGTTGTTATACTCCACACATGAGTGAAATCACTTGGTACTTGCCTTTATCCGCCTGCCCTATTTTTCTGAACATCCTACCGTCTTGCTCCATCCACGTCATTGCAAATTGTAGTATTTGCTTTCTTCTTAAGGCTGCTTACTGCACTTTTTAAACTGGATTTCATTCTTCCTTTTTGTTTGTAGTTTAGCTATGTTATTCACCATTCAACTCCTGGTTATGAACAATAGCTTTGTGTCAATCGACATGTATCTGTATCTATCTATCTAAAGGTCTGTCTGTCTATCTATGTATCTATGTATGTATATATCTATGTATCTATGTGTCTATATATGTATCTATCTATCTATCTTCCTATCGTCTATCTATGATGTCTATCATCTATTAATCTATGTACCTATCTATCTATCTTTCACCTGTCGTCTGTCTACCTATCTATCTATGAAACAATCATCTTTTTGTCTGCCCATCTATCCTTATGTACAGAACAGTTAACAACATAGCCTATGTCTCTTCCCTACATTATGCTTCCAGAAACCTTTCAAGGTAACTAAGACAAAAGGAGAGCACTGTGCTCACCGATACGCTTTCAGGTAGAGTCAGCAGAGTGTGCTTACAAGATCAGTAAATGGAGGTGAAAGGACTTGAACCCGTATCTTTGTCCTCTGTCCTCTTATACTTCCTGCTCGCTTGTTGACTTTATTTAGCCACATTCAGTGAGTAAGTGATCCCTGAAGACCACAAGTATCCTTCGTCTGGGCCTGTTGTCGACAGAAAAGTGTACTTGGCACTTTGCACACCACCATGTTTGAGGGACATTGGCGTGATCACTGCTGATAGGTGGACGGACAAATATGAATTAACACCTATTTCTGGACAGGAGCAGTTGGGAACAAAGAGTGTGTTGTGGAGTGAAGTGTTTATTTGAGTGTCCAAACTTCCCTCTTTAGGTGGTTATTAATTCTTTACATTCGTGAACATCATAAAAAGCAATGATTATAAATGCCCAGACGCATATTATTACAGCAATTCATTTGCTGAGGTGAGAGGAAATGAGAAGGAAGTTGCTGCACCACTAAATCTATGCCTGAGCACTGCTGAAACCAAACAAAAAGAATTCACGGTGGCTAGATAGGGCTATTTTCTACTGACTCTCTCTGGGGTCCAAAACAGAATCCATTTCTTTCTTTGTTTCTCAGTTTCACTTGTGTAGGGTACCTGTCCCCGCACCTTCAGCTTGTAGTTTGTCTGTGTCCTTGGATCTCAAGTGAGTCTCCAGTAAGGGAGCACGTAGGTGGTCTTGAGTTTTCATCAGTTCTTCTAACCCTGTGTCTTTTGATTGGAGCACTCAAAGGCTGTACTTTTATTCTGATATTTGAGAGCTGTGCTCTTACTGCACTTTGAAATTCTTTTTGTTCTCATTAATATACAATCACATGCAGAAAATTATGTTATTCTGTCTACCCTCTTCACCAAGTCACCCCAATCACAGTTACAGCCGCTCTCCGTCAGCATGTACTAAGATGCTGTAGAATCACTACATGTCTTCTCTGTGTTGTACAGCCCTACCCATGACACCCCACCCTACACATTATACATGCTAATCCTAATGCCCCCATTCTTTTTCCCCGCACTTATTACTCCCTTCCCACAAACCCTACCCAGTCCCTTTCTCTTTGGTAACTGTTAGTCCACCCTCGGGTTCTGTGAATCTGCTGCTGTCTTTTCCTTCAGTTTTTCTTTGTTATCATACTCCACACATGAGTGAAATCATTTGGTACATGTATTTCTTCGCCTGGCCTATTTGACTGAGCATAATACCCTCTAGCTCCATCCACGTTATTGCAAATGATAGGATTCGTTTTCTTCTTATGGCTGTTTACTGCACTTTTTAAACTGGATTTCATTCTTCTTTTTTGTTTGTAGTTTTGCAATGTGCTTTCACCATTGCTCTACTTGTTATGAGCAGTAGCTTTGTGTTAATCGATATGTACCTATATCTATCTATCTGTCTGTCTATCTATTTATCACTCAATCAATCATCTTTTTGTCTGTCCATCTGTCCATGTGTACAGAACAGTTAACCATATACCATATATCACTTTCCTACACTATGCTCCCAAAAATCCTGCAAAGTATCTAGGCTGCAGAGGGAGCACTGGGTTCACCGAGACACTTGCAGTTCGAGTCGGCCGCGTGTACCTACAAAACCAGGAAATGGTTGTGCTGGGACTTGAACCCGTGTCTCTATCCTCTGTCCTCTTTCATCTCCTTCTAACTTGCTGTCTGTATTTAGCCACATTCATTGACTAAGTGCTCCCTGAAGATCTCAAGTATCATTCCTCTGGGCCTGTTGTCGACAGAAAAGTCAACTTGTTGCTTCGCTCACCACCGTGTTTGAAGGACATCAGCGTGATCACCGCCGATAGGACGGAGGGTC
This sequence comes from Manis pentadactyla, assembly GCF_030020395.1. Taxonomy (NCBI): domain Eukaryota; kingdom Metazoa; phylum Chordata; class Mammalia; order Pholidota; family Manidae; genus Manis; species Manis pentadactyla. Next base: position 634,538 of record NW_026644726.1, read on the forward strand.
AAATAAAAAGGAACACCAATTTCTAGACAGGAGCAGTTGGGAGCTAACAGTGTATTGTGGAGTGACGTGTTTATTTGAGTGTCCAAACTTCCCTCTTTAGGTGGTTATTAGATTTTCACATTCGTGAACATCATAAAATCCACTGATTTCAAAGGCCCAGATGCTTATTATTACAGCAACTCAGATGTTGAGGTGAGAGAAAATGAGAAGTATGTTGCTGCACCACTAAATCTATGGCTGGGAACTGTTGAAACCAAACAAAAAGAATTCACGGTGGTCAGATAGGGCTATTTTCTGCTGACTGTCTCTGGGGACTCAAACAGAATCCATTTGCTTGATTGTTTGTTTTTCCGTTTCACTCGTGTAGGGTACTTGTCCACACACCTTCGGCTTGTAGTTTGTCTGTGTCCTTGGATCTCAAGTGAGTCTCCTGTAAGTAAGCACGTAGGTGTCTTCAGTTTTCATCCCTTCTTTTATCCCTGTGTCTTTTGTTTGCAGCACTCAGTGCCTGACCTTTTATTCTGATGATTCAGAGCTGTGCACTTACTGCACTTAAAGAATATTTTTTATCATTAATCTACAATCACGTGAAGAACATTATGTTTACTATGCTCCCCCCTTCACCAAGTCCCCCCGAAAAACCTCTTCAGTCACTGTCGATCCGCGTAGTTGGATGCTGTAGACCCCTTCAACATGTCCCCCCCAAAAGTCCCCGTTACAGTCACGGTCCATCAGTGAGTAGTACGATGCTATATGATCTCTACTAGTCTTCTCTGTGTTGTACAGTGCTCCCCATGCACACCCGACCTCGCGCATTATACATGCTAAACTTAATGGCCCCATTCTTTCTCCCCACACTTATCCCTCTCTTCAGACTCACCCTGCCCAGTCCTTTTTCCTTTGGTTACTTTTAGTCAACTGTCGGGTTCTGTGAGTCTGCTGCTGTTTTTTTACTTCAGTTTTTCTTTGTTGTTATACTCCACACATGAGTGAAATCACTTGGTACTTGCCTTTATCCGCCTGCCCTCTTTTTCTGAACATCCTACCGTCTTGCTCCATCCACGTCATTGCAAATTGTAGTATTTGCTTTCTTCTTAAGGCTGCTTACTGCACTTTTTAAACTGGATTTCATTCTTCCTTTTTGTTTGTAGTTTAGCTATGTTATTCACCATTCAACTCCTGGTTATGAACAATAGCTTTGTGTCAATCGACATGTATCTGTATCTATCTATCTAAAGGTCTGTCTGTCTATCTATGTATCTATGTATGTATATATCTATGTATCTATGTGTCTATATATGTATCTATCTATCTATCTTCCTATCGTCTATCTATGATGTCTATCATCTATTAATCTATGTACCTATCTATCTATCTTTCACCTGTCGTCTGTCTACCTATCTATCTATGAAACAATCATCTTTTTGTCTGCCCATCTATCCTTATGTACAGAACAGTTAACAACATAGCCTATGTCTCTTCCCTACATTATGCTTCCAGAAACCTTTCAAGGTAACTAAGACAAAAGGAGAGCACTGTGCTCACCGATACGCTTTCAGGTAGAGTCAGCAGAGTGTGCTTACAAGATCAGTAAATGGAGGTGAAAGGACTTGAACCCGTATCTTTGTCCTCTGTCCTCTTATACTTCCTGCTCGCTTGTTGACTTTATTTAGCCACATTCAGTGAGTAAGTGATCCCTGAAGACCACAAGTATCCTTCGTCTGGGCCTGTTGTCGACAGAAAAGTGTACTTGGCACTTTGCACACCACCATGTTTGAGGGACATTGGCGTGATCACTGCTGATAGGTGGACGGACAAATATGAATTAACACCTATTTCTGGACAGGAGCAGTTGGGAACAAAGAGTGTGTTGTGGAGTGAAGTGTTTATTTGAGTGTCCAAACTTCCCTCTTTAGGTGGTTATTAATTCTTTACATTCGTGAACATCATAAAAAGCAATGATTATAAATGCCCAGACGCATATTATTACAGCAATTCATTTGCTGAGGTGAGAGGAAATGAGAAGGAAGTTGCTGCACCACTAAATCTATGCCTGAGCACTGCTGAAACCAAACAAAAAGAATTCACGGTGGCTAGATAGGGCTATTTTCTACTGACTCTCTCTGGGGTCCAAAACAGAATCCATTTCTTTCTTTGTTTCTCAGTTTCACTTGTGTAGGGTACCTGTCCCCGCACCTTCAGCTTGTAGTTTGTCTGTGTCCTTGGATCTCAAGTGAGTCTCCAGTAAGGGAGCACGTAGGTGGTCTTGAGTTTTCATCAGTTCTTCTAACCCTGTGTCTTTTGATTGGAGCACTCAAAGGCTGTACTTTTATTCTGATATTTGAGAGCTGTGCTCTTACTGCACTTTGAAATTCTTTTTGTTCTCATTAATATACAATCACATGCAGAAAATTATGTTATTCTGTCTACCCTCTTCACCAAGTCACCCCAATCACAGTTACAGCCGCTCTCCATCAGCATGTACTAAGATGCTGTAGAATCACTACATGTCTTCTCTGTGTTGTACAGCCCTACCCATGACACCCCACCCTACACATTATACATGCTAATCCTAATGCCCCCATTCTTTTTCCCCGCACTTATTACTCCCTTCCCACAAACCCTACCCAGTCCCTTTCTCTTTGGTAACTGTTAGTCCACCCTCGGGTTCTGTGAATCTGCTGCTGTCTTTTCCTTCAGTTTTTCTTTGTTATCATACTCCACACATGAGTGAAATCATTTGGTACATGTATTTCTTCGCCTGGCCTATTTGACTGAGCATAATACCCTCTAGCTCCATCCACGTTATTGCAAATGATAGGATTCGTTTTCTTCTTATGGCTGTTTACTGCACTTTTTAAACTGGATTTCATTCTTCTTTTTTGTTTGTAGTTTTGCAATGTGCTTTCACCATTGCTCTACTTGTTATGAGCAGTAGCTTTGTGTTAATCGATATGTACCTATATCTATCTATCTGTCTGTCTATCTATTTATCACTCAATCAATCATCTTTTTGTCTGTCCATCTGTCCATGTGTACAGAACAGTTAACCATATACCATATATCACTTTCCTACACTATGCTCCCAAAAATCCTGCAAAGTATCTAGGCTGCAGAGGGAGCACTGGGTTCACCGAGACACTTGCAGTTCGAGTCGGCCGCGTGTACCTACAAAACCAGGAAATGGTTGTGCTGGGACTTGAACCCGTGTCTCTATCCTCTGTCCTCTTTCATCTCCTTCTAACTTGCTGTCTGTATTTAGCCACATTCATTGACTAAGTGCTCCCTGAAGATCTCAAGTATCATTCCTCTGGGCCTGTTGTCGACAGAAAAGTCAACTTGTTGCTTCGCTCACCACCGTGTTTGAAGGACATCAGCGTGATCACCGCCGATAGGACGGAGGGTCAAATAAAAAGGAACACCAATTTCTAGACAGGAGCAGTTGGGAGCTAACAGTGTATTGTGGAGTGACGTGTTTATTTGAGTGTCCAAACTTCCCTCTTTAGGTGGTTATTAGATTTTCACATTCGTGAACATCATAAAATCCACTGATTTCAAAGGCCCAGATGCTTATTATTACAGCAACTCAGATGTTGAGGTGAGAGAAAATGAGAAGTATGTTGCTGCACCACTAAATCTATGGCTGGGAACTGTTGAAACCAAACAAAAAGAATTCACGGTGGTCAGATAGGGCTATTTTCTGCTGACTGTCTCTGGGGACTCAAACAGAATCCATTTGCTTGATTGTTTGTTTTTCCGTTTCACTCGTGTAGGGTACTTGTCCACACACCTTCGGCTTGTAGTTTGTCTGTGTCCTTGGATCTCAAGTGAGTCTCCTGTAAGTAAGCACGTAGGTGTCTTCAGTTTTCATCCCTTCTTTTATCCCTGTGTCTTTTGTTTGCAGCACTCAGTGCCTGACCTTTTATTCTGATGATTCAGAGCTGTGCACTTACTGCACTTAAAGAATATTTTTTATCATTAATCTACAATCACGTGAAGAACATTATGTTTACTATGCTCCCCCCTTCACCAAGTCCCCCCGAAAAACCTCTTCAGTCACTGTCGATCCGCGTAGTTGGATGCTGTAGACCCCTTCAACATGTCCCCCCCAAAAGTCCCCGTTACAGTCACGGTCCATCAGTGAGTAGTACGATGCTATATGATCTCTACTAGTCTTCTCTGTGTTGTACAGTGCTCCCCATGCACACCCGACCTCGCGCATTATACATGCTAAACTTAATGGCCCCATTCTTTCTCCCCACACTTATCCCTCTCTTCAGACTCACCCTGCCCAGTCCTTTTTCCTTTGGTTACTTTTAGTCAACTGTCGGGTTCTGTGAGTCTGCTGCTGTTTTTTTACTTCAGTTTTTCTTTGTTGTTATACTCCACACATGAGTGAAATCACTTGGTACTTGCCTTTATCCGCCTGCCCTATTTTTCTGAACATCCTACCGTCTTGCTCCATCCACGTCATTGCAAATTGTAGTATTTGCTTTCTTCTTAAGGCTGCTTACTGCACTTTTTAAACTGGATTTCATTCTTCCTTTTTGTTTGTAGTTTAGCTATGTTATTCACCATTCAACTCCTGGTTATGAACAATAGCTTTGTGTCAATCGACATGTATCTGTATCTATCTATCTAAAGGTCTGTCTGTCTATCTATGTATCTATGTATGTATATATCTATGTATCTATGTGTCTATATATGTATCTATCTATCTATCTTCCTATCGTCTATCTATGATGTCTATCATCTATTAATCTATGTACCTATCTATCTATCTTTCACCTGTCGTCTGTCTACCTATCTATCTATGAAACAATCATCTTTTTGTCTGCCCATCTATCCTTATGTACAGAACAGTTAACAACATAGCCTATGTCTCTTCCCTACATTATGCTTCCAGAAACCTTTCAAGGTAACTAAGACAAAAGGAGAGCACTGTGCTCACCGATACGCTTTCAGGTAGAGTCAGCAGAGTGTGCTTACAAGATCAGTAAATGGAGGTGAAAGGACTTGAACCCGTATCTTTGTCCTCTGTCCTCTTATACTTCCTGCTCGCTTGTTGACTTTATTTAGCCACATTCAGTGAGTAAGTGATCCCTGAAGACCACAAGTATCCTTCGTCTGGGCCTGTTGTCGACAGAAAAGTGTACTTGGCACTTTGCACACCACCATGTTTGAGGGACATTGGCGTGATCACTGCTGATAGGTGGACGGACAAATATGAATTAACACCTATTTCTGGACAGGAGCAGTTGGGAACAAAGAGTGTGTTGTGGAGTGAAGTGTTTATTTGAGTGTCCAAACTTCCCTCTTTAGGTGGTTATTAATTCTTTACATTCGTGAACATCATAAAAAGCAATGATTATAAATGCCCAGACGCATATTATTACAGCAATTCATTTGCTGAGGTGAGAGGAAATGAGAAGGAAGTTGCTGCACCACTAAATCTATGCCTGAGCACTGCTGAAACCAAACAAAAAGAATTCACGGTGGCTAGATAGGGCTATTTTCTACTGACTCTCTCTGGGGTCCAAAACAGAATCCATTTCTTTCTTTGTTTCTCAGTTTCACTTGTGTAGGGTACCTGTCCCCGCACCTTCAGCTTGTAGTTTGTCTGTGTCCTTGGATCTCAAGTGAGTCTCCAGTAAGGGAGCACGTAGGTGGTCTTGAGTTTTCATCAGTTCTTCTAACCCTGTGTCTTTTGATTGGAGCACTCAAAGGCTGTACTTTTATTCTGATATTTGAGAGCTGTGCTCTTACTGCACTTTGAAATTCTTTTTGTTCTCATTAATATACAATCACATGCAGAAAATTATGTTATTCTGTCTACCCTCTTCACCAAGTCACCCCAATCACAGTTACAGCCGCTCTCCGTCAGCATGTACTAAGATGCTGTAGAATCACTACATGTCTTCTCTGTGTTGTACAGCCCTACCCATGACACCCCACCCTACACATTATACATGCTAATCCTAATGCCCCCATTCTTTTTCCCCGCACTTATTACTCCCTTCCCACAAACCCTACCCAGTCCCTTTCTCTTTGGTAACTGTTAGTCCACCCTCGGGTTCTGTGAATCTGCTGCTGTCTTTTCCTTCAGTTTTTCTTTGTTATCATACTCCACACATGAGTGAAATCATTTGGTACATGTATTTCTTCGCCTGGCCTATTTGACTGAGCATAATACCCTCTAGCTCCATCCACGTTATTGCAAATGATAGGATTCGTTTTCTTCTTATGGCTGTTTACTGCACTTTTTAAACTGGATTTCATTCTTCTTTTTTGTTTGTAGTTTTGCAATGTGCTTTCACCATTGCTCTACTTGTTATGAGCAGTAGCTTTGTGTTAATCGATATGTACCTATATCTATCTATCTGTCTGTCTATCTATTTATCACTCAATCAATCATCTTTTTGTCTGTCCATCTGTCCATGTGTACAGAACAGTTAACCATATACCATATATCACTTTCCTACACTATGCTCCCAAAAATCCTGCAAAGTATCTAGGCTGCAGAGGGAGCACTGGGTTCACCGAGACACTTGCAGTTCGAGTCGGCCGCGTGTACCTACAAAACCAGGAAATGGTTGTGCTGGGACTTGAACCCGTGTCTCTATCCTCTGTCCTCTTTCATCTCCTTCTAACTTGCTGTCTGTATTTAGCCACATTCATTGACTAAGTGCTCCCTGAAGATCTCAAGTATCATTCCTCTGGGCCTGTTGTCGACAGAAAAGTCAACTTGTTGCTTCGCTCACCACCGTGTTTGAAGGACATCAGCGTGATCACCGCCGATAGGACGGAGGGTCAAATAAAAAGGAACACCAATTTCTAGACAGGAGCAGTTGGGAGCTAACAGTGTATTGTGGAGTGACGTGTTTATTTGAGTGTCCAAACTTCCCTCTTTAGGTGGTTATTAGATTTTCACATTCGTGAACATCATAAAATCCACTGATTTCAAAGGCCCAGATGCTTATTATTACAGCAACTCAGATGTTGAGGTGAGAGAAAATGAGAAGTATGTTGCTGCACCACTAAATCTATGGCTGGGAACTGTTGAAACCAAACAAAAAGAATTCACGGTGGTCAGATAGGGCTATTTTCTGCTGACTGTCTCTGGGGACTCAAACAGAATCCATTTGCTTGATTGTTTGTTTTTCCGTTTCACTCGTGTAGGGTACTTGTCCACACACCTTCGGCTTGTAGTTTGTCTGTGTCCTTGGATCTCAAGTGAGTCTCCTGTAAGTAAGCACGTAGGTGTCTTCAGTTTTCATCCCTTCTTTTATCCCTGTGTCTTTTGTTTGCAGCACTCAGTGCCTGACCTTTTATTCTGATGATTCAGAGCTGTGCACTTACTGCACTTAAAGAATATTTTTTATCATTAATCTACAATCACGTGAAGAACATTATGTTTACTATGCTCCCCCCTTCACCAAGTCCCCCCGAAAAACCTCTTCAGTCACTGTCGATCCGCGTAGTTGGATGCTGTAGACCCCTTCAACATGTCCCCCCCAAAAGTCCCCGTTACAGTCACGGTCCATCAGTGAGTAGTACGATGCTATATGATCTCTACTAGTCTTCTCTGTGTTGTACAGTGCTCCCCATGCACACCCGACCTCGCGCATTATACATGCTAAACTTAATGGCCCCATTCTTTCTCCCCACACTTATCCCTCTCTTCAGACTCACCCTGCCCAGTCCTTTTTCCTTTGGTTACTTTTAGTCAACTGTCGGGTTCTGTGAGTCTGCTGCTGTTTTTTTACTTCAGTTTTTCTTTGTTGTTATACTCCACACATGAGTGAAATCACTTGGTACTTGCCTTTATCCGCCTGCCCTATTTTTCTGAACATCCTACCGTCTTGCTCCATCCACGTCATTGCAAATTGTAGTATTTGCTTTCTTCTTAAGGCTGCTTACTGCACTTTTTAAACTGGATTTCATTCTTCCTTTTTGTTTGTAGTTTAGCTATGTTATTCACCATTCAACTCCTGGTTATGAACAATAGCTTTGTGTCAATCAACATGTATCTGTATCTATCTATCTAAAGGTCTGTCTGTCTATCTATGTATCTATGTATGTATATATCTATGTATCTATGTGTCTATATATGTATCTATCTATCTATCTTCCTATCGTCTATCTATGATGTCTATCATCTATTAATCTATGTACCTATCTATCTATCTTTCACCTGTCGTCTGTCTACCTATCTATCTATGAAACAATCATCTTTTTGTCTGCCCATCTATCCTTATGTACAGAACAGTTAACAACATAGCCTATGTCTCTTCCCTACATTATGCTTCCAGAAACCTTTCAAGGTAACTAAGACAAAAGGAGAGCACTGTGCTCACCGATACGCTTTCAGGTAGAGTCAGCAGAGTGTGCTTACAAGATCAGTAAATGGAGGTGAAAGGACTTGAACCCGTATCTTTGTCCTCTGTCCTCTTATACTTCCTGCTCGCTTGTTGACTTTATTTAGCCACATTCAGTGAGTAAGTGATCCCTGAAGACCACAAGTATCCTTCGTCTGGGCCTGTTGTCGACAGAAAAGTGTACTTGGCACTTTGCACACCACCATGTTTGAGGGACATTGGCGTGATCACTGCTGATAGGTGGACGGACAAATATGAATTAACACCTATTTCTGGACAGGAGCAGTTGGGAACAAAGAGTGTGTTGTGGAGTGAAGTGTTTATTTGAGTGTCCAAACTTCCCTCTTTAGGTGGTTATTAATTCTTTACATTCGTGAACATCATAAAAAGCAATGATTATAAATGCCCAGACGCATATTATTACAGCAATTCATTTGCTGAGGTGAGAGGAAATGAGAAGGAAGTTGCTGCACCACTAAATCTATGCCTGAGCACTGCTGAAACCAAACAAAAAGAATTCACGGTGGCTAGATAGGGCTATTTTCTACTGACTCTCTCTGGGGTCCAAAACAGAATCCATTTCTTTCTTTGTTTCTCAGTTTCACTTGTGTAGGGTACCTGTCCCCGCACCTTCAGCTTGTAGTTTGTCTGTGTCCTTGGATCTCAAGTGAGTCTCCAGTAAGGGAGCACGTAGGTGGTCTTGAGTTTTCATCAGTTCTTCTAACCCTGTGTCTTTTGATTGGAGCACTCAAAGGCTGTACTTTTATTCTGATATTTGAGAGCTGTGCTCTTACTGCACTTTGAAATTCTTTTTGTTCTCATTAATATACAATCACATGCAGAAAATTATGTTATTCTGTCTACCCTCTTCACCAAGTCACCCCAATCACAGTTACAGCCGCTCTCCGTCAGCATGTACTAAGATGCTGTAGAATCACTACATGTCTTCTCTGTGTTGTACAGCCCTACCCATGACACCCCACCCTACACATTATACATGCTAATCCTAATGCCCCCATTCTTTTTCCCCGCACTTATTACTCCCTTCCCACAAACCCTACCCAGTCCCTTTCTCTTTGGTAACTGTTAGTCCACCCTCGGGTTCTGTGAATCTGCTGCTGTCTTTTCCTTCAGTTTTTCTTTGTTATCATACTCCACACATGAGTGAAATCATTTGGTACATGTATTTCTTCGCCTGGCCTATTTGACTGAGCATAATACCCTCTAGCTCCATCCACGTTATTGCAAATGATAGGATTCGTTTTCTTCTTATGGCTGTTTACTGCACTTTTTAAACTGGATTTCATTCTTCTTTTTTGTTTGTAGTTTTGCAATGTGCTTTCACCATTGCTCTACTTGTTATGAGCAGTAGCTTTGTGTTAATCGATATGTACCTATATCTATCTATCTGTCTGTCTATCTATTTATCAATCACTCAATCAATCATCTTTTTGTCTGTCCATCTGTCCATGTGTACAGAACAGTTAACCATATACCATATATCACTTTCCTACACTATGCTCCCAAAAATCCTGCAAAGTATCTAGGCTGCAGAGGGAGCACTGGGTTCACCGAGACACTTGCAGTTCGAGTCGGCCGCGTGTACCTACAAAACCAGGAAATGGTTGTGCTGGGACTTGAACCCGTGTCTCTATCCTCTGTCCTCTTTCATCTCCTTCTAACTTGCTGTCTGTATTTAGCCACATTCATTGACTAAGTGCTCCCTGAAGATCTCAAGTATCATTCCTCTGGGCCTGTTGTCGACAGAAAAGTCAACTTGTTGCTTCGCTCACCACCGTGTTTGAAGGACATCAGCGTGATCACCGCCGATAGGACGGAGGGTCAAATAAAAAGGAACACCAATTTCTAGACAGGAGCAGTTGGGAGCTAACAGTGTATTGTGGAGTGACGTGTTTATTTGAGTGTCCAAACTTCCCTCTTTAGGTGGTTATTAGATTTTCACATTCGTGAACATCATAAAATCCACTGATTTCAAAGGCCCAGATGCTTATTATTACAGCAACTCAGATGTTGAGGTGAGAGAAAATGAGAAGTATGTTGCTGCACCACTAAATCTATGGCTGGGAACTGTTGAAACCAAACAAAAAGAATTCACGGTGGTCAGATAGGGCTATTTTCTGCTGACTGTCTCTGGGGACTCAAACAGAATCCATTTGCTTGATTGTTTGTTTTTCCGTTTCACTCGTGTAGGGTACTTGTCCACACACCTTCGGCTTGTAGTTTGTCTGTGTCCTTGGATCTCAAGTGAGTCTCCTGTAAGTAAGCACGTAGGTGTCTTCAGTTTTCATCCCTTCTTTTATCCCTGTGTCTTTTGTTTGCAGCACTCAGTGCCTGACCTTTTATTCTGATGATTCAGAGCTGTGCACTTACTGCACTTAAAGAATATTTTTTATCATTAATCTACAATCACGTGAAGAACATTATGTTTACTATGCTCCCCCCTTCACCAAGTCCCCCCGAAAAACCTCTTCAGTCACTGTCGATCCGCGTAGTTGGATGCTGTAGACCCCTTCAACATGTCCCCCCCAAAAGTCCCCGTTACAGTCACGGTCCATCAGTGAGTAGTACGATGCTATATGATCTCTACTAGTCTTCTCTGTGTTGTACAGTGCTCCCCATGCACACCCGACCTCGCGCATTATACATGCTAAACTTAATGGCCCCATTCTTTCTCCCCACACTTATCCCTCTCTTCAGACTCACCCTGCCCAGTCCTTTTTCCTTTGGTTACTTTTAGTCAACTGTCGGGTTCTGTGAGTCTGCTGCTGTTTTTTTACTTCAGTTTTTCTTTGTTGTTATACTCCACACATGAGTGAAATCACTTGGTACTTGCCTTTATCCGCCTGCCCTATTTTTCTGAACATCCTACCGTCTTGCTCCATCCACGTCATTGCAAATTGTAGTATTTGCTTTCTTCTTAAGGCTGCTTACTGCACTTTTTAAACTGGATTTCATTCTTCCTTTTTGTTTGTAGTTTAGCTATGTTATTCACCATTCAACTCCTGGTTATGAACAATAGCTTTGTGTCAATCGACATGTATCTGTATCTATCTATCTAAAGGTCTGTCTATCTATGTATCTATGTATGTATATATATATGTATCTATGTGTCTATATATGTATCTATCTATCTATCTTCCTATCGTCTATCTATGATGTCTATCATCTATTAATCTATGTACCTATCTATCTATCTTTCACCTGTCGTCTGTCTACCTATCTATCTATGAAACAATCATCTTTTTGTCTGCCCATCTATCCTTATGTACAGAAGAGTTAACAACATAGCCTATGTCTCTTCCCTACATTATGCTTCCAGAAACCTTTCAAGGTAACTAAGACAAAAGGAGAGCACTGTGCTCACCGATACGCTTTCAGGTAGAGTCAGCAGAGTGTGCTTACAAGATCAGTAAATGGAGGTGAAAGGACTTGAACCCGTATCTTTGTCCTCTGTCCTCTTATACTTCCTGCTCGCTTGTTGACTTTATTTAGCCACATTCAGTGAGTAAGTGATCCCTGAAGACCACAAGTATCCTTCGTCTGGGCCTGTTGTCGACAGAAAAGTGTACTTGGCACTTTGCACACCACCATGTTTGAGGGACATTGGCGTGATCACTGCTGATAGGTGGACGGACAAATATGAATTAACACCTATTTCTGGACAGGAGCAGTTGGGAACAAAGAGTGTGTTGTGGAGTGAAGTGTTTATTTGAGTGTCCAAACTTCCCTCTTTAGGTGGTTATTAATTCTTTACATTCGTGAACATCATAAAAAGCAATGATTATAAATGCCCAGATGCATATTATTACAGCAATTCATTTGCTGAGTTGAGAGGAAATGAGAAGGAAGTTGCTGCACCACTAAATCTATGCCTGAGCACTGCTGAAACCAAACAAAAAGAATTCACGGTGGCTAGATAGGGCTATTTTCTACTGACTCTCTCTGGGGTCCAAAACAGAATCCATTTCTTTCTTTGTTTCTCAGTTTCACTTGTGTAGGGTACCTGTCCCCGCACCTTCAGCTTGTAGTTTGTCTGTGTCCTTGGATCTCAAGTGAGTCTCCAGTAAGGGAGCACGTAGGTGGTCTTGAGTTTTCATCAGTTCTTCTAACCCTGTGTCTTTTGATTGGAGCACTCAAAGGCTGTACTTTTATTCTGATATTTGAGAGCTGTGCTCTTACTGCACTTTGAAATTCTTTTTGTTCTCATTAATATACAATCACATGCAGAAAATTATGTTATTCTGTCTACCCTCTTCACCAAGTCACCCCAATCACAGTTACAGCCGCTCTCCGTCAGCATGTACTAAGATGCTGTAGAATCACTACATGTCTTCTCTGTGTTGTACAGCCCTACCCATGACACCCCACCCTACACATTATACATGCTAATCCTAATGCCCCCATTCTTTTTCCCCGCACTTATTACTCCCTTCCCACAAACCCTACCCAGTCCCTTTCTCTTTGGTAACTGTTAGTCCACCCTCGGGTTCTGTGAGTCTGCTGCTGTCTTTTCCTTCAGTTTTTCTTTGTTATCATACTCCACACATGAGTGAAATCATTTGGTACATGTATTTCTTCGCCTGGCCTATTTGACTGAGCATAATACCCCCTAGCTCCATCCACGTTATTGCAAATGATAGGATTCGTTTTCTTCTTATGGCTGTTTACTGCACTTTTTAAACTGGATTTCATTCTTCTTTTTTGTTTGTAGTTTTGCAATGTGCTTTCACCATTGCTCTACTTGTTATGAGCAGTAGCTTTGTGTTAATCGATATGTACCTATATCTATCTATCTGTCTGTCTATCTATTTATCAATCACTCAATCAATCATCTTTTTGTCTGTCCATCTGTCCATGTGTACAGAACAGTTAACCATATACCATATATCACTTTCCTACACTATGCTCCCAAAAATCCTGCAAAGTATCTAGGCTGCAGAGGGAGCACTGGGTTCACCGAGACACTTGCAGTTCGAGTCGGCCGCGTGTACCTACAAAACCAGGAAATGGTTGTGCTGGGACTTGAACCCGTGTCTCTATCCTCTGTCCTCTTTCATCTCCTTCTAACTTGCTGTCTGTATTTAGCCACATTCATTGACTAAGTGCTCCCTGAAGATCTCAAGTATCATTCCTCTGGGCCTGTTGTCGACAGAAAAGTCAACTTGTTGCTTCGCTCACCACCGTGTTTGAAGGACATCAGCGTGATCACCGCCGATAGGACGGAGGGTCAAATAAAAAGGAACACCAATTTCTAGACAGGAGCAGTTGGGAGCTAACAGTGTATTGTGGAGTGACGTGTTTATTTGAGTGTCCAAACTTCCCTCTTTAGGTGGTTATTAGATTTTCACATTCGTGAACATCATAAAATCCACTGATTTCAAAGGCCCAGATGCTTATTATTACAGCAACTCAGATGTTGAGGTGAGAGAAAATGAGAAGTATGTTGCTGCACCACTAAATCAATGGCTGGGAACTGTTGAAACCAAACAAAAAGAATTCACGGTGGCCAGATAGGGCTATTTTCTGCTGACTGTCTCTGGGGACTCAAACAGAATCCATTTGCTTGATTGTTTGTTTTTCCGTTTCACTCGTGTAGGGTACTTGTCCACACACCTTCGGCTTGTAGTTTGTCTGTGTCCTTGGATCTCAAGTGAGTCTCCTGTAAGTAAGCACGTAGGTGTCTTCAGTTTTCATCCCTTCTTTTATCCCTGTGTCTTTTGTTTGCAGCACTCAGTGCCTGACCTTTTATTCTGATGATTCAGAGCTGTGCACTTACTGCACTTAAAGAATATTTTTTATCATTAATCTACAATCACGTGAAGAACATTATGTTTACTATGCTCCCCCCTTCACCAAGTCCCCCCGAAAAACCTCTTCAGTCACTGTCGATCCGCGTAGTTGGATGCTGTAGACCCCTTCAACATGTCCCCCCCAAAAGTCCCCGTTACAGTCACGGTCCATCAGTGAGTAGTACGATGCTATATGATCTCTACTAGTCTTCTCTGTGTTGTACAGTGCTCCCCATGCACACCCGACCTCGCGCATTATACATGCTAAACTTAATGGCCCCATTCTTTCTCCCCACACTTATCCCTCTCTTCAGACTCACCCTGCCCAGTCCTTTTTCCTTTGGTTACTTTTAGTCAACTGTCGGGTTCTGTGAGTCTGCTGCTGTTTTTTTACTTCAGTTTTTCTTTGTTGTTATACTCCACACATGAGTGAAATCACTTGGTACTTGCCTTTATCCGCCTGCCCTATTTTTCTGAACATCCTACCGTCTTGCTCCATCCACGTCATTGCAAATTGTAGTATTTGCTTTCTTCTTAAGGCTGCTTACTGCACTTTTTAAACTGGATTTCATTCTTCCTTTTTGTTTGTAGTTTAGCTATGTTATTCACCATTCAACTCCTGGTTATGAACAATAGCTTTGTGTCAATCGACATGTATCTGTATCTATCTATCTAAAGGTCTGTCTATCTATGTATCTATGTATGTATATATATATGTATCTATGTGTCTATATATGTATCTATCTATCTATCTTCCTATCGTCTATCTATGATGTCTATCATCTATTAATCTATGTACCTATCTATCTATCTTTCACCTGTCGTCTGTCTACCTATCTATCTATGAAACAATCATCTTTTTGTCTGCCCATCTATCCTTATGTACAGAACAGTTAACAACATAGCCTATGTCTCTTCCCTACATTATGCTTCCAGAAACCTTTCAAGGTAACTAAGACAAAAGGAGAGCACTGTGCTCACCGATACGCTTTCAGGTAGAGTCAGCAGAGTGTGCTTACAAGATCAGTAAATGGAGGTGAAAGGACTTGAACCCGTATCTTTGTCCTCTGTCCTCTTATACTTCCTGCTCGCTTGTTGACTTTATTTAGCCACATTCAGTGAGTAAGTGATCCCTGAAGACCACAAGTATCCTTCGTCTGGGCCTGTTGTCGACAGAAAAGTGTACTTGGCACTTTGCACACCACCATGTTTGAGGGACATTGGCGTGATCACTGCTGATAGGTGGAGGGACAAATATGAATTAACACCTATTTCTGGACAGGAGCAGTTGGGAACAAAGAGTGTGTTGTGGAGTGAAGTGTTTATTTGAGTGTCCAAACTTCCCTCTTTAGGTGGTTATTAATTCTTTACATTCGTGAACATCATAAAAAGCAATGATTATAAATGCCCAGACGCATATTATTACAGCAATTCATTTGCTGAGGTGAGAGGAAATGAGAAGGAAGTTGCTGCACCACTAAATCTATGCCTGAGCACTGCTGAAACCAAACAAAAAGAATTCACGGTGGCTAGATAGGGCTATTTTCTACTGACTCTCTCTGGGGTCCAAAACAGAATCCATTTCTTTCTTTGTTTCTCAGTTTCACTTGTGTAGGGTACCTGTCCCCGCACCTTCAGCTTGTAGTTTGTCTGTGTCCTTGGATCTCAAGTGAGTCTCCAGTAAGGGAGCACGTAGGTGGTCTTGAGTTTTCATCAGTTCTTCTAACCCTGTGTCTTTTGATTGGAGCACTCAAAGGCTGTACTTTTATTCTGATATTTGAGAGCTGTGCTCTTACTGCACTTTGAAATTCTTTTTGTTCTCATTAATATACAATCACATGCAGAAAATTATGTTATTCTGTCTACCCTCTTCACCAAGTCACCCCAATCACAGTTACAGCCGCTCTCCGTCAGCATGTACTAAGATGCTGTAGAATCACTACATGTCTTCTCTGTGTTGTACAGCCCTACCCATGACACCCCACCCTACACATTATACATGCTAATCCTAATGCCCCCATTCTTTTTCCCCGCACTTATTACTCCCTTCCCACAAACCCTACCCAGTCCCTTTCTCTTTGGTAACTGTTAGTCCACCCTCGGGTTCTGTGAGTCTGCTGCTGTCTTTTCCTTCAGTTTTTCTTTGTTATCATACTCCACACATGAGTGAAATCATTTGGTACATGTATTTCTTCGCCTGGCCTATTTGACTGAGCATAATACCCTCTAGCTCCATCCACGTTATTGCAAATGATAGGATTCGTTTTCTTCTTATGGCTGTTTACTGCACTTTTTAAACTGGATTTCATTCTTCTTTTTTGTTTGTAGTTTTGCAATGTGCTTTCACCATTGCTCTACTTGTTATGAGCAGTAGCTTTGTGTTAATCGATATGTACCTATATCTATCTATCTGTCTGTCTATCTATTTATCAATCACTCAATCAATCATCTTTTTGTCTGTCCATCTGTCCATGTGTACAGAACAGTTAACCATATACCATATATCACTTTCCTACACTATGCTCCCAAAAATCCTGCAAAGTATCTAGGCTGCAGAGGGAGCACTGGGTTCACCGAGACACTTGCAGTTCGAGTCGGCCGCGTGTACCTACAAAACCAGGAAATGGTTGTGCTGGGACTTGAACCCGTGTCTCTATCCTCTGTCCTCTTTCATCTCCTTCTAACTTGCTGTCTGTATTTAGCCACATTCATTGACTAAGTGCTCCCTGAAGATCTCAAGTATCATTCCTCTGGGCCTGTTGTCGACAGAAAAGTCAACTTGTTGCTTCGCTCACCACCGTGTTTGAAGGACATCAGCGTGATCACCGCCGATAGGACGGAGGGTCAAATAAAAAGGAACACCAATTTCTAGACAGGAGCAGTTGGGAGCTAACAGTGTATTGTGGAGTGACGTGTTTATTTGAGTGTCCAAACTTCCCTCTTTAGGTGGTTATTAGATTTTCACATTCGTGAACATCATAAAATCCACTGATTTCAAAGGCCCAGATGCTTATTATTACAGCAACTCAGATGTTGAGGTGAGAGAAAATGAGAAGTATGTTGCTGCACCACTAAATCTATGGCTGGGAACTGTTGAAACCAAACAAAAAGAATTCACGGTGGCCAGATAGGGCTATTTTCTGCTGACTGTCTCTGGGGACTCAAACAGAATCCATTTGCTTGATTGTTTGTTTTTCCGTTTCACTCGTGTAGGGTACTTGTCCACACACCTTCGGCTTGTAGTTTGTCTGTGTCCTTGGATCTCAAGTGAGTCTCCTGTAAGTAAGCACGTAGGTGTCTTCAGTTTTCATCCCTTCTTTTATCCCTGTGTCTTTTGTTTGCAGCACTCAGTGCCTGACCTTTTATTCTGATGATTCAGAGCTGTGCACTTATTGCACTTAAAGAATATTTTTTATCATTAATCTACAATCACGTGAAGAACATTATGTTTACTATGCTCCCCCCTTCACCAAGTCCCCCCGAAAAACCTCTTCAGTCACTGTCGATCCGCGTAGTTGGATGCTGTAGACCCCTTCAACATGTCCCCCCCAAAAGTCCCCGTTACAGTCACGGTCCATCAGTGAGTAGTAAGATGCTATATGATCTCTACTAGTCTTCTCTGTGTTGTACAGTGCTCCCCATGCACACCCGACCTCGCGCATTATACATGCTAAACTTAATGGCCCCATTCTTTCTCCCCACACTTATCCCTCCCTTCAGACTCACCCTGCCCAGTCCTTTTTACTTTGGTTGCTTTTAGTCAACTGTCGGGTTCTGTGAGTCTGCTGCTGTTTTTTTACTTCAGTTTTTCTTTGTTGTTATACTCCACACATGAGTGAAATCACTTGGTACTTGCCTTTATCCGCCTGCCCTATTTTTCTGAACATCCTACCGTCTTGCTCCATCCACGTCATTGCAAATTGTAGTATTTGCTTTCTTCTTAAGGCTGCTTACTGCACTTTTTAAACTGGATTTCATTCTTCCTTTTTGTTTGTAGTTTAGCTATGTTATTCACCATTCAACTCCTGGTTATGAACAATAGCTTTGTGTCAATCGACATGTATCTGTATCTATCTATCTAAAGGTCTGTCTGTCTATCTATGTATCTATGTATGTATATATCTATGTATCTATGTGTCTATATATGTATCTATCTATCTATCTTCCTATCGTCTATCTATGATGTCTATCATCTATTAATCTATGTACCTATCTATCTATCTTTCACCTGTCGTCTGTCTACCTATGTATCTATGAAACAATCATCTTTTTGTCTGCCCATCTATCCTTATGTACAGAACAGTTAACAACATAGCCTATGTCTCTTCCCTACATTATGCTTCCAGAAACCTTTCAAGGTAACTAAGACAAAAGGAGAGCACTGTGCTCACCGATACGCTTTCAGGTAGAGTCAGCAGAGTGTGCTTACAAGATCAGTAAATGGAGGTGAAAGGACTTGAACCCGTATCTTTGTCCTCTGTCCTCTTATACTTCCTGCTCGCTTGTTGACTTTATTTAGCCACATTCAGTGAGTAAATGATCCCGGAAGACCACAAGTATCCTTCGTCTGGGCCTGTTGTCGACAGAAAAGTGTACTTGGCACTTTGCACACCACCATGTTTGAGGGACATTGGCGTGATCACTGCTGATAGGTGGACGGACAAATATGAATTAACACCTATTTCTGGACAGGAGCAGTTGGGAACAAAGAGTGTGTTGTGGAGTGAAGTGTTTATTTGAGTGTCCAAACTTCCCTCTTTAGGTGGTTATTAATTCTTTACATTCGTGAACATCATAAAAAGCAATGATTATAAATGCCCAGACGCATATTATTACAGCAATTCATTTGCTGAGGTGAGAGGAAATGAGAAGGAAGTTGCTGCACCACTAAATCTATGCCTGAGCACTGCTGAAACCAAACAAAAAGAATTCACGGTGGCTAGATAGGGCTATTTTCTACTGACTCTCTCTGGGGTCCAAAACAGAATCCATTTCTTTCTTTGTTTTTCAGTTTCACTTGTGTAGGGTACCTGTCCCCGCACCTTCAGCTTGTAGTTTGTCTGTGTCCTTGGATCTCAAGTGAGTCTCCAGTAAGGGAGCACGTAGGTGGTCTTGAGTTTTCATCAGTTCTTCTAACCCTGTGTCTTTTGATTGGAGCACTCAAAGGCTGTACTTTTATTCTGATATTTGAGAGCTGTGCTCTTACTGCACTTTGAAATTCTTTTTGTTCTCATTAATATACAATCACATGCAGAAAATTATGTTATTCTGTCTACCCTCTTCACCAAGTCACCCCTATCACAGTTACAGCCGCTCTCCGTCAGCATGTACTAAGATGCTGTAGAATCACTACATGTCTTCTCTGTGTTGTACAGCCCTACCCATGACACCCCACCCTACACATTATACATGCTAATCCTAATGCCCCCATTCTTTTTCCCCGCACTTATTACTCCCTTCCCACAAAACCCTACCCAGTCCCTTTCTCTTTGGTAACTGTTAGTCCACCCTCGGGTTCTGTGAGTCTGCTGCTGTCTTTTCCTTCAGTTTTTCTTTGTTATCATACTCCACACATGAGTGAAATCATTTGGTACATGTATTTCTTCGCCTGGCCTATTTGACTGAGCATAATACCCTCTAGCTCCATCCACGTTATTGCAAATGATAGGATTCGTTTTCTTCTTATGGCTGTTTACTGCACTTTTTAAACTGGATTTCATTCTTCTTTTTTGTTTGTAGTTTTGCAATGTGCTTTCACCATTGCTCTACTTGTTATGAGCAGTAGCTTTGTGTTAATCGATATGTACCTATATCTATCTATCTATCTGTCTATCTATTTATCAATCACTCAATCAATCATCTTTTTGTCTGTCCATCTGTCCATGTGTACAGAACAGTTAACCATATACCATATATCACTTTCCTACACTATGCTCCCAAAAATCCTGCAAAGTATCTAGGCTGCAGAGGGAGCACTGGGTTCACCGAGACACTTGCAGTTCGAGTCGGCCGCGTGTACCTACAAAACCAGGAAATGGTTGTGCTGGGACTTGAACCCGTGTCTCTATCCTCTGTCCTCTTTCATCTCCTTCTAACTTGCTGTCTGTATTTAGCCACATTCATTGACTAAGTGCTCCCTGAAGATCTCAAGTATCATTCCTCTGGGCCTGTTGTCGACAGAAAAGTCAACTTGTTGCTTCGCTCACCACCGTGTTTGAAGGACATCAGCGTGATCACCGCCGATAGGACGGAGGGTCAAATAAAAAGGAACACCAATTTCTAGACAGGAGCAGTTGGGAGCTAACAGTGTATTGTGGAGTGACGTGTTTATTTGAGTGTCCAAACTTCCCTCTTTAGGTGGTTATTAGATTTTCACATTCGTGAACATCATAAAATCCACTGATTTCAAAGGCCCAGATGCTTATTATTACAGCAACTCAGATGTTGAGGTGAGAGAAAATGAGAAGTATGTTGCTGCACCACTAAATCTATGGCTGGGAACTGTTGAAACCAAACAAAAAGAATTCACGGTGGCCAGATAGGGCTATTTTCTGCTGACTGTCTCTGGGGACTCAAACAGAATCCATTTGCTTGATTGTTTGTTTTTCCGTTTCACTCGTGTAGGGTACTTGTCCACACACCTTCGGCTTGTAGTTTGTCTGTGTCCTTGGATCTCAAGTGAGTCTCCTGTAAGTAAGCACGTAGGTGTCTTCAGTTTTCATCCCTTCTTTTATCCCTGTGTCTTTTGTTTGCAGCACTCAGTGCCTGACCTTTTATTCTGATGATTCAGAGCTGTGCACTTATTGCACTTAAAGAATATTTTTTATCATTAATCTACAATCACGTGAAGAACATTATGTTTACTATGCTCCCCCCTTCACCAAGTCCCCCCGAAAAACCTCTTCAGTCACTGTCGATCCGCGTAGTTGGATGCTGTAGACCCCTTCAACATGTCCCCCCCAAAAGTCCCCGTTACCGTCACGGTCCATCAGTGAGTAGTAAGATGCTATATGATCTCTACTAGTCTTCTCTGTGTTGTACAGTGCTCCCCATGCACACCCGACCTCGCGCATTATACATGCTAAACTTAATGGCCCCATTCTTTCTCCCCACACTTATCCCTCCCTTCAGACTCACCCTGCCCAGTCCTTTTTCCTTTGGTTACTTTTAGTCAACTGTCGGGTTCTGTGAGTCTGCTGCTGTTTTTTTACTTCAGTTTTTCTTTGTTGTTATACTCCACACATGAGTGAAATCACTTGGTACTTGCCTTTATCCGCCTGCCCTATTTTTCTGAACATCCTACCGTCTTGCTCTATCCACGTCATTGCAAATTGTAGTATTTGCTTTCTTCTTAAGGCTGCTTACTGCACTTTTTAAACTGGATTTCATTCTTCCTTTTTGTTTGTAGTTTAGCTATGTTATTCACCATTCAACTCCTGGTTATGAACAATAGCTTTGTGTCAATCGACATGTATCTGTATCTATCTATCTAAAGGTCTGTCTGTCTATCTATGTATCTATGTATGTATATATCTATGTATCTATGTGTCTATATATGTATCTATCTATCTATCTTCCTATCGTCTATCTATGATGTCTATCATCTATTAATCTATGTACCTATCTATCTATCTTTCACCTGTCGTCTGTCTACCTATCTATCTATGAAACAATCATCTTTTTGTCTGCCCATCTATCCTTATGTACAGAACAGTTAACAACATAGCCTATGTCTCTTCCCTACATTATGCTTCCAGAAACCTTTCAAGGTAACTAAGACAAAAGGAGAGCACTGTGCTCACCGATACGCTTTCAGGTAGAGTCAGCAGAGTGTGCTTACAAGATCAGTAAATGGAGGTGAAAGGACTTGAACCCGTATCTTTGTCCTCTGTCCTCTTATACTTCCTGCTCGCTTGTTGACTTTATTTAGCCACATTCAGTGAGTAAGTGATCCCTGAAGACCACAAGTATCCTTCGTCTGGGCCTGTTGTCGACAGAAAAGTGTACTTGGCACTTTGCACACCACCATGTTTGAGGGACATTGGCGTGATCACTGCTGATAGGTGGACGGACAAATATGAATTAACACCTATTTCTGGACAGGAGCAGTTGGGAACAAAGAGTGTGTTGTGGAGTGAAGTGTTTATTTGAGTGTCCAAACTTCCCTCTTTAGGTGGTTATTAATTCTTTACATTCGTGAACATCATAAAAAGCAATGATTATAAATGCCCAGACGCATATTATTACAGCAATTCATTTGCTGAGGTGAGAGGAAATGAGAAGGAAGTTGCTGCACCACTAAATCTATGCCTGAGCACTGCTGAAACCAAACAAAAAGAATTCACGGTGGCTAGATAGGGCTATTTTCTACTGACTCTCTCTGGGGTCCAAAACAGAATCCATTTCTTTCTTTGTTTCTCAGTTTCACTTGTGTAGGGTACCTGTCCCCGCACCTTCAGCTTGTAGTTTGTCTGTGTCCTTGGATCTCAAGTGAGTCTCCAGTAAGGGAGCACGTAGGTGGTCTTGAGTTTTCATCAGTTCTTCTAACCCTGTGTCTTTTGATTGGAGCACTCAAAGGCTGTACTTTTATTCTGATATTTGAGAGCTGTGCTCTTACTGCACTTTGAAATTCTTTTTGTTCTCATTAATATACAATCACATGCAGAAAATTATGTTATTCTGTCTACCCTCTTCACCAAGTCACCCCAATCACAGTTACAGCCGCTCTCCGTCAGCATGTACTAAGATGCTGTAGAATCACTACATGTCTTCTCTGTGTTGTACAGCCCTACCCATGACACCCCACCCTACACATTATACATGCTAATCGTAATGCCCCCATTCTTTTTCCCCGCACTTATTACTCCCTTCCCACAAACCCTACCCAGTCCCTTTCTCTTTGGTAACTGTTAGTCCACCCTCGGGTTCTGTGAGTCTGCTGCTGTCTTTTCCTTCAGTTTTTCTTTGTTATCATACTCCACACATGAGTGAAATCATTTGGTACATGTATTTCTTCGCCTGGCCTATTTGACTGAGCATAATACCCTCTAGCTCCATCCACGTTATTGCAAATGATAGGATTCGTTTTCTTCTTATGGCTGTTTACTGCACTTTTTAAACTGGATTTCATTCTTCTTTTTTGTTTGTAGTTTTGCAATGTGCTTTCACCATTGCTCTACTTGTTATGAGCAGTAGCTTTGTGTTAATCGATATGTACCTATATCTATCTATCTATCTGTCTATCTATTTATCAATCACTCAATCAATCATCTTTTTGTCTGTCCATCTGTCCATGTGTACAGAACAGTTAACCATATACCATATATCACTTTCCTACACTATGCTCCCAAAAATCCTGCAAAGTATCTAGGCTGCAGAGGGAGCACTGGGTTCACCGAGACACTTGCAGTTCGAGTCGGCCGCGTGTACCTACAAAACCAGGAAATGGTTGTGCTGGGACTTGAACCCGTGTCTCTATCCTCTGTCCTCTTTCATCTCCTTCTAACTTGCTGTCTGTATTTAGCCACATTCATTGACTAAGTGCTCCCTGAAGATCTCAAGTATCATTCCTCTGGGCCTGTTGTCGACAGAAAAGTCAACTTGTTGCTTCGCTCACCACCGTGTTTGAAGGACATCAGCGTGATCACCGCCGATAGGACGGAGGGTCAACTAAAATGGAACACCAATTTCTAGACAGGAGCAGTTGGGAGCTAACAGTGTATTGTGGAGTGACGTGTTTATTTGAGTGTCCAAACTTCCCTCTTTAGGTGGTTATTAGATTTTCACATTCGTGAACATCATAAAATCCACTGATTTCAAAGGCCCAGATGCTTATTATTACAGCAACTCAGATGTTGAGGTGAGAGAAAATGAGAAGTATGTTGCTGCACCACTAAATCTATGGCTGGGAACTGTTGAAACCAAACAAAAAGAATTCACGGTGGCCAGATAGGGCTATTTTCTGCTGACTGTCTCTGGGGACTCAAACAGAATCCATTTGCTTGATTGTTTGTTTTTCCGTTTCACTCGTGTAGGGTACTTGTCCACACACCTTCGGCTTGTAGTTTGTCTGTGTCCTTGGATCTCAAGTGAGTCTCCTGTAAGTAAGCACGTAGGTGTCTTCAGTTTTCATCCCTTCTTTTATCCCTGTGTCTTTTGTTTGCAGCACTCAGTGCCTGACCTTTTATTCTGATGATTCAGAGCTGTGCACTTATTGCACTTAAAGAATATTTTTTATCATTAATCTACAATCACGTGAAGAACATTATGTTTACTATGCTCCCCCCTTCACCAAGTCCCCCCGAAAAACCTCTTCAGTCACTGTCGATCCGCGTAGTTGGATGCTGTAGACCCCTTCAACATGTCCCCCCCAAAAGTCCCCGTTACAGTCACGGTCCATCAGTGAGTAGTAAGATGCTATATGATCTCTACTAGTCTTCTCTGTGTTGTACAGTGCTCCCCATGCACACCCGACCTCGCGCATTATACATGCTAAACTTAATGGCCCCATTCTTTCTCCCCACACTTATCCCTCCCTTCAGACTCACCCTGCCCAGTCCTTTTTCCTTTGGTTGTTTTTAGTCAACTGTCGGGTTCTGTGAGTCTGCTGCTGTTTTTTTACTTCAGTTTTTCTTTGTTGTTATACTCCACACATGAGTGAAATCACTTGGTACTAGCCTTTATCCGCCTGCCCTATTTTTCTGAACATCCTACCGTCTTGCTCCATCCATGTCATTGCAAATTATAGTATTTGCTTTCTTCTTAAGGCTGCTTACTGCACTTTTTAAACTGGATTTCATTCTTCCTTTTTGTTTGTAGTTTAGCTATGTTATTCACCATTCAACTCCTGGTTATGAACAATAGCTTTGTGTCAATCGACATGTATCTGTATCTATCTATCTAAAGGTCTGTCTGTCTATCTATGTATCTATGTATGTATATATCTATGTATCTATGTGTCTATATATGTATCTATCTATCTATCTTCCTATCGTCTATCTATGATGTCTATCATCTATTAATCTATGTACCTATCTATCTATCTTTCACCTGTCATCTGTCTACCTATCTATCTATGAAACAATCATCTTTTTGTCTGCCCATCTATCCTTATGTACAGAACAGTTAACAACATAGCCTATGTCTCTTCCCTACATTATGCTTCCAGAAACCTTTCAAGGTAACTAAGACAAAAGGAGAGCACTGTGCTCACCGATACGCTTTCAGGTAGAGTCAGCAGAGTGTGCTTACAAGATCAGTAAATGGAGGTGAAAGGACTTGAACCCGTATCTTTGTCCTCTGTCCTCTTATACTTCCTGCTCGCTTGTTGACTTTATTTAGCCACATTCAGTGAGTAAGTGATCCCTGAAGACCACAAGTATCCTTCGTCTGGGCCTGTTGTCGACAGAAAAGTGTACTTGGCACTTTGCACACCACCATGTTTGAGGGACATTGGCGTGATCACTGCTGATAGGTGGACGGACAAATATGAATTAACACCTATTTCTGGACAGGAGCAGTTGGGAACAAAGAGTGTGTTGTGGAGTGAAGTGTTTATTTGAGTGTCCAAACTTCCCTATTTAGGTGGTTATTAATTCTTTACATTCGTGAACATCATAAAAAGCAATGATTATAAATGCCCAGACGCATATTATTACAGCAATTCATTTGCTGAGGTGAGAGGAAATGAGAAGGAAGTTGCTGCACCACTAAATCTATGCCTGAGCACTGCTGAAACCAAACAAAAAGAATTCACGGTGGCTAGATAGGGCTATTTTCTACTGACTCTCTCTGGGGTCCAAAACAGAATCCATTTCTTTCTTTGTTTCTCAGTTTCACTTGTGTAGGGTACCTGTCCCCGCACCTTCAGCTTGTAGTTTGTCTGTGTCCTTGGATCTCAAGTGAGTCTCCAGTAAGGGAGCACGTAGGTGGTCTTGAGTTTTCATCAGTTCTTCTAACCCTGTGTCTTTTGATTGGAGCACTCAAAGGCTGTACTTTTATTCTGATATTTGAGAGCTGTGCTCTTACTGCACTTTGAAATTCTTTTTGTTCTCATTAATATACAATCACATGCAGAAAATTATGTTATTCTGTCTACCCTCTTCACCAAGTCACCCCAATCACAGTTACAGCCGCTCTCCGTCAGCATGTACTAAGATGCTGTAGAATCACTACATGTCTTCTCTGTGTTGTACAGCCCTACCCATGACACCCCACCCTACACATTATACATGCTAATCCTAATGCCCCCATTCTTTTTCCCCGCACTTATTACTCCCTTCCCACAAACCCTACCCAGTCCCTTTCTCTTTGGTAACTGTTAGTCCACCCTCGGGTTCTGTGAGTCTGCTGCTGTCTTTTCCTTCAGTTTTTCTTTGTTATCATACTCCACACATGAGTGAAATCATTTGGTACATGTATTTCTTCGCCTGGCCTATTTGACTGAGCATAATACCCCCTAGCTCCATCCACGTTATTGCAAATGATAGGATTCGTTTTCTTCTTATGGCTGTTTACTGCACTTTTTAAACTGGATTTCATTTTCTTTTTTGTTTGTAGTTTTGCAATGTGCTTTCACCATTGCTCTACTTGTTATGAGCAGTAGCTTTGTGTTAATCGATATGTACCTATATCTATCTATCTGTCTGTCTATCTATTTATCAATCACTCAATCAATCATCTTTTTGTCTGTCCATCTGTCCATGTGTACAGAACAGTTAACCATATACCATATATCACTTTCCTACACTATGCTCCCAAAAATCCTGCAAAGTATCTAGGCTGCAGAGGGAGCACTGGGTTCACCGAGACACTTGCAGTTCGAGTCGGCCGCGTGTACCTACAAAACCAGGAAATGGTTGTGCTGGGACTTGAACCCGTGTCTCTATCCTCTGTCCTCTTTCATCTCCTTCTAACTTGCTGTCTGTATTTAGCCACATTCATTGACTAAGTGCTCCCTGAAGATCTCAAGTATCATTCCTCTGGGCCTGTTGTCGACAGAAAAGTCAACTTGTTGCTTCGCTCACCACCGTGTTTGAAGGACATCAGCGTGATCACCGCCGATAGGACGGAGGGTCAAATAAAAAGGAACACCAATTTCTAGACAGGAGCAGTTGGGAGCTAACAGTGTATTGTGGAGTGACGTGTTTATTTGAGTGTCCAAACTTCCCTCTTTAGGTGGTTATTAGATTTTCACATTCGTGAACATCATAAAATCCACTGATTTCAAAGGCCCAGATGCTTATTATTACAGCAACTCAGATGTTGAGGTGAGAGAAAATGAGAAGTATGTTGCTGCACCACTAAATCTATGGCTGGGAACTGTTGAAACCAAACAAAAAGAATTCACGGTGGTCAGATAGGGCTATTTTCTGCTGACTGTCTCTGGGGACTCAAACAGAATCCATTTGCTTGATTGTTTGTTTTTCCGTTTCACTCGTGTAGGGTACTTGTCCACACACCTTCGGCTTGTAGTTTGTCTGTGTCCTTGGATCTCAAGTGAGTCTCCTGTAAGTAAGCACGTAGGTGTCTTCAGTTTTCATCCCTTCTTTTATCCCTGTGTCTTTTGTTTGCAGCACTCAGTGCCTGACCTTTTATTCTGATGATTCAGAGCTGTGCACTTACTGCACTTAAAGAATATTATTTATCATTAATCTACAATCACGTGAAGAACATTATGTTTACTATGCTCCCCCCTTCACCAAGTCCCCCCGAAAAACCTCTTCAGTCACTGTCGATCCGCGTAGTTGGATGCTGTAGACCCCTTCAACATGTCCCCCCCAAAAGTCCCCGTTACAGTCACGGTCCATCAGTGAGTAGTAAGATGCTATATGATCTCTACTAGTCTTCTCTGTGTTGTACAGTGCTCCCCATGCACACCCGACCTCGCGCATTATACATGCTAAACTTAATGGCCCCATTCTTTCTCCCCACACTTATCCCTCTCTTCAGACTCACCCTGCCCAGTCCTTTTTCCTTTGGTTACTTTTAGTCAACTGTCGGGTTCTGTGAGTCTGCTGCTGTTTTTTTACTTCAGTTTTTCTTTGTTGTTATACTCCACACATGAGTGAAATCACTTGGTACTTGCCTTTATCCGCCTGCCCTATTTTTCTGAACATCCTACCGTCTTGCTCCATCCACGTCATTGCAAATTGTAGTATTTGCTTTCTTCTTAAGGCTGCTTACTGCACTTTTTAAACTGGATTTCATTCTTCCTTTTTGTTTGTAGTTTAGCTATGTTATTCACCATTCAACTCCTGGTTATGAACAATAGCTTTGTGTCAATCGACATGTATCTGTATCTATCTATCTAAAGGTCTGTCTGTCTATCTATGTATCTATGTATGTATATATCTATGTATCTATGTGTCTATATATGTATCTATCTATCTATCTTCCTATCGTCTATCTATGATGTCTATCATCTATTAATCTATGTACCTATCTATCTATCTTTCACCTGTCGTCTGTCTACCTATCTATCTATGAAACAATCATCTTTTTGTCTGCCCATCTATCCTTATGTACAGAACAGTTAACAACATAGCCTATGTCTCTTCCCTACATTATGCTTCCAGAAACCTTTCAAGGTAACTAAGACAAAAGGAGAGCACTGTGCTCACCGATACGCTTTCAGGTAGAGTCAGCAGAGTGTGCTTACAAGATCAGTAAATGGAGGTGAAAGGACTTGAACCCGTATCTTTGTCCTCTGTCCTCTTATACTTCCTGCTCGCTTGTTGACTTTATTTAGCCACATTCAGTGAGTAAATGATCCCTGAAGACCACAAGTATCCTTCGTCTGGGCCTGTTGTCGACAGAAAAGTGTACTTGGCACTTTGCACACCACCATGTTTGAGGAACATTGGCGTGATCACTGCTGATAGGTGGACGGACAAATATGAATTAACACCTATTTCTGGACAGGAGCAGTTGGGAACAAAGAGTGTGTTGTGGAGTGAAGTGTTTATTTGAGTGTCCAAACTTCCCTCTTTAGGTGGTTATTAATTCTTTACATTCGTGAACATCATAAAAAGCAATGATTATAAATGCCCAGATGCATATTATTACAGCAATTCATTTGCTGAGGTGAGAGGAAATGAGAAGGAAGTTGCTGCACCACTAAATCTATGCCTGAGCACTGCTGAAACCAAACAAAAAGAATTCACGGTGGCTAGATAGGGCTATTTTCTACTGACTCTCTCTGGGGTCCAAAACAGAATCCATTTCTTTCTTTGTTTCTCAGTTTCACTTGTGTAGGGTACCTGTCCCCGCACCTTCAGCTTGTAGTTTGTCTGTGTCCTTGGATCTCAAGTGAGTCTCCAGTAAGGGAGCACGTAGGTGGTCTTGAGTTTTCATCAGTTCTTCTAACCCTGTGTCTTTTGATTGGAGCACTCAAAGGCTGTACTTTTATTCTGATATTTGAGAGCTGTGCTCTTACTGCACTTTGAAATTCTTTTTGTTCTCATTAATATACAATCACATGCAGAAAATTATGTTATTCTGTCTACCCTCTTCACCAAGTCACCCCAATCACAGTTACAGCCGCTCTCCGTCAGCATGTACTAAGATGCTGTAGAATCACTACATGTCTTCTCTGTGTTGTACAGCCCTACCCATGACACCCCACCCTACACATTATACATGCTAATCCTAATGCCCCCATTCTTTTTCCCCGCACTTATTACTCCCTTCCCACAAACCCTACCCAGTCCCTTTCTCTTTGGTAACTGTTAGTCCACCCTCGGGTTCTGTGAGTCTGCTGCTGTCTTTTCCTTCAGTTTTTCTTTGTTATCATACTCCACACATGAGTGAAATCATTTGGTACATGTATTTCTTCGCCTGGCCTATTTGACTGAGCATAATACCCTCTAGCTCCATCCACGTTATTGCAAATGATAGGATTCGTTTTCTTCTTATGGCTGTTTACTGCACTTTTTAAACTGGATTTCATTCTTCTTTTTTGTTTGTAGTTTTGCAATGTGCTTTCACCATTGCTCTACTTGTTATGAGCAGTAGCTTTGTGTTAATCGATATGTACCTATATCTATCTATCTGTCTGTCTATCTATTTATCAATCACTCAATCAATCATCTTTTTGTCTGTCCATCTGTCCATGTGTACAGAACAGTTAACCATATACCATATATCACTTTCCTACACTATGCTCCCAAAAATCCTGCAAAGTATCTAGGCTGCAGAGGGAGCACTGGGTTCACCGAGACACTTGCAGTTCGAGTCGGCCTCGTGTACCTACAAAACCAGGAAATGGTTGTGCTGGGACTTGAACCCGTGTCTCTATCCTCTGTCCTCTTTCATCTCCTTCTAACTTGCTGTCTGTATTTAGCCACATTCATTGACTAAGTGCTCCCTGAAGATCTCAAGTATCATTCCTCTGGGCCTGTTGTCGACAGAAAAGTCAACTTGTTGCTTCGCTCACCACCGTGTTTGAAGGACATCAGCGTGATCACCGCCGATAGGACGGAGGGTCAAATAAAAAGGAACACCAATTTCTAGACAGGAGCAGTTGGGAGCTAACAGTGTATTGTGGAGTGACGTGTTTATTTGAGTGTCCAAACTTCCCTCTTTAGGTGGTTATTAGATTTTCACATTCGTGAACATCATAAAATCCACTGATTTCAAAGGCCCAGATGCTTATTATTACAGCAACTCAGATGTTGAGGTGAGAGAAAATGAGAAGTATGTTGCTGCACCACTAAATCTATGGCTGGGAACTGTTGAAACCAAACAAAAAGAATTCACGGTGGCCAGATAGGGCTATTTTCTGCTGACTGTCTCTGGGGACTCAAACAGAATCCATTTGCTTGATTGTTTGTTTTTCCGTTTCACTCGTGTAGGGTACTTGTCCACACACCTTCGGCTTGTAGTTTGTCTGTGTCCTTGGATCTCAAGTGAGTCTCCTGTAAGTAAGCACGTAGGTGTCTTCAGTTTTCATCCCTTCTTTTATCCCTGTGTCTTTTGTTTGCAGCACTCAGTGCCTGACCTTTTATTCTGATGATTCAGAGGTGTGCACTTATTGCACTTAAAGAATATTTTTTATCATTAATCTACAATCACGTGAAGAACATTATGTTTACTATGCTCCCCCCTTCACCAAGTCCCCCCGAAAAACCTCTTCAGTCACTGTCGATCCGCGTAGTTGGATGCTGTAGACCCCTTCAACATGTCCCCCCCAAAAGTCCCCGTTACAGTCACGGTCCATCAGTGAGTAGTACGATGCTATATGATCTCTACTAGTCTTCTCTGTGTTGTACAGTGCTCCCCATGCACACCCGACCTCGCGCATTATACATGCTAAACTTAATGGCCCCATTCTTTCTCCCCACACTTATCCCTCTCTTCAGACTCACCCTGCCCAGTCCTTTTTCCTTTGGTTACTTTTAGTCAACTGTCGGGTTCTTTGAGTCTGCTGCTGTTTTTTTACTTCAGTTTTTCTTTGTTGTTATACTCC
The DNA here is from genome assembly GCF_030020395.1 of Manis pentadactyla. Classification (NCBI taxonomy): domain Eukaryota; kingdom Metazoa; phylum Chordata; class Mammalia; order Pholidota; family Manidae; genus Manis; species Manis pentadactyla. The sequence goes on from NW_026644726.1 coordinate 666,193, forward strand.
ACACATGAGTGAAATCACTTGGTACTTGCCTTTATCCGCCTGCCCTATTTTTCTGAACATCCTACCGTCTTGCTCCATCCACGTCATTGCAAATTGTAGTATTTGCTTTCTTCTTAAGGCTGCTTACTGCACTTTTTAAACTGGATTTCATTCTTCCTTTTTGTTTGTAGTTTAGCTATGTTATTCACCATTCAACTCCTGGTTATGAACAATAGCTTTGTGTCAATCGACATGTATCTGTATCTATCTATCTAAAGGTCTGTCTGTCTATCTATGTATCTATGTATGTATATATCTATGTAACTATGTGTCTATATATGTATCTATCTGTCAATCTTCCTATCGTCTATCTATGATGTCTATCATCTATTAATCTATGTACCTATCTATCTATCTTTCACCTGTCGTCTGTCTACCTATCTATCTATGAAACAATCATCTTTTTGTCTGCCCATCTATCCTTATGTACAGAACAGTTAACAACATAGCCTATGTCTCTTCCCTACATTATGCTTCCAGAAACCTTTCAAGGTAACTAAGACAAAAGGAGAGCACTGTGCTCACCGATACGCTTTCAGGTAGAGTCAGCAGAGTGTGCTTACAAGATCAGTAAATGGAGGTGAAAGGACTTGAACCCGTATCTTTGTCCTCTGTCCTCTTATACTTCCTGCTCGCTTGTTGACTTTATTTAGCCACATTCAGTGAGTAAATGATCCCTGAAGACCACAAGTATCCTTCGTCTGGGCCTGTTGTCGACAGAAAAGTGTACTTGGCACTTTGCACACCAACATGTTTGAGGGACATTGGCGTGATCACTGCTGATAGGTGGACGGACAAATATGAATTAACACCTATTTCTGGACAGGAGCAGTTGGGAACAAAGAGTGTGTTGTGGAGTGAAGTGTTTATTTGAGTGTCCAAACTTCCCTCTTTAGGTGGTTATTACTTCTTTACATTCGTGAACATCATAAAAAGCAATGATTATAAATGCCCAGACGCATATTATTACAGCAATTCATTTGCTGAGGTGAGAGGAAATGAGAAGGTAGTTGCTGCACCACTAAATCTATGCCTGAGCACTGCTGAAACCAAACAAAAAGAATTCACGGTGGCTAGATAGGGCTATTTTCTACTGACTCTCTCTGGGGTCCAAAACAGAATCCATTTCTTTCTTTGTTTCTCAGTTTCACTTGTGTAGGGTACCTGTCCCCGCACCTTCAGCTTGTAGTTTGTCTGTGTCCTTGGATCTCAAGTGAGTCTCCAGTAAGGGAGCACGTAGGTGGTCTTGAGTTTTCATCAGTTCTTCTAACCCTGTGTCTTTTGATTGGAGCACTCAAAGGCTGTACTTTTATTCTGATATTTGAGAGCTGTGCTCTTACTGCACTTTGGAATTCTTTTTGTTCTCATTAATATACAATCACATGCAGAAAATTATGTTATTCTGTCTACCCTCTTCACCAAGTCACCCCAATCACAGTTACAGCCGCTCTCCGTCAGCATGTACTAAGATGCTGTAGAATCACTACATGTCTTCTCTGTGTTGTACAGCCCTACCCATGACACCCCACCCTACACATTATACATGCTAATCCTAATGCCCCCATTCTTTTTCCCCGCACTTATTACTCCCTTCCCACAAACCCTACCCAGTCCCTTTCTCTTTGGTAACTGTTAGTCCACCCTCGGGTTCTGTGAGTCTGCTGCTGTCTTTTCCTTCAGTTTTTCTTTGTTATCATACTCCACACATGAGTGAAATCATTTGGTACATGTATTTCTTCGCCTGGCCTATTTGACTGAGCATAATACCCTCTAGCTCCATCCACGTTATTGCAAATGATAGGATTCGTTTTCTTCTTATGGCTGTTTACTGCACTTTTTAAACTGGATTTCATTCTTCTTTTTTGTTTGTAGTTTTGCAATGTGCTTTCACCATTGCTCTACTTGTTATGAGCAGTAGCTTTGTGTTAATCGATATGTACCTATATCTATCTATCTGTCTGTCTATCTATTTATCAATCACTCAATCAATCATCTTTTTGTCTGTCCATCTGTCCATGTGTACAGAACAGTTAACCATATACCATATATCACTTTCCTACACTATGCTCCCAAAAATCCTGCAAAGTATCTAGGCTGCAGAGGGAGCACTGGGTTCACCGAGACACTTGCAGTTCGAGTCGGCCGCGTGTACCTACAAAACCAGGAAATGGTTGTGCTGGGACTTGAACCCGTGTCTCTATCCTCTGTCCTCTTTCATCTCCTTCTAACTTGCTGTCTGTATTTAGCCACATTCATTGACTAAGTGCTCCCTGAAGATCTCAAGTATCATTCCTCTGGGCCTGTTGTCGACAGAAAAGTCAACTTGTTGCTTCGCTCACCACCGTGTTTGAAGGACATCAGCGTGATCACCGCCGATAGGACGGAGGGTCAAATAAAAAGGAACACCAATTTCTAGACAGGAGCAGTTGGGAGCTAACAGTGTATTGTGGAGTGACGTGTTTATTTGAGTGTCCAAACTTCCCTCTTTAGGTGGTTATTAGATTTTCACATTCGTGAACATCATAAAATCCACTGATTTCAAAGGCCCAGATGCTTATTATTACAGCAACTCAGATGTTGAGGTGAGAGAAAATGAGAAGTATGTTGCTGCACCACTAAATCTATGGCTGGGAACTGTTGAAACCAAACAAAAAGAATTCACGGTGGCCAGATAGGGCTATTTTCTGCTGACTGTCTCTGGGGACTCAAACAGAATCCATTTGCTTGATTGTTTGTTTTCCGTTTCACTCGTGTAGGGTACTTGTCCACACACCTTCGGCTTGTAGTTTGTCTGTGTCCTTGGATCTCAAGTGAGTCTCCTGTAAGTAAGCACGTAGGTGTCTTCAGTTTTCATCCCTTCTTTTATCCCTGTGTCTTTTGTTTGCAGCACTCAGTGCCTGACCTTTTATTCTGATGATTCAGAGCTGTGCACTTATTGCACTTAAAGAATATTTTTTATCATTAATCTACAATCACGTGAAGAACATTATGTTTACTATGCTCCCCCCTTCACCAAGTCCCCCCGAAAAACCTCTTCAGTCACTGTCGATCCGCGTAGTTGGATGCTGTAGACCCCTTCAACATGTCCCCCCCAAAAGTCCCCGTTACAGTCACGGTCCATCAGTGAGTAGTACGATGCTATATGATCTCTACTAGTCTTCTCTGTGTTGTACAGTGCTCCCCATGCACACCCGACCTCGCGCATTATACATGCTAAACTTAATGGCCCCATTCTTTCTCCCCACACTTATCCCTCTCTTCAGACTCACCCTGCCCAGTCCTTTTTCCTTTGGTTACTTTTAGTCAACTGTCGGGTTCTGTGAGTCTGCTGCTGTTTTTTTACTTCAGTTTTTCTTTGTTGTTATACTCCACACATGAGTGAAATCACTTGGTACTTGCCTTTATCCGCCTGCCCTATTTTTCTGAACATCCTACCGTCTTGCTCCATCCACGTCATTGCAAATTGTAGTATTTGCTTTCTTCTTAAGGCTGCTTACTGCACTTTTTAAACTGGATTTCATTCTTCCTTTTTGTTTGTAGTTTAGCTATGTTATTCACCATTCAACTCCTGGTTATGAACAATAGCTTTGTGTCAATCGACATGTATCTGTATCTATCTATCTAAAGGTCTGTCTGTCTATCTATGTATCTATGTATGTATATATCTATGTAACTATGTGTCTATATATGTATCTATCTGTCTATCTTCCTATCGTCTATCTATGATGTCTATCATCTATTAATCTATGTACCTATCTATCTATCTTTCACCTGTCGTCTGTCTACCTATCTATCTATGAAACAATCATCTTTTTGTCTGCCCATCTATCCTTATGTACAGAACAGTTAACAACATAGCCTATGTCTCTTCCCTACATTATGCTTCCAGAAACCTTTCAAGGTAACTAAGACAAAAGGAGAGCACTGTGCTCACCGATACGCTTTCAGGTAGAGTCAGCAGAGTGTGCTTACAAGATCAGTAAATGGAGGTGAAAGGACTTGAACCCGTATCTTTGTCCTCTGTCCTCTTATACTTCCTGCTCGCTTGTTGACTTTATTTAGCCACATTCAGTGAGTAAGTGATCCCTGAAGACCACAAGTATCCTTCGTCTGGGCCTGTTGTCGACAGAAAAGTGTACTTGGCACTTTGCACACCACCATGTTTGAGGGACATTGGCGTGATCACTGCTGATAGGTGGACGGACAAATATGAATTAACACCTATTTCTGGACAGGAGCAGTTGGGAACAAAGAGTGTGTTGTGGAGTGAAGTGTTTATTTGAGTGTCCAAACTTCCCTCTTTAGGTGGTTATTAATTCTTTACATTCGTGAACATCATAAAAAGCAATGATTATAAATGCCCAGACGCATATTATTACAGCAATTCATTTGCTGAGGTGAGAGGAAATGAGAAGGAAGTTGCTGCACCACTAAATCTATGCCTGAGCACTGCTGAAACCAAACAAAAAGAATTCACGGTGGCTAGATAGGGCTATTTTCTACTGACTCTCTCTGGGGTCCAAAACAGAATCCATTTCTTTCTTTGTTTCTCAGTTTCACTTGTGTAGGGTACCTGTCCCCGCACCTTCAGCTTGTAGTTTGTCTGTGTCCTTGGATCTCAAGTGAGTCTCCAGTAAGGGAGCACGTAGGTGGTCTTGAGTTTTCATCAGTTCTTCTAACCCTGTGTCTTTTGATTGGAGCACTCAAAGGCTGTACTTTTATTCTGATATTTGAGAGCTGTGCTCTTACTGCACTTTGAAATTCTTTTTGTTCTCATTAATATACAATCACATGCAGAAAATTATGTTATTCTGTCTACCCTCTTCACCAAGTCACCCCAATCACAGTTACAGCCGCTCTCCGTCAGCATGTACTAAGATGCTGTAGAATCACTACATGTCTTCTCTGTGTTGTACAGCCCTACCCATGACACCCCACCCTACACATTATACATGCTAATCCTAATGCCCCCATTCTTTTTCCCCGCACTTATTACTCCCTTCCCACAAACCCTACCCAGTCCCTTTCTCTTTGGTAACTGTTAGTCCACCCTCGGGTTCTGTGAGTCTGCTGCTGTCTTTTCCTTCAGTTTTTCTTTGTTATCATACTCCACACATGAGTGAAATCATTTGGTACATGTATTTCTTCGCCTGGCCTATTTGACTGAGCATAATACCCTCTAGCTCCATCCACGTTATTGCAAATGATAGGATTCGTTTTCTTCTTATGGCTGTTTACTGCACTTTTTAAACTGGATTTCATTCTTCTTTTTTGTTTGTAGTTTTGCAATGTGCTTTCACCATTGCTCTACTTGTTATGAGCAGTAGCTTTGTGTTAATCGATATGTACCTATATCTATCTATCTGTCTGTCTATCTATTTATCAATCACTCAATCAATCATCTTTTTGTCTGTCCATCTGTCCATGTGTACAGAACAGTTAACCATATACCATATATCACTTTCCTACACTATGCTCCCAAAAATCCTGCAAAGTATCTAGGCTGCAGAGGGAGCACTGGGTTCACCGAGACACTTGCAGTTCGAGTCGGCCGCGTGTACCTACAAAACCAGGAAATGGTTGTGCTGGGACTTGAACCCGTGTCTCTATCCTCTGTCCTCTTTCATCTCCTTCTAACTTGCTGTCTGTATTTAGCCACATTCATTGACTAAGTGCTCCCTGAAGATCTCAAGTATCATTCCTCTGGGCCTGTTGTCGACAGAAAAGTCAACTTGTTGCTTCGCTCACCACCGTGTTTGAAGGACATCAGCGTGATCACCGCCGATAGGACGGAGGGTCAAATAAAAAGGAACACCAATTTCTAGACAGGAGCAGTTGGGAGCTAACAGTGTATTGTGGAGTGACGTGTTTATTTGAGTGTCCAAACTTCCCTCTTTAGGTGGTTATTAGATTTTCACATTCGTGAACATCATAAAATCCACTGATTTCAAAGGCCCAGATGCTTATTATTACAGCAACTCAGATGTTGAGGTGAGAGAAAATGAGAAGTATGTTGCTGCACCACTAAATCTATGGCTGGGAACTGTTGAAACCAAACAAAAAGAATTCACGGTGGCCAGATAGGGCTATTTTCTGCTGACTGTCTCTGGGGACTCAAACAGAATCCATTTGCTTGATTGTTTGTTTTTCCGTTTCACTCGTGTAGGGTACTTGTCCACACACCTTCGGCTTGTAGTTTGTCTGTGTCCTTGGATCTCAAGTGAGTCTCCTGTAAGTAAGCACGTAGGTGTCTTCAGTTTTCATCCCTTCTTTTATCCCTGTGTCTTTTGTTTGCAGCACTCAGTGCCTGACCTTTTATTCTGATGATTCAGAGCTGTGCACTTATTGCACTTAAAGAATATTTTTTATCATTAATCTACAATCACGTGAAGAACATTATGTTTACTATGCTCCCCCCTTCACCAAGTCCCCCCGAAAAACCTCTTCAGTCACTGTCGATCCGCGTAGTTGGATGCTGTAGACCCCTTCAACATGTCCCCCCCAAAAGTCCCCGTTACAGTCACGGTCCATCAGTGAGTAGTACGATGCTATATGATCTCTACTAGTCTTCTCTGTGTTGTACAGTGCTCCCCATGCACACCCGACCTCGCGCATTATACATGCTAAACTTAATGGCCCCATTCTTTCTCCCCACACTTATCCCTCTCTTCAGACTCACCCTGCCCAGTCCTTTTTCCTTTGGTTACTTTTAGTCAACTGTCGGGTTCTGTGAGTCTGCTGCTGTTTTTTTACTTCAGTTTTTCTTTGTTGTTATACTCCACACATGAGTGAAATCACTTGGTACTTGCCTTTATCCGCCTGCCCTATTTTTCTGAACATCCTACCGTCTTGCTCCATCCACGTCATTGCAAATTGTAGTATTTGCTTTCTTCTTAAGGCTGCTTACTGCACTTTTTAAACTGGATTTCATTCTTCCTTTTTGTTTGTAGTTTAGCTATGTTATTCACCATTCAACTCCTGGTTATGAACAATAGCTTTGTGTCAATCGACATGTATCTGTATCTATCTATCTAAAGGTCTGTCTGTCTATCTATGTATCTATGTATGTATATATCTATGTAACTATGTGTCTATATATGTATCTATCTGTCTATCTTCCTATCGTCTATCTATGATGTCTATCATCTATTAATCTATGTACCTATCTATCTATCTTTCACCTGTCGTCTGTCTACCTATCTATCTATGAAACAATCATCTTTTTGTCTGCCCATCTATCCTTATGTACAGAACAGTTAACAACTTAGCCTATGTCTCTTCCCTACATTATGCTTCCAGAAACCTTTCAAGGTAACTAAGACAAAAGGAGAGCACTGTGCTCACCGATACGCTTTCAGGTAGAGTCAGCAGAGTGTGCTTACAAGATCAGTAAATGGAGGTGAAAGGACTTGAACCCGTATCTTTGTCCTCTGTCCTCTTATACTTCCTGCTCGCTTGTTGACTTTATTTAGCCACATTCAGTGAGTAAGTGATCCCTGAAGACCACAAGTATCCTTCGTCTGGGCCTGTTGTCGACAGAAAAGTGTACTTGGCACTTTGCACACCACCATGTTTGAGGGACATTGGCGTGATCACTGCTGATAGGTGGACGGACAAATATGAATTAACACCTATTTCTGGACAGGAGCAGTTGGGAACAAAGAGTGTGTTGTGGAGTGAAGTGTTTATTTGAGTGTCCAAACTTCCCTCTTTAGGTGGTTATTAATTCTTTACATTCGTGAACATCATAAAAAGCAATGATTATAAATGCCCAGACGCATATTATTACAGCAATTCATTTGCTGAGGTGAGAGGAAATGAGAAGGAAGTTGCTGCACCACTAAATCTATGCCTGAGCACTGCTGAAACCAAACAAAAAGAATTCACGGTGGCTAGATAGGGCTATTTTCTACTGACTCTCTCTGGGGTCCAAAACAGAATCCATTTCTTTCTTTGTTTCTCAGTTTCACTTGTGTAGGGTACCTGTCCCCGCACCTTCAGCTTGTAGTTTGTCTGTGTCCTTGGATCTCAAGTGAGTCTCCAGTAAGGGAGCACGTAGGTGGTCTTGAGTTTTCATCAGTTCTTCTAACCCTGTGTCTTTTGATTGGAGCACTCAAAGGCTGTACTTTTATTCTGATATTTGAGAGCTGTGCTCTTACTGCACTTTGAAATTCTTTTTGTTCTCATTAATATACAATCACATGCAGAAAATTATGTTATTCTGTCTACCCTCTTCACCAAGTCACCCCAATCACAGTTACAGCCGCTCTCCGTCAGCATGTACTAAGATGCTGTAGAATCACTACATGTCTTCTCTGTGTTGTACAGCCCTACCCATGACACCCCACCCTACACATTATACATGCTAATCCTAATGCCCCCATTCTTTTTCCCCGCACTTATTACTCCCTTCCCACAAACCCTACCCAGTCCCTTTCTCTTTGGTAACTGTTAGTCCACCCTCGGGTTCTGTGAGTCTGCTGCTGTCTTTTCCTTCAGTTTTTCTTTGTTATCATACTCCACACATGAGTGAAATCATTTGGTACATGTATTTCTTCGCCTGGCCTATTTGACTGAGCATAATACCCTCTAGCTCCATCCACGTTATTGCAAATGATAGGATTCGTTTTCTTCTTATGGCTGTTTACTGCACTTTTTAAACTGGATTTCATTCTTCTTTTTTGTTTGTAGTTTTGCAATGTGCTTTCACCATTGCTCTACTTGTTATGAGCAGTAGCTTTGTGTTAATCGATATGTACCTATATCTATCTATCTATCTGTCTATCTATTTATCAATCACTCAATCAATCATCTTTTTGTCTGTCCATCTGTCCATGTGTACAGAACAGTTAACCATATACCATATATCACTTTCCTACACTATGCTCCCAAAAATCCTGCAAAGTATCTAGGCTGCAGAGGGAGCACTGGGTTCACCGAGACACTTGCAGTTCGAGTCGGCCGCGTGTACCTACAAAACCAGGAAATGGTTGTGCTGGGACTTGAACCCGTGTCTCTATCCTCTGTCCTCTTTCATCTCCTTCTAACTTGCTGTCTGTATTTAGCCACATTCATTGACTAAGTGCTCCCTGAAGATCTCAAGTATCATTCCTCTGGGCCTGTTGTCGACAGAAAAGTCAACTTGTTGCTTCGCTCACCACCGTGTTTGAAGGACATCAGCGTGATCACCGCCGATAGGACGGAGGGTCAAATAAAAAGAACACCAATTTCTAGACAGGAGCAGTTGGGAGCTAACAGTGTATTGTGGAGTGACGTGTTTATTTGAGTGTCCAGACTTCCCTCTTTAGGTGGTTATTAGATTTTCACATTCGTGAACATCATAAAATCCACTGATTTCAAAGGCCCAGATGCTTATTATTACAGCAACTCAGATGTTGAGGTGAGAGAAAATGAGAAGTATGTTGCTGCACCACTAAATCTATGGCTGGGAACTGTTGAAACCAAACAAAAAGAATTCACGGTGGCCAGATAGGGCTATTTTCTGCTGACTGTCTCTGGGGACTCAAACAGAATCCATTTGCTTGATTGTTTGTTTTTCCGTTTCACTCGTGTAGGGTACTTGTCCACACACCTTCGGCTTGTAGTTTGTCTGTGTCCTTGGATCTCAAGTGAGTCTCCTGTAAGTAAGCACGTAGGTGTCTTCAGTTTTCATCCCTTCTTTTATCCCTGTGTCTTTTGTTTGCAGCACTCAGTGCCTGACCTTTTATTCTGATGATTCAGAGCTGTGCACTTATTGCACTTAAAGAATATTTTTTATCATTAATCTACAATCACGTGAAGAACATTATGTTTACTATGCTCCCCCCTTCACCAAGTCCCCCCGAAAAACCTCTTCAGTCACTGTCGATCCGCGTAGTTGGATGCTGTAGACCCCTTCAACATGTCCCCCCCAAAAGTCCCCGTTACAGTCACGGTCCATCAGTGAGTAGTACGATGCTATATGATCTCTACTACCCTTCTCTGTGTTGTACAGTACCCCCCTAGCACACCCGACCGCAAGCATTATACATGCTAATCCAAATGCCCCCATTCCTTCTCCTCACACATATCCGTCCCTTAACACCCACCCTGCCCAGTTATTTTCCCTATGGTAACTTTTAGTCAACTCTCGTGTTCTATGAGTCTGCTGCTGTTTTTTTCCTTCAGTTTTTCTTTGTTGTTATACTCCGCACATGAGTGAAATCACTTGGTACTTGTCTTCTTCCGCCTGGCCTATTTCTCTGAACATACTACCGTCTAACTCCATCCAGGTCATTGCAAATGGTAGTATTGTTTTTCTTCTTAAGGCTGCTTACTGAACTTTTTAAACTGGATTTCATTCTTCTTTTGTTTGTAGTTTAGCTATGTTATTCACCATTCAACACCTGGTTAAGAACAATAGCTTTGTGTCAATCGATATGTATCTGTATCTATCTATCTAATGGTCTGTCTGACTATGTATGTATGTATGTATGTATCTATGTATCTATCTATCTATCTATCTTCCTATCATCTATCTGTGATGTCTATCATCTATCAATCTATGTACCTATCTATCTATCTTTCATCTGTCATCTGTGTACCTAACTATCTATGAATCAATCATCTTTTTCTCTGCCCATCTATCCTTCTGTACAGAACAGTTAACAATATAGCCTATGTCTCTTCCCTACATTATGCTTCCAGAAATCTTGCAAGGTAACTAAGCCATAAGGAGAGCACTGTGTTCACCGATACACTTTCAGGTAGAGTCAGCCGCGTGTGCTTACAAAACCAGCAAATGGAGGTGAAAGGACTTGAACTCGTATCTTTGTCCTCTGTCCTCTTATACTTCCTGCTCGCTTGTTGACTTTATTTAGCCACATTCAGTGAGTAAGTGATCCCTGAAGACCACAAGTATACTTCGTCTGGTCCGGTTGTCGAAAAAAGTGTACTTGGTTCTTTGCACACCACCATGTTTGAGGGACATCGGCGTGATCACTGATGATAGGTGCAGGGACAAATATAAAGGAACACCTATTTCTGGACAGGAGCAGTTGGGAACAAAGAGTGTGTTGTGGAGTGTAGTGTTTATTTGAGGGTCCAAACTTCCCTCCTTAGGTGGTTATTACTTTTTTACATTCGTGAACATCATAAAAAGCAATGATTTTAAAAGCCCAGAAGCATATTATTACAGTAATTCATTTGTTGAGGTGAGAGGAAATGGAAAAGAACTTGCTGCACCACTAAATCTATGCCTGAGCACTGCTGAAATCAAACAAAAAGAATTCACGGTTGCTAGATAGGGCTATTTTCTACTGACTCTCTCTGGGGACTCAAACAGAATTCATTTGTTTGTTTGTTTCTTATTTTCACTTGTATAGGTAATCAGTCCCCGCCCTTTCAGCTTGTAGTTTGTCTGTGTCCTTGGATCTCAAGTGAGCCTCCAGTAAGGAGCACGTAGGAGGTCTTCAGTTTTCATCAGTTCTTCTAACACTGGGTCTTTTGATTGGAGCACTCAAAGCCTGTAGTTTTATTCTGATATTTGAGAGCTGTGCTCTTACTGCACTTTGAAATTCTTTTTGTTCTCATTAATATACAATCACATGCAGAACATTATGTTTTCCAGTCTACACCCTTCACCAAGTCCCCGGCAAAAGCCAGTTACAGTCGCTGTCCGTCAGCGTGTACTAAGATGCTATAGAATGACTACATGTCTTCTCTGTATTATGCAGCCGTACAAATGACCCCCCAAGTTACACACTATACATGCTAATCCTAATGCCCCCATTCTTTTTCCACGCCATTATTACTCTCTTCCCACAAACCCTACCCAGTCCCTTTCTTTTTGGTAACTGTTAGTCCACTCTCGGGTTCTGTGAGTCTGCTGCTGTCTTTTCCTTCAGTTTTTCTTTGTTATCATACTCCACACATGAGTGAAATCATTTGGTACATGTATTTCTCCTCCTTGAATATTTGACTGAGCATAATACCCTCTAGCTCCATCCACGTTATTGCAAATGATAGGATTTGTTTTCTTCTTATGGCTGCCTACTGCACTTTTTAAACTGGATTTCATTCTTCTTTTTTGTTTGTAGTTTCGCAATGTGCTTTCACCATTTCTCTCCTGGTTATGAGCAGTAGCTTTGTGTTAATCGATATATACCTATGTCTATCTATATGTCTGTCTATCTATTTATCAATCAATCAATCAATCATCTTTTGTCTGCCCATCTGTCCTTGTGTACAGAACAGTTAACCATATATCCTATATCACTTTCCTTCACTAGGCTTCCAAAAATCCTGCAAAGTATCTAGGCTGTAGAGAGAGCACTGGGTTCACCGAGACACTTGCAGGTCGAGTCGGCCGCATGTACCTACAAAACCAGGAATTAGTTTTGCCGGGACTTGAACCCGTGTCTCTATCCTCTGTCTTCTTTCATCTCCTTCTAACTTAATGTCTGTATTTAGCTACATTCTTTTACTAAGTGCTCCCTGAAGACCACAAGTATCATTCCTCTGGGCCTTTTGTCGTGACAAAAGTAAACTTGTTCTTTGCTCACCACCATGTTTGAAGGACATCAGCGTGATCACCACCGATAGGACGGAGGGTCAAATAAAAAGGAACACCAATTTCTAGACAGGAGCAGTTGGGAGCTAAGAGTGTATTGTGGGGTGACGTGTTTATTTGAGTGTCCAAACTTCCCTCTTTAGGTAGTTACTAGATCTTACCATGCGTGAACATCATAAAACCCAATGAATTCAAAGTCCCAGACGCTTATTATTACAGCAACTCAGTTGTTGAGGTGAGAGAAAATGAGAAGTATGTTGCTGCACAACTAAATCAATGGCTGGGAACGGCTGAAACCAAACAAAAAGAATTCACGGAGGCCAGATAGGGCTATTTTCTTCTGACTGTCCCAGGGGACTCACACAGAATCCATTTGTTTGATTGTTTGATTTTCAGTTTCACTCTTGTAGGGTACGTGTCCACACACCTTCGGCTTGTAGTTTGTCTGTGTCCTTGGATCTCAAGTGAGTCTTCTGTAAGTAAGCACGTAGGTGTCTTGAGTTTTCATCCCTTCTTTTAACCCTGTGTCTTTTGTTTGCTGCACTCAGTGCCTGACCTTTTATTCTGATGATTCAGAGCTGTGCACTTATTGCACTAAAAGAATTTTTTTTATCAATAAGCTAAAATCACTTGAAGAACATTATGTTTACTATGCTCCACCCTTCACCAAGTACCCCTGAAAAACCTCTTCAGTCGCTGTCGATCTGCATAGTTGGATGCTGTGGACCCCATCACCATGTCCCTCCCCACAGACCCCGTTACAGTCGCTGTCCATCAGTGAGTAGTAAGTTGCTATATGATCTCTACTAGCCTTCTCTCTGTTGTACAGCACTCCCCATGCCCCCTGGACCCCAAGCATTATACATGCTAAAACTAATGCCCCATTCTTTCTCCTCACACTTATCCCTCCTTTCAGACGCACCCTGCCCAGTCCTTTTCCCTTTGGTAACTTTTAGTCAACAATCGGGTTCTGTGAGTCTGCTGCTGTTTTTTTCCTTCAGTTTTTCTTTGTTGTTATACTCCACACATGAGTGAAAACACTTGGTTCTTGTCTTTCTCCGCATGGCCTATTTCTCTGAACATACTACCGTCTAGCTCCATCCAGGTCATTTAAAATGGTAGGATTTGTTTTCTTCTTAAGGCTGCTTACTGCTCTTTTTAAACTGGATTTCATTCTTCCTTTTTGTTTGTAGTTTAGCTATGTTTTTCACCATTCAACTCCTGGTTATGAACAATAGCTTTGTGTCAATCGACATGTATCTGTATCTATCTATCTAATGGTCTGTCTGTCTATCTATGTTTCTATGTATGTATGTATGTATGTATGTATCTATGTATATATCTAGCTATCTATCTTCCTATCATCTATCTATGATGTCTATCATCTATCAATCTATGTACCTATCTATCTTTCATCTGTCATCTGTGTACCTATCTATCTATGAATCAATCATCTTTTTGTCTGCCCATCTATCCTTCTGTACAGAACAGTTAACAACATAGCCTTTGTCTCTTCCCTACATTATGCTTCCAGAAATCTAGCAAGTTAACTAAGCCATAAGGAGAGCACTCTGTTCACCGATACACTTTCAGGTAGAGTCAGCCGCGTGTGCTTACAAAACCAGTAAATGGAGGTGAAATAACATGAACCTGTATCTCTGTCCTCTGTCCTCTTATACTTCCTGCTCGCTTGGTGACTTTATTTAGCCACATTCAGTGAGTAAGTGATCCCTGAAGACCACAAGTATCCTTCGTCTGGTCCGGTTGTCGAAAGAAAAGTGTACTTTGTTCTTTGCACACCACCATGTTTGAGGGACATCGGCGTGATCACTGCTGATAGGTGCAGGGACAAATATAAAGGAACACCTATTTCTGGACAGGAGCAGTTGGGAACAAAGAGTGTGTTGTGGAGTGAAGTGTTTATTAGAGGGTCCAAACTTCCCTCCTTAGGTGGTTATTACTTCTTTACATTCGTGAACATCATAAAAAGCAATGATTTTAAAAGCCCAGACGCATATTATTACAGCAATGCATTTGTTGAGGTGAGAGGAAATGAGAAGGAACTTGCTGCACCACTAAATCTATGCCTGAGCACTGCTGAAACCAAACAAAAAGAATTCACGGTGGCTAGATAGGGCTATTTCCTACTGACTCTCTCTGGGGTCCAAAACAGAATCCATTTCTTTCTTTGTTTCTCAGTTTCACTTGTGTAGGGTACCTGTCCCCGCCCCTTCAGCTTGTAGTTTGTCTGTGTCCTTGGATCTCAAGTGAGTCTCCAGTAAGGGAGCACGTAGGAGGTCTTGAGTTTTCATCAGTTCTTCTAACACTGGGTCTTTTGATTGGAGCACTCAAAGCCTGTACTTTTATTCTGATATTTGAGAGCTGTGCTCTTACTGCACTTTGAAATTCTTTTTGTTCTCATTAATATACAATCACATGCAGAACATTATGTTTTCCAGTCTACACCCTTCACCAAGTCCCCGGCACAAGCCAGTTACATTCGCTGTCCACCAGCGTGTACTAAGATGCTGTAGAATCACTACATGTCTTCTCTGTGTTATGCAGCCGTACAAATGACCCCCCAAGTTACACACTATACATGCTAATCCTAATGCCCCCATTCTTTTTCCCCTAGGCTGTAGAGAGGGCACTTTGTTCACCGAGACACTTGCAGGTCGAGTCGGCCGCGTGTACCTACAAAACCAGGAAATGGTTGTGCCGGACTTGAACCCGTGTCTCTATCCTCTGTCCTCTTTCATCTCCTTATAACTTACTGTCTGTATTTAGCAACATTCTTTGTCTAAGTGCTCCCTTAAGACCACAAGTATCATTCCTCTGGGCCTGTTGTCGCGAGAAAAGTAAACTTGTTCTTTGCTCACCAATATGTTTGAACGACATCAGCGTGATCACCGCCGATAGAACGGAGGGTCAAATAAAAAGGAACACCAATTTCTAGACAGGAGCATTTGGGAGCTAAGAGTGTATTGTGAGGTGACGTGTTTATTTGAGTGTCCAAACTTCCCACTTAGGTAGTTATTAGATCTTCCCATTCGTGAACATCATAAAACCCACTGATTTCAAAGTCACAGACGCTTATTATTAGAGCAACTCAGTTGTTGAGGTGAGAGAAAAAGGGAAGTATGTTGCTGCACCACTAAATCAATGGCTGGGAACGGCTGAAACCAAACAAAAAGAATTCACTGAGGCCAGATAGGGCTATTTTCTTCTGACTGTCCCAGGGGACTCACACAGAATCCATTTGTTTGATTTTTTGATTTTCAGTTTCACTCGTGTAGGGTACTTGTCCACACACCTTCGGCTTGTAGTTTGTCTGTGTCCTTGGATCTCAAGTGAGACTTCTGTAAGTAAGCACGTAGGTGTCTTGAGTTTTCATCCCTTCTTTTAACCCTGTGTCTTTTGGTTGCTGCACTCAGTGCCTGACCTTTTATTCTGATGATTCAGAGCTCTGAACTTATTGCACTTAAAGATATTTTTTTATCAATAAGCTAAAATCACTTGAAGAACATTATGTTTACTATGCTCCCCCCTTCACCAAGTACCCCTGAAAAACCTCTTCAATCACTGTCAATCTGCGTAGTTGGATGCTGTAGACCCCATCACCATGTCCCTCCCAACAGACCCCGTTACAGTCGCTGTCCATCAGTGAATAGTAAGTTGCTATATGATCTCTACTAGCCTTCTCTATGTTGTACAGCACTCCCCATGCCCCCTCGACCCCAAGCATTATACATGCTAAAACTAATGCCCCATTCTTTCTCCTCACACTTATCCCTCCCTTCAGACCCACGCTGCCCAGTCCTTTTCCCTATGGTAACTTTTAGTCAACTCTCGGGTTCTGTGAGTCTGCTGCTGTTTTTTTTCCTTCAGTTTTTCTTTGTTGTTATACTCCACACATGAGTGAAAACACTTGGTTCTTATCTTTCTCCGCCTGGCCTATTTCTCTGAACATACTACCGTCTAGCTCCATCCAGGTCATTTAAAATGGTAGGATTTGTTTTCTTCTTAAGGCTGCTTACTGCACTTTTAAAACTGGATTTCATTCTTCCTTTTTGTTTGTAGTTTAGCTATGTTATTCACCATTCAACTCCAGGTTATGAACAATATCTTTGAGTCAATCGATATGTATCTGTATCTATCTATCTAATGGTCTGTCTGTCTATCTATGTTTCTATGTATGTATGTATGTATGTATATATGTATCTATCTAGCTATCTATCTTCCTATCATCTATCTATGATGTCTATCATCTATCAATCTATGTACCTATTTATCTTTCATCTGTCATCTGTGTACCTATCTATCTATGAATCATTCATCTTTTTGTCTGCCCATCTATCCTTCTGTACAGAACAGTTAACAACATAGCCTTTGTCTCTTCCCTACATTATGCTTCCAGAAATCTTGCAAGGTAACTAAGCCATAAGGAGAGCACTGTGTTCTCCGATACACTTTCAGGTAGAGTCAACCGCGTGTGCTTACAAAACCAGTAAATGGAGGTGAAAGGACTTGAACCTGTATCTCTGTCCTCTGTCCTCTTATACTTCCTGCTCGCTTGGTGACTTTATTTAGCCACATTCAGTGAGTAAGTGATCCCTGAAAACCACAAGTATCCTTCGTCTGGTCCGGTTGTCGAAAGAAAAGTGTACTTGGTTCTTTGCACACCACCATGTTTGATGGACATCGGCGTGATCACTGATGATAGGTGCAGGGACAAATATAAAGGAACACCTATTTCTGGACAGGAGCAGTTGGGAACAAAGAGTGTGTTGTGGAGTGAAGTGTTTATTTGAGTGTCCAAACTTCCCTCCTTAGGTGGTTATTACTTCTTTACATTCGTGAACATCATAAAAAGCAATGATTTTAAAAGCCCAGACGCATATTATTACAGCAATTCATTTGTTGAGGTGAGAGAAAATGAGAAGAAACTTGCTGCACCACTAAATCTATGCCTGAGCACTGCTGAAATCAAACAAAAAGAATTCACAGTGGCTAGATAGGGCTATTTTCTACTGACTCTCTCTGGGGTCCAAAACAGAATCCATTTCTTTCTTTGTTTCTCAGTTTCACTTGTGTAGGGTACCTGTCCCCGCCCCTTCAGCTTGTAGTTTGTCTGTGTCCTTGGATCTCAAATGAGTCTCCAGTAAGGGAGCACGTAGGAGGTCTTGAGTTTTCATCAGTTCTTCTAACACTATGTCTTTTGATTGGAGCACTCAAAGCCTGTAGTTTTATTCTGATATTTGAGAGCTGTGCTCTTACTGCACTTTGAAATTCTTTTTGTTCTCATTAATATACAATCACATGCAGAACATTATGTTTTCCAGTCTACACCCTTCACCAAGTCCCCGGCAAAAGCCAGTTACAGTCGCTGTCCGTCAGCGTGTACTAAGATGCTGTAGAATCACTACATGTCTTCTCTGTGTTATGCAGCCGTACAAATGACCCCCCAAGTTAAACACTATACATGCTAATCCTAATGCCCCCATTCTTTTTCCCCACCCTGATTACTCCCTTCCCACAAACCCAACCCAGTCCCTTTCTCTTTGGTAACTGTTAGTCCACTCTCGGGTTGTGTGAGTCTGCTGCTGTCTTTTCATTCAGTTTTACTTTGTTGTCGTACTCCACACATGAGTGAAATCATTTGGTACATGTATTTCTCCGCCTGGCCTATTTGACTGAGCATAATACCCTCTAGCTCCATCCACGTTATTGCAAATGATAGGATTTGTTTTCTTCTATTTCTGCCTTCTGCAGTTTTTAAACTGGATTTCATTCTTCTTTTCTGTTTGTAGTTTCGCTATATGCTTTCACCATTGCTCTCCTGGTTATGAGCAGTAGCTTTGTGTTAATCGATAAGTACCTATATCTATCTATCTGTCTGTCTATCTATTTATCAATCAATCAATCAATCAATCATCTTTTTGTCTGCCCATCTGTCCTTGTGTACAGAACAGTTAACCATATATCCTATATCACTTTCGTACACTATGCTTCCAAAAATCCTGCAAAGTATCTAGGCTGTAGAGAGACCACTGGGTTCACCGAGACACTTGCAGGTCGAGTCGGCCGCGTGTACCTACAAAACCAGGAAATGGTTGTGCCGGGACTTGAACCCGTGTCTCTATCCTCTGTCCTCTTCATCTCCTTCTAACTTACTGTCTGTATTTAGCCACATTCTTTGACTAAGTGCTCCCTGAAAACCACAAGTATCATTCCTCTGCGCCTGTTGTCGCGGAAAAGTAAACTTGTTCTTTGCTCACCACCATGTTTGAAGGACATCAGCGTGATCAACGCCGACAGGACGGAGGGTCAAATAAAAAGGAACACCAATTTCTAGACACTAGCAGTTGGGAGCTAAGAGTGTATTGTGGGGTGATGTGTTTATTTGAGTGTCCAAACATCCCTCTTTAGGTAGTTATTAGATCTTCACATTCGTGAACATCATAAAACCCACTGATTTCAAAGGCCCAGATGCTTATTATTACAGCAACTCAGTTGTAGAGGTGAGAGAAAATGAGAAGTATGTTGCTGCACCATTAAATCAATGGCTGGGAACGGCTGAAACCAAACAAAAAGAATTCACGGAGGCCAGATAGGGCTATTTTCTTCTGACTGTCCCAGGGGACTCAAACAGAATCCATTTGTTTGATTGTTTGTTTTTCAGTTTCACTCGTGTAGAGTACTTGTCCACACACCTTCGGCTTGTAGTTTGTCTGTGTCCTTGGATCTCAAGTGAGTCTCCTGTAAGTAAGCACGTAGGTGTCTTGAGTTTTCATCCCTTCTTTTAACCCTGTGTCTTTTGTTTGCTGCACTCAGTGCCTGACCTTTTATTCTGATGATTCAGAGCTGTGCACTTATTGCACTTAAAGAATTTTTTTTATCATTAAGCTAAAATCACTTGAAGAACATTATGTTTACTATGCTCCCCCCTTCACCAAGTACCCCTGAAAAACCTCTTCAGTCGCTGTCGATCTGCGTAGTTGGATGCTGTAGACCCCTTCACCATGTCCCTCCCAACGGACCCCGTTACAGTCGCTGTCCATCAGTGAGTATTAAGATGCTATATGATCTCTACTAGCCTTCTCTGTGTCGTACAGCACTCCCCATGCCCTCTCGACCCCAGGCCTTATACATTCTAAAACTAATGCCCCCATTCTTTCTCCTCAAACTTATCCCTCCCTTCAGAACCACCCTGCCCAGACCTTTTCCCTTTGGTAACTTTTAGAAAACTCTCGGGTTCTGTGAGTCTGCTGCTGTTTTTTTCCTTCAGTTTTTCTTTGTTGTTATACTCCACACATGAGTGAAAACACTTGGTACTTGTCTTTCTCCGCCTGGCCTATTTCTCTGAACATACTACCGTCTAGCTCAATCCAGGACATTGCAAATGGCCGGATTTGTTTTCTTCTTAAGGCTGCTTACTGCACTTTTTAAAATGGATTTCATTCTTCCTTTTTGTTTGTAGTTTAGCTATGTTATTGACCATTCAACTCCTGGTTATGAACAATAGCTTTGTGTCAATCGATATGTATCTGTATCTATCTATCTAATCGTCTGTCTGTCTATATATGTATGTATGTATGTATGTATGTATGTATGTATGTATCTATCTATCTATCTATCTATCTATCTATCTATCTTCCTATCATCTATCTATGATGTCTATCATCTATCAATCTATGTACCTATCTATCTATCTTTCATCTGTCATCTGTGTACCTATCTATCTATGAATCAATCATCTTTTTGTCTTCCCATCTATCCTTCTGTACAGAACACTTAACAACATAGCCTATGTCTCTTCCCTACACTATGCTTCCAGAAATCTTGCATGGTAACTAAGCCATAAGGTGAGCACTGTGTTCAACGATACACTTTCATGTAGAGTCAGCCACGTGTGCTTACAAAACCAGTAAATGGAGGTGAAAGGACTTGAACCTGTTTCTCTGTCCTCTGTCTTCTTATACTTCCTGCTCGTTTGGTGACTTTATTTAGCCACATTCAGTGAGTAAGTGATCCCTGAAGACCACAAGTATCCTTCGTCTGGTCTGGTGGTCAAAAGAAAAGTGTACTTGGTACTTTGCACACCTCCATGTTTGAGGGACATCAGCGGGATCACTGCTGATAGGTGCAGGGACAAATATAAAGGAACACCTATTTCTGGACAGGAGCAGTAGGGAACAAAGAGTGTGTTGTCGAGTGAAGTGTTTATTTGAGTGTCCAAACTTCCCTCCTTAGGTGGTTATTACTTCTTTACATTCGTGAACATCATAAAAAGCAATGATTATAAATGCCCAGACGCATATTATTACAGCAATTCATTTGTTGAGGTGAGAGGAAATGAGAAGGAACTTGCTGCACCACTAAATCTATGCCTGAGCACTGCTGAAATCAAACAAAAGAATTCACGGTGACTAGATAGGGCTATTTTCTACTGACTCTCTCTGGGGACTCAAACAGAATTCATTTGTTTGTTTGTTTCTTATTTTCATTTGTATAGGTAATCTGTCCCCGCCCGTTCAGCTTGTAGTTTGTCTGTGTCCTTGGATCTCAAGTGAGTCTCCAGTAAGGGAGCACGTAGGAGGTCTTGAGTTTTCATCAGTTCTTCTAACACTGGGTCTTTTGATTGGAGCACTCAAAGCCTGTACTTTTATTCTGATATTTGAGAGCTGTGTTCTTACTGCACTTTGAAATACTTTTTGTTCTCATTAATATACAATCACATGCAGAACATTATGTATTCCAGTCTACACCCTTCACCAAGTCCCCGGCAAAAGCCAGTTACAGTCGCTGTCCGTCAGCGTGTTCTAAGATGCTGTAGAATCACTACATATTTTCTCTCTGATATGCAGCCGTACAAATGAACCCCCAAGTTACACACTATACATGCTAATCCTAATGCCCCCATTCTTTTTCCCCGCCCTTATTACTCCCTTCCCACAAACCCTCCCCAGGCGCTTTCTCTTTGATAACTGTTAGTCCACTCTCGGGTTCTGTGAGTCTGCTGCTGTCTTTTCCTTCAGTTTTTCTTTGTTATCATACTCCACACATGAGTGAAATCATTTGGTACATGTATTTCTCCTCCTTGAATATTTGACTGAGCATAATACCCTCTAGCTCCATCCACGTTATTGCAAATGATAGGATTTGTTTTCTTTTATGGCTGCCTGCTGCACTTTTTAAACTGGATTTCATTCTTCTTTTTTGTTTGTAGTTTCGCTATGTGCTTTCACCATTGCTCTCCTGGTTATGAGCAGTAGCTTTGTGTTTATCGATATGTACCTATATCTATCTATCTGTCTGTCTATCTATTTATCAATCAATCAATCAATCAATCATCTTTTTTCTGCCCATCTGTCCTTGTGTACAGAACAGTTAACCATATATCCTATATCACTTTCGTACACTATGCTTCCAAAAATCCTGCAAAGTATCTAGGCTGTAGAGAGACCACTGGGTTCACCGAGACACTTGCAGGTCGAGTCGGCCGCGTGTACCTACAAAACCAGGAAATGGTTGTGCCGGGACTTGAACCCGTGTCTCTATCCTCTGTCCTCTTCATCTCCTTCTAACTTACTGTCTGTATTTAGCCACATTCTTTGACTAAGTGCTCCCTGAAATCCACAAGTATCATTCCTCTGCGCCTGTTGTCGCGGAAAAGTAAACTTGTTCTTTGCTCACCACCATGTTTGAAGGACATCAGCGTGATCAACGCCGACAGGACGGAGGGTCAAATAAAAAGGAACACCAATTTCTAGACACTAGCAGTTGGGAGCTAAGAGTGTATTGTGGGGTGATGTGTTTATTTGAGTGTCCAAACATCCCTCTTTAGGTAGTTATTAGATCTTCACATTCGTGAACATCATAAAACCCACTGATTTCAAAGGCCCAGATGCTTATTATTACAGCAACTCAGTTGTAGAGGTGAGAGAAAATGAGAAGTATGTTGCTGCACCATTAAATCAATGGCTGGGAACGGCTGAAACCAAACAAAAAGAATTCACGGAGGCCAGATAGGGCTATTTTCTTCTGACTGTCCCAGGGGACTCAAACAGAATCCATTTGTTTGATTGTTTGTTTTTCAGTTTCACTCGTGTAGAGTACTTGTCCACACACCTTCGGCTTGTAGTTTGTCTGTGTCCTTGGATCTCAAGTGAGTCTCCTGTAAGTAAGCACGTAGGTGTCTTGAGTTTTCATCCCTTCTTTTAACCCTGTGTCTTTTGTTTGCTGCACTCAGTGCCTGACCTTTTATTCTGATGATTCAGAGCTGTGCACTTATTGCACTTAAAGAATTTTTTTTATCATTAAGCTAAAATCACTTGAAGAACATTATGTTTACTATGCTCCCCCCTTCACCAAGTACCCCTGAAAAACCTCTTCAGTCGCTGTCGATCTGCGTAGTTGGATGCTGTAGACCCCTTCACCATGTCCCTCCCAACAGACCCCGTTACAGTCGCTGTCCATCAGTGAGTATTAAGATGCTATATGATCTCTACTAGCCTTCTCTGTGTCGTACAGCACTCCCCATGCCCTCTCGACCCCAGGCCTTATACATTCTAAAACTAATGCCCCCATTCTTTCTCCTCAAACTTATCC
The DNA here is from genome assembly GCF_030020395.1 of Manis pentadactyla. Taxonomy (NCBI): domain Eukaryota; kingdom Metazoa; phylum Chordata; class Mammalia; order Pholidota; family Manidae; genus Manis; species Manis pentadactyla. Next base: position 689,393 of record NW_026644726.1, read on the forward strand.
CTCCCTTCAGAACCACCCTGCCCAGACCTTTTCCCTTTGGTAACTTTTAGAAAACTCTCGGGTTCTGTGAGTCTGCTGCTGTTTTTTTCCTTCAGTTTTTCTTTGTTGTTATACTCCACACATGAGTGAAAACACTTGGTACTTGTCTTTCTCCGCCTGGCCTATTTCTCTGAACATACTACCGTCTAGCTTAATCCAGGACATTGCAAATGGCCGGATTTGTTTTCTTCTTAAGGCTGCTTACTGCACTTTTTAAAATGGATTTCATTCTTCCTTTTTGTTTGTAGTTTAGCTATGTTATTGACCATTCAACTCCTGGTTATGAACAATAGCTTTGTGTCAATCGATATGTATCTGTATCTATCTATCTAATCGTCTGTCTGTCTATATATGTATGTATGTATGTATGTATGTATGTATGTATGTATCTATCTATCTATCTATCTATCTATCTATCTATCTTCCTATCATCTATCTATGATGTCTATCATCTATCAATCTATGTACCTATCTATCTATCTTTCATCTGTCATCTGTGTACCTATCTATCTATGAATCAATCATCTTTTTGTCTTCCCATCTATCCTTCTGTACAGAACACTTAACAACATAGCCTATGTCTCTTCCCTACACTATGCTTCCAGAAATCTTGCATGGTAACTAAGCCATAAGGTGAGCACTGTGTTCAACGATACACTTTCATGTAGAGTCAGCCACGTGTGCTTACAAAACCAGTAAATGGAGGTGAAAGGACTTGAACCTGTTTCTCTGTCCTCTGTCTTCTTATACTTCCTGCTCGTTTGGTGACTTTATTTAGCCACATTCAGTGAGTAAGTGATCCCTGAAGACCACAAGTATCCTTCGTCTGGTCTGGTGGTCAAAAGAAAAGTGTACTTGGTACTTTGCACACCTCCATGTTTGAGGGACATCAGCGGGATCACTGCTGATAGGTGCAGGGACAAATATAAAGGAACACCTATTTCTGGACAGGAGCAGTAGGGAACAAAGAGTGTGTTGTCGAGTGAAGTGTTTATTTGAGTGTCCAAACTTCCCTCCTTAGGTGGTTATTACTTCTTTACATTCGTGAACATCATAAAAAGCAATGATTATAAATGCCCAGACGCATATTATTACAGCAATTCATTTGTTGAGGTGAGAGGAAATGAGAAGGAACTTGCTGCACCACTAAATCTATGCCTGAGCACTGCTGAAATCAAACAAAAGAATTCACGGTGACTAGATAGGGCTATTTTCTACTGACTCTCTCTGGGGACTCAAACAGAATTCATTTGTTTGTTTGTTTCTTATTTTCATTTGTATAGGTAATCTGTCCCCGCCCGTTCAGCTTGTAGTTTGTCTGTGTCCTTGGATCTCAAGTGAGTCTCCAGTAAGGGAGCACGTAGGAGGTCTTGAGTTTTCATCAGTTCTTCTAACACTGGGTCTTTTGATTGGAGCACTCAAAGCCTGTACTTTTATTCTGATATTTGAGAGCTGTGTTCTTACTGCACTTTGAAATACTTTTTGTTCTCATTAATATACAATCACATGCAGAACATTATGTATTCCAGTCTACACCCTTCACCAAGTCCCCGGCAAAAGCCAGTTACAGTCGCTGTCCGTCAGCGTGTTCTAAGATGCTGTAGAATCACTACATATTTTCTCTCTGATATGCAGCCGTACAAATGAACCCCCAAGTTACACACTATACATGCTAATCCTAATGCCCCCATTCTTTTTCCCCGCCCTTATTACTCCCTTCCCACAAACCCTCCCCAGGCGCTTTCTCTTTGATAACTGTTAGTCCACTCTCGGGTTCTGTGAGTCTGCTGCTGTCTTTTCCTTCAGTTTTTCTTTGTTATCATACTCCACACATGAGTGAAATCATTTGGTACATGTATTTCTCCTCCTTGAATATTTGACTGAGCATAATACCCTCTAGCTCCATCCACGTTATTGCAAATGATAGGATTTGTTTTCTTTTATGGCTGCCTGCTGCACTTTTTAAACTGGATTTCATTCTTCTTTTTTGTTTGTAGTTTCGCTATGTGCTTTCACCATTGCCCTCCTGGTTATGAGCAGTAGCTTTGTGTTTATCGATATGTACCTATATCTATCTATCTGTCTGTCTATCTATTTATCAATCAATCAATCAATCAATCATCTTTTTTCTGCCCATCTGTCCTTGTGTACAGAACAGTTAACCATATATCCTATATCACTTTCGTACACTATGCTTCCAAAAATCCTGCAAAGTATCTAGGCTGTAGAGAGACCACTGGGTTCACCGAGACACTTGCAGGTCGAGTCGGCCGCGTGTACCTACAAAACCAGGAAATGGTTGTGCCGGGACTTGAACCCGTGTCTCTATCCTCTGTCCTCTTCATCTCCTTCTAACTTACTGTCTGTATTTAGCCACATTCTTTGACTAAGTGCTCCCTGAAAACCACAAGTATCATTCCTCTGCGCCTGTTGTCGCGGAAAAGTAAACTTGTTCTTTGCTCACCACCATGTTTGAAGGACATCAGCGTGATCAACGCTGACAGGACGGAGGGTCAAATAAAAAGGAACACCAATTTCTAGACACTAGCAGTTGGGAGCTAAGAGTGTATTGTGGGGTGATGTGTTTATTTGAGTGTCCAAACTTCCCTCTTTAGGTAGTTATTAGATCTTCTCATTCGTGAACATCATAAAACCCACTGATTTCAAAGGCCCAGATGCTTATTATTACAGCAACTCAGTTGTAGAGGTGAGAGAAAATGAGAAGTATGTTGCTGCACCATTAAATCAATGGCTGGGAACGGCTGAAACTAAACAAAAAGAATTCACGGAGGCCAGATAGGGCTATTTTCTTCTGACTGTCCCAGGGGACTCAAACAGAATCCATTTGTTTGATTGTTTGTTTTTCAGTTTCACTCGTGTAGAGTACTTGTCCACACACCTTCGGCTTGTAGTTTGTCTGTGTCCTTGGATCTCAAGTGAGTCTCCTGTAAGTAAGCACGTAGGTGTCTTGAGTTTTCATCCCTTCTTTAATCCCTGTGTCTTTTGTTTGCAGCACTCAGTGCCTGACCTTTTATTCTGATGATTCAGAGCTGTGCACTTATTGCACTTAAAGAATATTTTTTATCATTAATCTACAATCACGTGAAGAACATTATGTTTACTATGCTCCACCCTTCACCAAGTCCCCCCGAAAACCTCTTCAGTCACTGTCGATCAGCGTAGTTGGATGCTGTAGACCCCTTCACCATGTCCCCCCCAAAAGTCCCCGTTACAGTCACGGTCCATCAGTGAGTGGTAAGATGCTATATGATCTCTACTAGTCTTCTCTGGGTTGTACAGTACTCCCCATGCACACCGGACCCCGCGCCTTATACATGCTAAACTTAATGCCCCCATTCTTTCTCCCCACACTTATCCCTCTCTTCAGACTCACCCTGCCCAGTCCTTTTTCCTTTGGTTACTTTTAGTCAACTGTCGGGTTCTTTGAGTCTGCTGCTGTTTTTTTACTTCAGTTTTTCTTTGTTGTTATACTCCACACATGAGTGAAATCACTTGGTACTTGCCTTTATCCGCCTGCCCTATTTTTCTGAACATCCTACCGTCTTGCTCCATCCACGTCATTGCAAATTGTAGTATTTGCTTTCTTCTTAAGGCTGCTTACTGCACTTTTTAAACTGGATTTCATTCTTCCTTTTTGTTTGTAGTTTAGCTATGTTATTCACCATTCAACTCCTGGTTATGAACAATAGCTTTGTGTCAATCGACATGTATCTGTATCTATCTATCTAAAGGTCTGTCTGTCTATCTATGTATCTATGTATGTATATATCTATGTATCTATGTGTCTATATATGTATCTATCTATCTATCTTCCTATCATCTATCTATGATGTCTATCATCTATCAATCTATGTACCTATCTATCTATCTTTCATCTGTCATCTGTGTACCTATCTATCTATGAATCAATCATCTTTTTGTCTTCCCATCTATCCTTCTGTACAGAACAGTTAACAACATAGCGTATGTCTCTTCCCTACACTATGCTTCCAGAAATCTTGCATGGTAACTAAGCCATAAGGTGAGCACTGTGTTCACCGATACACTTTCATGTAGAGTCAGCCGCGTGTGCTTACAAAACCAGTAAATGGAGGTGAAAGGACTTGAACCTGTATCTCTGTCCTCTGTCCTCTTATACTTCCTGCTCGTTTGGTGACTTTATTTAGCCACATTCAGTGAGTAAGTGATCCCTGAAGACCACAAGTATCCTTCGTCTGGTCCGGTGGTCGAAAGAAAAGTGTACTTGGTACTTTGCACACCGCCATGTTTGAGGGACATCGGCGGGATCACTGCTGATAGGTGCAGGGACAAATATAAAGGAACACCTATTTCTGGACAGGAGCAGTTGGGAACAAAGAGTGTGTTGTCGAGTGAAGTGTTTATTTGAGTGTCCAAACTTCCCTCCTTAGGTGGTTATTACTTCTTTACATTCGTGAACATCATAAAAAGCAATGATTATAAATGCCCAGATGCATATTATTACAGCAATTCATTTGTTGAGGTGAGAGGAAACGAGAAAGAACTTGCTGCACCACTAAATCTATGCCTGAGCACTGCTGAAATCAAACAAAAGAATTCACGGTGGCTAGATAGGGCTATTTTCTACTGACACTCTCTGGGGACTCAAACAGAATTCATTTGTTTGTTTGTTTGTTATTTTCACTTGTATAGGTAATCTGTCCCCGCCCCTTCAGCTTGTAGTTTGTCTGTGTCCTTGGATCTCAAGTGAGTCTCCAGTAAGGGAGCACGTAGTAGGTCTTGAGTTTTCATCAGTACTTCTAACACTGGATCTTTTGATTGGAGCACTCAAAGCCTGTACTTTTATTCTGATATTTGAGAGCTGTGCTCTTACTGCACTTTGAAATTCTTTTTGTTCTCATTAATATACAATCACATGCAGAACATTATGTATTCCAGTCTACACCCTTCACCAAGTCCCCGGCAAAAGCCAGTTACAGTCGCTGTCCGTCAGCGTGTTCTAAGATGCTGTAGAATCACTACATATTTTCTCTGTGATTGCAGACGTACAAATGAACCCCCATGTTACACACTATACATGCTAATCCTAATGCCCCCATTCTTTTTCCCCGCCCTTATTACTCCCTTCCCACAAACCCTCCCCAGGCGCTTTCTCTTTGATAACTGTTAGTCCACTCTCGGGTTCTGTGAGTCTGCTGCTGTCTTTTCCTTCAGTTTTTCTTCGTTATCATACTACACACATGAGTGAAATCATTTGGTACATGTATTTCTCCTCCTTGAATATTTGACTGAGCATAATACCCTCTAGCTCCATCCACGTTATTGCAAATGATAGGATTTGTTTTCTTCTTATAGCTGCCTGCTGCACTTTTTAAACTGGATTTCATTCTTCTTTTTTGTTTGTAGTTTCGCTATGTGCTTTCACCATTGCTCTCCTGGTTATGAGCAGTAGCTTTGTGTTAATCGATATGTACCTATATCTATCTATCTGTCTGTCTATCTATTTATCAATCAATCAATCAATCAATCATCTTTTTGTCTGCCCATCTGCCCTTGTGTACAGAACAGTTAACCATATATCCTATATCACTTTCGTACACTATGCTTCCAAAAATCCTGCAAAGTATCTAGGCTGTAGAGAGACCACTGGGTTCACCGAGACACTTGCAGGTCGAGTCGGCCGCGTGTACCTACAAAACCAGGAAATGGTTGTGCCGGGACTTGAACCCGTGTCTCTATCCTCTGTCCTCTTCATCTCCTTCTAACTTACTGTCTGTATTTAGCCACATTCTTTGACTAAGTGCTCCCTGAAGACCACAAGTATCATTCCTCTGCGCCTGTTGTCGCGGAAAAGTAAACTTGTTCTTTGCTCACCACCATGTTTGAGGGACATCAGCGTGATCAACGCCGACAGGACGGAGGGTCAAATAAAAAGGAACACCAATTTCTAGACACTAGCAGTTGGGAGCTAAGAGTGTATTGTGGGGTGACGTGTTTATTTGAGTGTCCAAACTTCCCTCTTTAGGTAGTTATTAGATCTTCACATTCGTGAACATCATAAAACCCACTGATTTCAAAGGCCCAGATGCTTATTATTACAGCAACTCAGTTGTAGAGGTGAGAGAAAATGAGAAGTATGTTGCTGCACCACTAAATCAATGGCTGGGAACGGCTGAAACCAAACAAAAGAATTCACGGTGGCCAGATAGGGCTATTTTCTTCTGACTGTCCCAGGGGACTCAAACAGAATCCATTTGTTTGATTGTTTGTTTTTCAGTTTCACTCGTGTAGAGTACTTGTCCACACACCTTCGGCTTGTAGTTTGTCTGTGTCCTTGGATCTCAAGTGAGTCTCCTGTAAGTAAGCACGTAGGTGTCTTGAGTTTTCATCCCTTCTTTTAACCCTGTGTCTTTTGTTTGCTGCACTCAGTGCCTGACCTTTTATTCTGATGATTCAGAGCTGTGCACTTATTGCACTTAAAGAATTTTTTTTATCATTAAGCTAAAATCACTTGAAGAACATTATGTTTACTATGCTCCCCCCTTCACCAAGTACCCCTGAAAAACCTCTTCAGTCGCTGTCGATCTGCGTAGTTGGATGCTGTAGACCCCTTCACCATGTCCCTCCCAACAGACCCCGTTACAGTCGCTGTCCATCAGTGAGTATTAAGATGCTATATGATCTCTACTAGCCTTCTCTGTGTCGTACAGCACTCCCCATGCCCCCTCGACCCCAAGCATTATACATTCTAAAACTAATGCCCCCATTCTTTCTCCTCAAACTTATCCCTCCCTTCAGAAACATCCTGCCCAGTCCTTTTCCCTTTGGTAACTTTTAGTCAACTCTCGGGTTCTGTGAGTCTGCTGCTGTTTTTTTCCTTCAGTTTTTCTTTGTTGTTATACTCCACACATGAGTGAAAACACTTGGTACTTGTCTTTCTCCACCTGGCCTATTTCTCTGAACATACTACCGTCTATCTCCATCCAGGACATTGCAAATGGCCGGATTTGTTTTCTTCTTAAGGCTACTTAATGCAATTTTTTAAATGGATTTCATTCTTCCTTTTTGTTTGTAGTTTAGCTATGTTATTCACCATTCAACTCCTGGTTATGAACAATAGCTTTGTGTCAATCGATATGTATCTGTATCTATCTATCTAATCGTCTGTCTGTCTATATATGTATGTATGTATGTATGTATGTATGTATGTATGTATGTATCTATATATCTATCTATCTTCCTATCATCTATCTATGATGTCTATCATCTATCAATCTATGTACCTATCTATCTATCTTTCATCTGTCATCTGTGTACCTATCTATCTATGAATCAATCATCTTTTTGTCTTCCCATCTATCCTTCTGTACAGAACAGTTAACAACATAGCGTATGTCTCTTCCCTACACTATGCTTCCAGAAATCTTGCATGGTAACTAAGCCATAAGGTGAGCACTGTGTTCACCGATACACTTTCATGTAGAGTCAGCCGCGTGTGCTTACAAAACCAGTAAATGGAGGTGAAAGGACTTGAACCTGTATCTCTGTCCTCTGTCCTCTTATACTTCCTGCTCGTTTGGTGACTTTATTTAGCCACATTCAGTGAGTAAGTGATCCCTGAAGACCACAAGTATCCTTCGTCTGGTCCGGTGGTCGAAAGAAAAGTGTACTTGGTACTTTGCACACCGCCATGTTTGAGGGACATCGGCGGGATCACTGCTGATAGGTGCAGGGACAAATAAAAAAGGAACACCTATTTCTGGACAGGAGCAGTTGGGAACAAAGAGTGTGTTGTGGAGTGAAGTGTTTATTTGAGTGTCCAAACTTCCCTCCTTAGGTGGTTATTACTTCTTTACATTCGTGAACATCATAAAAAGCAATGATTATAAATGCCCAGACGCATATTATTACAGCAATTCATTTGTTGAGGTGAGAGGAAATGAGAAGGAACTTGCTGCACCACTAAATCTATGCCTGAGCACTGCTGAAATCAAACAAAAGAATTCACGGTGGCTAGATAGGGCTATTTTCTACTGACTCTCTCTGGGGACTCAAACAGAATTCATTTGTTTGTTTCTTATTTTCACTTGTATAGGTAATCTGTCCCCGCCCCTACAGCTTGTAGTTTGTCTGTGTCCTTGGATCTCAAGTGAATCTCCAGTAAGTGAGCACGTAGGAGGTCTTGAGTTTTCATCAGTACTTCTAACACTGGGTCTTTTGATTGGAGCACTCAAAGCCTGTACTTTTATTCTGATATTTGAGAGCTGTGCTCTTACTGCACTTTGAAATTCTTTTTGTTCTCATTAATATACAATCACATGCAGAACATTATGTATTCCAGTCTACACCCTTCACCAAGTCCCCGGCAAAAGCCAGTTACAGTCGCTGTCCGTCAGCGTGTTCTAAGATGCTGTAGAATCACTACATATTTTCTCTCTGATATGCAGCAGTACAAATGAACCCCCAAGTTACACACTATACATGCTAATCCTAATGCCCCCATTCTTTTTCCCCGCCCTTATTACTCCCTTCCCACAAACCCTCCCCAGGCGCTTTCTCTTTGATAACTGTTAGTCCACTCTCGGGTTCTGTGAGTCTGCTGCTGTCTTTTCCTTCAGTTTTTCTTTGTTATCATACTCCACACATGAGTGAAATCATTTGGTACATGTATTTCTCCTCCTTGAATATTTGACTGAGCATAATACCCTCTAGCTCCATCCACGTTATTGCAAATGATAGGATTTGTTTTCTTTTATGGCTGCCTGCTGCACTTTTTAAACTGGATTTCATTCTTCTTTTTTGTTTGTAGTTTCGCTATGTGCTTTCACCATTGCTCTCCTGGTTATGAGCAGTAGCTTTGTGTTAATCGATATGTACCTATATCTATCTATCTGTCTGTCTATCTATTTATCAATCAATCAATCAATCAATCATCTTTTTGTCTGCCCATCTGTCCTTGTGTACAGAACAGTTAACCATATATCCTATATCACTTTCGTACACTATGCTTCCAAAAATCCTGCAAAGTATCTAGGCTGTAGAGAGACCACTGGGTTCACCGAGACACTTGCAGGTCGAGTCGGCCGCGTGTACCTACAAAACCAGGAAATGGTTGTGCCGGGACTTGAACCCGTGTCTCTATCCTCTGTCCTCTTCATCTCCTTCTAACTTACTGTCTGTATTTAGCCACATTCTTTGACTAAGTGCTCCCTGAAGACCACAAGTATCATTCCTCTGCGCCTGTTGTCGCGGAAAAGTAAACTTGTTCTTTGCTCACCACCATGTTTGAGGGACATCAGCGTGATCAACGCCGACAGGACGGAGGGTCAAATAAAAAGGAACACCAATTTCTAGACACTAGCAGTTGGGAGCTAAGAGTGTATTGTGGGGTGACGTGTTTATTTGAGTGTCCAAACTTCCCTCTTTAGGTAGTTATTAGATCTTCACATTCGTGAACATCATAAAACCCACTGATTTCAAAGGCCCAGATGCTTATTATTACAGCAACTCAGTTGTAGAGGTGAGAGAAAATGAGAAGTATGTTGCTGCACCACTAAATCAATGGCTGGGAACGGCTGAAACCAAACAAAAGAATTCACGGTGGCCAGATAGGGCTATTTTCTTCTGACTGTCCCAGGGGACTCAAACAGAATCCATTTGTTTGATTGTTTGTTTTTCAGTTTCACTCGTGTAGAGTACTTGTCCACACACCTTCGGCTTGTAGTTTGTCTGTGTCCTTGGATCTCAAGTGAGTCTCCTGTAAGTAAGCACGTAGGTGTCTTGAGTTTTCATCCCTTCTTTTAACCCTGTGTCTTTTGTTTGCTGCACTCAGTGCCTGACCTTTTATTCTGATGATTCAGAGCTGTGCACTTATTGCACTTAAAGAATTTTTTTTATCATTAAGCTAAAATCACTTGAAGAACATTATGTTTACTATGCTCCCCCCTTCACCAAGTACCCCTGAAAAACCTCTTCAGTCGCTGTCGATCTGCGTAGTTGGATGCTGTAGACCCCTTCACCATGTCCCTCCCAACAGACCCCGTTACAGTCGCTGTCCATCAGTGAGTATTAAGATGCTATATGATCTCTACTAGCCTTCTCTGTGTCGTACAGCACTCCCCATGCCCCCTCGACCCCAAGCATTATACATTCTAAAACTAATGCCCCCATTCTTTCTCCTCAAACTTATCCCTCCCTTCAGAAACATCCTGCCCAGTCCTTTTCCCTTTGGTAACTTTTAGTCAACTCTCGGGTTCTGTGAGTCTGCTGCTGTTTTTTTCCTTCAGTTTTTCTTTGTTGTTATACTCCACACATGAGTGAAAACACTTGGTACTTGTCTTTCTCCACCTGGCCTATTTCTCTGAACATACTACCGTCTAGCTCCATCCAGGACATTGCAAATGGCAGGATTTGTTTTCTTCTTAAGGCTACTTAATGCAATTTTTTAAATGGATTTCATTCTTCCTTTTTGTTTGTAGTTTAGCTATGTTATTCACCATTCAACTCCTGGTTATGAACAATAGCTTTGTGTCAATCGATATGTATCTGTATCTATCTATCTAATCGTCTGTCTGTCTATATATGTATGTATGTATGTATGTATGTATGTATGTATGTATGTATGTATCTATATATCTATCTATCTTCCTATCATCTATCTATGATGTCTATCATCTATCAATCTATGTACCTATCTATCTATCTTTCATCTGTCATCTGTGTACCTATCTATCTATGAATCAATCATCTTTTTGTCTTCCCATCTATCCTTCTGTACAGAACAGTTAACAACATAGCGTATGTCTCTTCCCTACACTATGCTTCCAGAAATCTTGCATGGTAACTAAGCCATAAGGTGAGCACTGTGTTCACCGATACACTTTCATGTAGAGTCAGCCGCGTGTGCTTACAAAACCAGTAAATGGAGGTGAAAGGACTTGAACCTGTATCTCTGTCCTCTGTCCTCTTATACTTCCTGCTCGTTTGGTGACTTTATTTAGCCACATTCAGTGAGTAAGTGATCCCTGAAGACCACAAGTATCCTTCGTCTGGTCCGGTGGTCGAAAGAAAAGTGTACTTGGTACTTTGCACACCGCCATGTTTGAGGGACATCGGCGGGATCACTGCTGATAGGTGCAGGGACAAATAAAAAAGGAACACCTATTTCTGGACAGGAGCAGTTGGGAACAAAGAGTGTGTTGTGGAGTGAAGTGTTTATTTGAGTGTCCAAACTTCCCTCCTTAGGTGGTTATTACTTCTTTACATTCGTGAACATCATAAAAAGCAATGATTATAAATGCCCAGACGCATATTATTACAGCAATTCATTTGTTGAGGTGAGAGGAAATGAGAAGGAACTTGCTGCACCACTAAATCTATGCCTGAGCACTGCTGAAATCAAACAAAAGAATTCACGGTGGCTAGATAGGGCTATTTTCTACTGACTCTCTCTGGGGACTCAAACAGAATTCATTTGTTTGTTTCTTATTTTCACTTGTATAGGTAATCTGTCCCCGCCCCTACAGCTTGTAGTTTGTCTGTGTCCTTGGATCTCAAGTGAATCTCCAGTAAGTGAGCACGTAGGAGGTCTTGAGTTTTCATCAGTACTTCTAACACTGGGTCTTTTGATTGGAGCACTCAAAGCCTGTACTTTTATTCTGATATTTGAGAGCTGTGCTCTTACTGCACTTTGAAATTCTTTTTGTTCTCATTAATATACAATCACATGCAGAACATTATGTATTCCAGTCTACACCCTTCACCAAGTCCCCGGCAAAAGCCAGTTACAGTCGCTGTCCGTCAGCGTGTTCTAAGATGCTGTAGAATCACTACATATTTTCTCTCTGATATGCAGCAGTACAAATGAACCCCCAAGTTACACACTATACATGCTAATCCTAATGCCCCCATTCTTTTTCCCCGCCCTTATTACTCCCTTCCCACAAACCCTCCCCAGGCGCTTTCTCTTTGATAACTGTTAGTCCACTCTCGGGTTCTGTGAGTCTGCTGCTGTCTTTTCCTTCAGTTTTTCTTTGTTATCATACTCCACACATGAGTGAAATCATTTGGTACATGTATTTCTCCTCCTTGAATATTTGACTGAGCATAATACCCTCTAGCTCCATCCACGTTATTGCAAATGATAGGATTTGTTTTCTTTTATGGCTGCCTGCTGCACTTTTTAAACTGGATTTCATTCTTCTTTTTTGTTTGTAGTTTCGCTATGTGCTTTCACCATTGCTCTCCTGGTTATGAGCAGTAGCTTTGTGTTAATCGATATGTACCTATATCTATCTATCTGTCTGTCTATCTATTTATCAATCAATCAATCAATCAATCATCTTTTTTCTGCCCATCTGTCCTTGTGTACAGAACAGTTAACCATATATCCTATATCACTTTCGTACACTATGCTTCCAAAAATCCTGCAAAGTATCTAGGCTGTAGAGAGACCACTGGGTTCACCGAGACACTTGCAGGTCGAGTCGGCCGCGTGTACCTACAAAACCAGGAAATGGTTGTGCCGGGACTTGAACCCGTGTCTCTATCCTCTGTCCTCTTCATCTCCTTCTAACTTACTGTCTGTATTTAGCCACATTCTTTGACTAAGTGCTCCCTGAAAACCACAAGTATCATTCCTCTGCGCCTGTTGTCGCGGAAAAGTAAACTTGTTCTTTGCTCACCACCATGTTTGAAGGACATCAGCGTGATCAACGCCGACAGGACGGAGGGTCAAATAAAAAGGAACACCAATTTCTAGACACTAGCAGTTGGGAGCTAAGAGTGTATTGTGGGGTGATGTGTTTATTTGAGTGTTCAAACTTCCCTCTTTAGGTAGTTATTAGATCTTCTCATTCGTGAACATCATAAAACCCACTGATTTCAAAGGCCCAGATGCTTATTATTACAGCAACTCAGTTGTAGAGGTGAGAGAAAATGAGAAGTATGTTGCTGCACCATTAAATCAATGGCTGGGAACGGCTGAAACCAAACAAAAAGAATTCACGGTGGCCAGATAGGGCTATTTTCTTCTGACTGTCCCAGGGGACTCAAACAGAATCCATTTGTTTGATTGTTTGTTTTTCAGTTTCACTCGTGTAGAGTACTTGTCCACACACCTTCGGCTTGTAGTTTGTCTGTGTCCTTGGATCTCAAGTGAGTCTCCTGTAAGTAAGCACGTAGGTGTCTTGAGTTTTCATCCCTTCTTTTAACCCAGTGTCTTTTGTTTGCTGCACTCAGTGCCTGACCTTTTATTCTGATGATTCAGAGCTGTGCACTTATTGCACTTAAAGAATTTTTTTTATCATTAAGCTAAAATCACTTGAAGAACCTTATGTTTACTATGCTCCCCCCTTCACCAAGTACCCCTGAAAAACCTCTTCAGTCGCTGTCGATCTGCGTAGTTGGATGCTGTAGACCCCTTCACCATGTCCCTCCCAACAGACCCCGTTACAGTCGCTGTCCATCAGTGAGTATTAAGATGCTATATGATCTCTACTAGCCTTCTCTGTGTCGTACAGCACTCCCCATGCCCCCTCGACCCCAAGCATTATACATTCTAAAACTAATGCCCCCATTCTTTCTCCTCAAACTTATCCCTCCCTTCAGAACCATCCTGCCCAGTCCTTTTCCCTTTGGTAACTTTAAGCCAACTCTCGGGTTCTGTGAGTCTGCTGCTGTTTTTTTCCTTCAGTTTTTCTTTGCTGTTATACTCCACACATGAGTGAAAACACTTGGTACTTGTCTTTCTCCGCCTGGCCTATTTCTCTGAACATACTACCGTCTAGCTCCATCCAGGACATTGCAAATGGCCGGATTTGTTTTCTTCTTAAGGCTGCTTATTGCACTTTTTAAAATGGATTTCATTCTTCCTTTTTGTTTGTAGTTTAGCTATGTTATTCACCATTCAACTCCTGGTTATGAACAATAGCTTTGTGTCAATCGATATGTATCTGTATCTATCTATCTAATCGTCTGTCTGTCTATATATGTATGTATGTATGTATGTATGTATGTATGTATCTATCTATCTATCTATCTATCTATCTTCCTATCATCTATCTATGATGTCTATCATCTATCAATCTATGTACCTATCTATCTATCTTTCATCTGTCATCTGTGTACCTATCTATCTATGAATCAATCATCTTTTTGTCTTCCCATCTATCCTTCTGTACAGAACAGTTAACAACATAGCGTATGTCTCTTCCCTACACTATGCTTCCAGAAATCTTGCATGGTAACTAAGCCATAAGGTGAGCACTGTGTTCACCGATACACTTTCATGTAGAGTCAGCCGCGTGTGCTTACAAAACCAGTAAATGGAGGTGAAAGGACTTGAACCTGTATCTCTGTCCTCTGTCCTCTTATACTTCCTGCTCGTTTGGTGACTTTATTTAGCCACATTCAGTGAGTAAGTGATCCCTGAAGACCACAAGTATCCTTCGTCTGGTCCGGTGGTCGAAAGAAAAGTGTACTTGGTACTTTGCACACCGCCATGTTTGAGGGACATCGGCGGGATCACTGCTGATAGGTGCAGGGACAAATATAAAGGAACACCTATTTCTGGACAGGAGCAGTTGGGAACAAAGAGTGTGTTGTCGAGTGAAGTGTTTATTTGAGTGTCCAAACTTCCCTCCTTAGGTGGTTATTACTTCTTTACATTCGTGAATATCATAAAAAGCAATGATTATAAATGCCCAGATGCATATTATTACAGCAATTCATTTGTTGAGGTGAGAGGAAACGAGAAAGAACTTGCTGCACCACTAAATCTATGCCTGAGCACTGCTGAAATCAAACAAAAGAATTCACGGTGGCTAGATAGGGCTATTTTCTACTGACACTCTCTGGGGACTCAAACAGAATTCATTTGTTTGTTTGTTTGTTATTTTCACTTGTATAGGTAATCTGTCCCCGCCCCTTCAGCTTGTAGTTTGTCTGTGTCCTTGGATCTCAAGTGAGTCTCCAGTAAGGGAGCACGTAGTAGGTCTTGAGTTTTCATCAGTACTTCTAACACTGGATCTTTTGATTGGAGCACTCAAAGCCTGTACTTTTATTCTGATATTTGAGAGCTGTGCTCTTACTGCACTTTGAAATTCTTTTTGTTCTCATTAATATACAATCACATGCAGAACATTAGGTATTCCAGTCTACACCCTTCACCAAGTCCCCGGCAAAAGCCAGTTACAGTCGCTGTCCGTCAGCGTGTTCTAAGATGCTGTAGAATCACTACATATTTTCTCTCTGATATGCAGCAGTACAAATGAACCCCCAAGTTACACACTATACATGCTAATCCTAATGCCCCCATTCTTTTTCCCCGCCCTTATTACTCCCTTCCCACAAACCCTCCCCAGGCGCTTTCTCTTTGATAACTGTTAGTCCACTCTCGGGTTCTGTGAGTCTGCTGCTGTCTTTTCCTTCAGTTTTTCTTTGTTATCATACTCCACACATGAGTGAAATCATTTGGTACATGTATTTCTCCTCCTTGAATATTTGACTGAGCATAATACCCTCTAGCTCCATCCACGTTATTGCAAATGATAGGATTTGTTTTCTTCTTATAGCTGCCTGCTGCACTTTTTAAACTGGATTTCATTCTTCTTTTTTGTTTGTAGTTTCGCTATGTGCTTTCACCATTGCTCTCCTGGTTATGAGCAGTAGCTTTGTGTTAATCGATATGTACCTATATCTATCTATCTGTCTGTCTATCTATTTATCAATCAATCAATCAATCAATCATCTTTTTGTCTGCCCATCTGTCCTTGTGTACAGAACAGTTAACCATATATCCTATATCACTTTCGTACACTATGCTTCCAAAAATCCTGCAAAGTATCTAGGCTGTAGAGAGACCACTGGGTTCACCGAGACACTTGCAGGTCGAGTCGGCCGCGTGTACCTACAAAACCAGGAAATGGTTGTGCCGGGACTTGAACCCGTGTCTCTATCCTCTGTCCTCTTCATCTCCTTCTAACTTACTGTCTGTATTTAGCCACATTCTTTGACTAAGTGCTCCCTGAAGACCACAAGTATCATTCCTCTGCGCCTGTTGTCGCGGAAAAGTAAACTTGTTCTTTGCTCACCACCATGTTTGAGGGACATCAGCGTGATCAACGCCGACAGGACGGAGGGTCAAATAAAAAGGAACACCAATTTCTAGACACTAGCAGTTGGGAGCTAAGAGTGTATTGTGGGGTGACGTGTTTATTTGAGTGTCCAAACTTCCCTCTTTAGGTAGTTATTAGATCTTCACATTCGTGAACATCATAAAACCCACTGATTTCAAAGGCCCAGATGCTTATTATTACAGCAACTCAGTTGTAGAGGTGAGAGAAAATGAGAAGTATGTTGCTGCACCACTAAATCAATGGCTGGGAACGGCTGAAACCAAACAAAAAGAATTCACGGTGGCCAGATAGGGCTATTTTCTTCTGACTGTCCCAGGGGACTCAAACAGAATCCATTTGTTTGATTGTTTGTTTTTCAGTTTCACTCGTGTAGAGTACTTGTCCACACACCTTCGGCTTGTAGTTTGTCTGTGTCCTTGGATCTCAAGTGAGTCTCCTGTAAGTAAGCACGTAGGTGTCTTGAGTTTTCATCCCTTCTTTTAACCCTGTGTCTTTTGTTTGCTGCACTCAGTGCCTGACCTTTTATTCTGATGATTCAGAGCTGTGCACTTATTGCACTTAAAGAATTTTTTTTATCATTAAGCTAAAATCACTTGAAGAACATTATGTTTACTATGCTCCCCCCTTCACCAAGTACCCCTGAAAAACCTCTTCAGTCGCTGTCGATCTGCGTAGTTGGATGCTGTAGACCCCTTCACCATGTCCCTCCCAACAGACCCCGTTACAGTCGCTGTCCATCAGTGAGTATTAAGATGCTATATGATCTCTACTAGCCTTCTCTGTGTCGTACAGCACTCCCCATGCCCCCTCGACCCCAAGCATTATACATTCTAAAACTAATGCCCCCATTCTTTCTCCTCAAACTTATCCCTCCCTTCAGAAACGTCCTGCCCAGTCCTTTTCCCTTTGGTAACTTTTAGTCAACTCTCGGGTTCTGTGAGTCTGCTGCTGTTTTTTTCCTTCAGTTTTTCTTTGTTGTTATACTCCACACATGAGTGAAAACACTTGGTACTTGTCTTTCTCCACCTGGCCTATTTCTCTGAACATACTACCGTCTAGCTCCATCCAGGACATTGCAAATGGCCGGATTTGTTTTCTTCTTAAGGCTACTTACTGCAATTTTTTAAATGGATTTCATTCTTCCTTTTTGTTTGTAGTTTTGCTATGTTATTCACCATTCAACTCCTGGTTATGAACAATAGCTTTGTGTCAATCGATATGTATCTGTATCTATCTATCTAATCGTCTGTCTGTCTATATATGTATGTATGTATGTATGTATGTATGTATGTATCTATCTATCTATCTATCTATCTATCTATCTTCCTATCATCTATCTATGATGTCTATCATCTATCAATCTATGTACCTATCTATCTATCTTTCATCTGTCATCTGTGTACCTATCTATCTATGAATCAATCATCTTTTTGTCTTCCCATCTATCCTTCTGTACAGAACAGTTAACAACATAGCCTATGTCTCTTCCCTACACTATGCTTCCAGAAATCTTGCATGGTAACTAAGCCTTAAGGTGAGCACTGTGTTCACCGATACACTTTCATGTAGAGTCAGCCGCGTGGCTTACAAAACCAGTAAATGGAGGTGAAAGGACTTGAACCTGTATCTCTGTCCTCTGTCCTCTTATACTTCCTGCTCGTTTGGTGACTTTATTTAGCCACATTCAGTGAGTAAGTGATCCCTGAAGACCACAAGTATCCTTCGTCTGGTCCGGTGGTCGAAAGAAAAGTGTACTTGGTACTTTGCACACCGCCATGTTTGAGGGACATCGGCGGGATCACTGCTGATAGGTGCAGGGACAAATAAAAAAGGAACACCTATTTCTGGACAGGAGCAGTTGGGAACAAAGAGTGTGTTGTGGAATGAAGTGTTTATTTGAGTGTCCAAACTTCCCTCCTTAGGTGGTTATTACTTCTTTACATTCGTGAACATCATAAAAAGCAATGATTATAAATGCCCAGACGCATATTATTACAGCAATTCATTTGTTGAGGTGAGAGGAAATGAGAAGGAACTTGCTGCACCACTAAATCTATGCCTGAGCACTGCTGAAATCAAACAAAAGAATTCACGGTGGCTAGATAGGGCTATTTTCTACTGACTCTCTCTGGGGACTCAAACAGAATTCATTTGTTTGTTTGTTTCCTATTTTCACTTGTATAGGTAATCTGTCCCCGCCCCTACAGCTTGTAGTTTGTCTGTGTCCTTGGATCTCAAGTGAATCTCCAGTAAGTGAGCACGTAGGAGGTCTTGAGTTTTCATCAGTACTTCTAACACTGGGTCTTTTGATTGGAGCACTCAAAGCCTGTACTTTTATTCTGATACTTGAGAGCTGTGCTCTTACTGCACTTTGAAATTCTTTTTGTTCTCATTAATATACAATCACATGCAGAACATTATGTATTCCAGTCTACACCCTTCACCAAGTCCCCGGCAAAAGCCAGTTACAGTCGCTGTCCGTCAGCGTGTTCTAAGATGCTGTAGAATCACTACATATTTTCTCTCTGATATGCAGCAGTACAAATGAACCCCCAAGTTACACACTATACATGCTAATCCTAATGCCCCCATTCTTTTTCCCCGCCCTTATTACTCCCTTCCCACAAACCCTCCCCAGGCACTTTCTCTTTGATAACTGTTAGTCCACTCTCGGTTTCTGTGAGTCTGCTGCTGTCTTTTCCTTCAGTTTTTCTTTGTTATCATACTCCACACATGAGTGAAATCATTTGGTACATGTATTTCTCCTCCTTGAATATTTGACTGAGCATAATACCCTCTAGCTCCATCCACGTTTTTGCAAATGATAAGATTTGTTTTCTTCTTATGGCTGCCTGCTGCACTTTTTAAACTGGATTTCATTCTTCTTTTTTGTTTGTAGTTTCGCTGTGTGCTTTCACCATTGCTCTCCTGGTTATGAGCAGTAGCTTTGTGTTAATCGATATGTACCTATATCTATCTATCTGTCTGTGTATCTATTTATCAATCAATCAATCAATCAATCATCTTTTTGTCTGCCCATCTGTCCTTGTGTACAGAACAGTTAACCATATATCCTATATCACTTTCGTACACTATGCTTCCAAAAATCCTGCAAAGTATCTAGGCTGTAGAGAGACCACTGGGTTCACCGAGACACTTGCAGGTCGAGTCGGCCGCGTGTACCTACAAAACCAGGAAATGGTTGTGCCGGGACTTGAACCCGTGTCTCTATCCTCTGTCCTCTTCATCTCCTTCTAACTTACTGTCTGTATTTAGCCACATTCTTTGACTAAGTGCTCCCTGAAGACCACAAGTATCATTCCTCTGCACCTGTTGTCGCGGATAAGTAAACTTGTTCTTTGCTCACCACCATGTTTGAAGGACATCAGCGTGATCAACGCCGACAGGACGGAGGGTCAAATAAAAAGGAACACCAATTTCTAGACACTAGCAGTTGGGAGCTAAGAGTGTATTGTGGGGTGACGTGTTTATTTGAGTGTCCAAACTTCCCTCTTTAGGTAGTTATTAGATCTTCACATTCGTGAACATCATAAAACCCACTGATTTCAAAGGCCCAGATGCTTATTATTACAGCAACTCAGTTGTAGAGGTGAGAGAAAATGAGAAGTATGTTGCTGCACCACTAAATCAATGGCTGGGAACGGCTGAAACCAAACAAAAAGAATTCACGGTGGCCAGATAGGGCTATTTTCTTCTGACTGTCCCAGGGGACTCAAACAGAATCCATTTGTTTGATTGTTTGTTTTTCAGTTTCACTCGTGTAGAGTACTTGTACACACCTTCGGCTTGTAGATTGTCTGTGTCCTTGGATCTCAAGTGAGTCTCCTGTAAGTAAGCACGTAGGTGTCTTGAGTTTTCATCCCTTCTTTTAACCCTGTGTCTTTTGTTTGCTGCACTCAGTGCCTGACCTTTTATTCTGATGATTCAGAGCTGTGCACTTATTGCACTTAAAGAATTTTTTTTATCATTAAGCTAAAATCACTTGAAGAACATTATGTTTACTATGCTCCCCCCTTCACCAAGTACCCCTGAAAAACCTCTTCAGTCGCTGTCGATCTGCGTAGTTGGATGCTGTAGACCCCTTCACCATGTCCCTCCCAACAGACCCCGTTACAGTCGCTGTCCATCAGTGAGTATTAAGATGCTATATGATCTCTACTAGCCTTCTCTGTGTCGTACAGCACTCCCCATGCCCCCTCGAACCCAAGCATTATACATTCTAAAACTAATGCCCCCATTCTTTCTCCTCAAACTCATCCCTCCCTTCAGAACCATCCTGCCCAGTCCTTTTCCCTTTGGTAACTTTTAGTCAACTCTCGGGTTCTGTGAGTCTGCTGCTGTTTTTTTCCTTCAGTTTTTCTTTGTTGTTATACTCCACACATGAGTGAAAACACTTGGTTCTTGTCTTTCTCCGCCTGGCCTATTTCTCTGAACATACTACCGTCTAGCTCCATCCAGGTCATTTAAAATGGTAGGATTTGTTTTCTTCTTAAGGCTGCTTACTGCACTTTTTAAACTGGATTTCATTCTTCCTTTTTATTTGTAGTTTAGCTATGTTATTCACCATCCAACTCCTGGTTATGAACAATAGCTTTGTGTCAATCGATATGTATCTGTATCAATCTATCTAATCGTCTGTCTGTCTATATATGTATGTATGTATGTATGTATGTATTTATGTATGTATGTATGTATGTATGTATCTATCTATCTATCTATCTATCTTCCTATCATCTATCTATGATGTCTATCATCTATCAATCTATGTACCTATCTATCTTTCATCTGTCATCTGTGTACATATCTATCTATGAATCAATCATCTTTTTGTCTTCCTATCTATCCTTCTGTACAGAACAGTTAACAACATAGCCTATGTCTCTTCCCTACATTATGCTTCCAGAAATCTAGCAAGGTAACTAAGCCATAAGGAGAGCACTGTGTTCACCGATACGCTTTCAGGTAGCGTCAGCAGTGTGTGCTTACAAAAGCAGTAAATGGAGTTGAAAGGACTTGATCCCGTATCTTTGTCCTCTGTCCTCTTATACTTCCTGCTCGCTTGTTGACTTTATTTAGCCACATTCAGTGAGTAAGTGATCCCTGAAGACCACAAGTATCCTTCGTCTGGGCCTGTTGTCAACAGAAAAGTGTACTTGGCCCTTTGCACACCACCATGTTTGAGGGATATTGGCGTGATCACTGCTGATAGGTGGATTGACAAATATGAATTAACACCTATTTCTGGACAGTTGCAGTTGGGAACAAAGAGTGTGTTGTGGAGTGAAGTGTTTATTTGAGTGTCCAAACTTCCCTCTTTAGGTGGTTATAACTTCTTTACATTCGTGAACATCATAAAAAGCAATGATTATAAATGCCCAGACGCATATTATTACAGCAATTCATTTGTTGAGGTGAGAGGAAATGAGAAGGAAGTTGCTCCACCACTAAATCTATGCCTGAGCACTGCTGAAACCAAACAAAAAGAATTCACGGTGGCTAGATAGGGCTATTTTCTACTGACTCTCTCTGGGGTCCAAAACAGAATCCATTTCTTTCTTTGTTTCTCAGTTTCACTTGTGTAGGGTACCTGTCCCCGCCACTTCAGCTTGTAGTTTGTCTGTGTCCTTGGATCTCAAGTGAGTCTCCAGTAAGGGAGCACGTAGATGGTCTTGAGTTTTCATCAGTTCTTCTAACCCTGTGTCTTTTGATTGGAGCACTCAAAGGCTGTACTTTTATTCTGATGTTTGAGAGCTGTGCTCTTACTGCACTTTGAAATTCTTTTTGTTCTCATTAATATACAATCACATGCAGAAAATTATGTTATTCTGTCTACCCTCTTCACCAAGTCACCCCAAATCCCAGTTACAGCCGCTCTCCGTCAGCATGTTCTTAGATGCTGTAGAATCACTACATGTCTTCTCTGTGTTGTACAGCCCTACCCATGACCCCCCACCCTACACATTATACATGCTAATCCTAATGCCCCCATTCTTTTTCCCCGCACTTATTACTCCCTTCCCACAAACCCTACCCAGTGCCTTTCTCTTTGGTAACTGTAGGTCCACTCTCGGGTTCTGTGAGTCTGCTGCTGTCTTTTCCTTCAGTTTTTCTTTGTTATCATACTCCACAGGTGAGTGAAATCATTTGGTACATGTATTTCTCCGCCTGGCCTATTTGACTGAGCATAATACCCTCTAGCTTCATCCACGTTATTGCAAATGATAGGATTTGTTTTCTTCTTATGGCTGCTTACTGCACTTTTTAAACTGGATTTCATTCTTCTTTTTTGTTTGTAGTTTTGCAATGTGCTTTCACCATTGCTCTCCTTGTTATGAGCAGTAGCTTTGTGCTAATCGATATGTACCTATATCTATCTATCTCTCTGTCTATCTATTTATCAATCACTCAATCAATCATCCTTTTGTCTGTCCATCTGTCCATGTGTGCAGAACAGTTAACCATATACCCTATATCACTTTCCAACACTATGCTCCCAAAAATCCTGCAAAGTATCTAGGCTGCAGAGGGAGCACTGGGTTCACCGAGACACTTGCAGTTCGAGTCGGCCGCGTGTACCTACAAAACCAGGGAATGGTTGTGCTGGGACTTGAACCCGTGTCTCTATCCTCTGTCCTCTTTCATCTCCTTCTAACTTGCTGTCTGTATTTAGCCACATTCATTGAGTAAGTGCTCCCTGAAGATATCAAGGATCATTCCTCTGGTCCTGTTGTTGAGAGAAAAGTCACCTTTTTGCTTCGCTCACCACCATGTTTGAAGGACATCAGCGTGATCACCGCCGATGGGACGGAGGGTCAAATAAACAGGAACACCAATTTCTAGACAGGAGCAGTTGGGAGCTAACAGTGTATTGTGGAGTGACGTGTTTATTTGAGTGTCCAAACTTCCCTCTTTAGGTGGTTATTAGATTTTCACATTCGTGAACATCATAAAATCCACTGATTTCAAAGGCCCAGATGCTTATTATTATATCAACTCAGTTGTTGAGGTGAGAGAAAATGAGAAGTATGTTGCTGCACCACTAAATCTATGGCTGGGAACTGTTGAAACCAAACAAAAAGAATTCACGGTTGCCAGATAGGGCTATTTTCTGCTGACTGTCTCTGGGGACTCAAACAGAATCCATTTGCTTGATTGTTTGATTTTCCGTTTCACTCGTGTAGGGTACTTGTCCACACACCTTCGGCTTGTAGTTTGTCTGTGTCCTTGGATCTCAAGTGAGTCTCCTGTAAGTAAGCACGTAGGTGTCTTGAGTTTTCATCCCTTCTTTTATCCCTGTGTCTTTTGTTTGCAGCACTCAATGCCTGACCTTTTATTCTGATGATTCAGAGCTGTGCACTTATTGCACTTAAAGAATATTTTTTATCATTAATCTACATTCACGAAAAGAACATTATGTTTACTATGCTCCCCCCTTCACCAAGTCCCCCCGAAAAACCTCTTCAATCACTGTCGATCAGCGTAGTTGGATGCTGTAGACCCCTTCACCATGTCCCCCCCAAAAGTCCCCGTTACAGTCGCTGTCCATCAGTGAGTAGTAAGATGCTATATGATCTCTTCTAGACTTCTCTGTGTCGTACAGTACTCCCCATGCACACCCGACCCCGCGCATTATACATGCTAAACTTAATGCCCCCATTCTTTCTCCCCACACTTATCCCTCCCTTTAGACTCACCCTGCGCAGTCTTTTTCCTTTGGTTACTTTTAGTCAACTCTCGGGTTCTGTGAGTCTGCTGCTGTTTTTTTACTTCAGTTTTTCTTTGTTGCTATACTCCACACATGAGTGAAATCACTTGGTACTTGCCTTTATCCGCCTGCCCTATTTTTCTGAACATACTACCGTCTTGCTCCATCTACGTCATTGCAAATGGTAGTATTTGTTTTATTCTTAAGGCTGCTTACTGCACTTTTTAAACTGGATTTAATTCTTCCTTTTTGTTTGTAGTTTAGCTATGTTATTCACCATTCAACTCCTGGTTATGAACAATAGCTTTGTGTCAATCGACATGTATCTGTATCTATCTATCTAAAGGTCTGTCTGTCTATCTATTTATCTATGTATGTATATATCTATGTATCTATGTATCTATCTATGTATATATCTATCTATCTTCCTATCATCTATCTATGATGTCTATCATCTCTTAATCTATGTACCTATCTATCTATCTTTCTCCTGTCGTTTGTCTAACTATCTATCTATGAAACAATCATCTTTTTGTCTGCCCATCTATCCTTATGTACAGAACAGTTTACATCATAGCCTATGTCTCATCCCTACATTATGCTTCCAGAAATCTTGCAAGGTAACTAAGCCATAAGGAGAGCACTGTGTTCACCGATACGCTTTCAGGTAGCGTCAGCAGAGTGTGCTTACAAATCCAGTAAATGGAGGTGAAAGGACTTGAACCCGTATCTTTGTCCTCTGTCCTCTTATACTTCCTGCTCGCTTGTTGACTTTATTTAGCCACATTCAGTGAGTAAGTGATCCCTGAAGACCACAAGTATCCTTCGTCTGGGCCTGTTGTCGACAGAAAAGTGTACTTGGCCCTTTGGACACCACCATGTTTGAGGAATATTGGCGTGATCACTGCTGATAGGTGGAGGGACAAATATGAATTAACACCTATGTCTGGACAGGAGCAGTTGGGAACAAAGAGTGTGTTGTGGAGTGAAGTGTTTATTTGAGTGTCCAAACTTCCCTCTTTAGGTGGTTATAACTTCTTTACATTCGTGAACATCATAAAAAGCAATGATTATAAATGCCCAGACGCATATTATTACAGCAATTCATTTGTTGAGGTGAGAGGAAATGAGAAGGAAGTTGCTGCAACACTAAATCTATGCCTGAGCACTGCTGAAACCAAACAAAAAGAATTCACGGTTACTAGATAGGGCTATTTTCTACTGACTCTCTCTGGGATCCAAAATAGAATCCATTTCTTTCTTAGTTTCTCAGTTTCACTTGTGTAGGGTACCTGTCCCCGCCCCTTCAGCTTGTAGTTTGTCTGTGTCCTTGGATCTCAAGTGAGTCTCCAGTAAGGGAGCACGTAGGTGGTCTTGAGTTTTCATCAGTTCTTCTAACCCTGTGACTTTTGATTGGAGCACTCAAAGGCTGTACTTTTATTCTGATGTTTGAGAGCTGTGCTCTTACTGCACTTTGAAATTCTTTTTGTTCTCATTAATATACAATCACATGCAGAAAATTATGTTATTCTGTCTACCCTCTTCACCAAGTCACCCCAAATCCCAGTTACAGCCCCTCTCCGTCAGCATGTACTAAGATGCTGTAGAATCACTACATGTCTTCTCTGTGTTGTACAGCCCTACCCATGACACCCCAACCTACACATTATACATGCTAATCGTAATGCCCCCATTCTTTTTCCCCGCACTTATTACTCCCTTCACACAAACCCGACCCAGTCCCTTTCTCTTTAGTAACTGTTAGTCCACTCTCGGGTTCTGTGAGTCTGCTGCTGTCTTTTCCTTCAGTTTTTCTTTGTTATCATACTCCACACATGAGTGAAATCATTTGGTACATGTATTTCTCCGCCTGGCCTATTTGACTGAGCATAATACCCTCTAGCTCCATCCACGTTATTGCAAATGATAGGATTTGTTTTCTTCTTATGGCTGCTTACTGCACTTTTTAAACTGGATTTCATTCTTCTTTTCTGTTTGAAGTTTTGCTATGTGCTTTCACCATTGCTCTCCTAGTTATGAGCAGTAGCTTTGGGTTAATCGATATGTACCTATATCTATCTATCTGTCTGTCTATCTATTTATCAATCACTCAATCAATCATCTTTTTGTCTGTCCATCTGTTCATGTGTTCAGTATATTTAACCATATACACTACATCACTTTCCTGCACTATGCTCCCCAAAATCCTGCAAAGTATCTAGGCTGCAGAGGGAGCACTGGGTTCACCGAGACACTTGCAGTTCGAGTCGGCCGCGTGTACCTACAAAACCAGGAAATGGTTGTGCTGGGACTTGAACCCGTGTCTCTATCCTCTGTCCTCTTTCATCTCCTTCTAACTTGCTGTCTGTATTTAGCCACATTCATTGACTAAGGGCTCCCTGAAGATCTCAAGTATAATTCCTCAGGGCCTGTTGTCGACAGAAAAGTCAACTTGTTGCTTCGCTCACCACCATGTTTGAAGGACATCAGCGTGATCACCGCCGATAGGACGGAGGGTCAAATGAAAAGAACACCAATTTCTAGATAGGAGCAGTTGGGAGCTAACAGTGTATTGTGGAGAGACGTGTTTATTTGAGTGTCCAAACTTCCCTCTTTAGGTGGTTATTAGATTTTCACATTCGTGAACATCATAAAATCCACTGATTTCTAAGGCACAGATGCTTATTATTACCGCAACTCAGTTGTTGAGGTGAGAGAAAATGAGAAGAATGCTGCTGCACCACTAAATCTATAGCTGGTAACTGTTGAAACCAAACAAAAAGAATTCACGGTGGCCAGATAGGGCTATTTTCTGCTGACTGTCTCTGGGGACTCAAACAGAATCCATTTGCTTCATTGTTTGATTTTCCGTTTCACTCGTGTAGGGTACTTGTCCACACACCTTCGGCTTGTATTTTGTCTGTGTCCTGGGATCTCAAGTGAGTCTCCTGTAAGTAAGCACATAGGTGTCTTGAGTTTTCATCCCTTCTTTTATCCCTGTGTCTTTTGTTTGCAGCACTCAGTGCCTGACCTTTTATTCTGATGATTCAGAGCTGTGCACTTATTGCACTTAAAGAATATTTTTTATCATTAATCTACAATCACGTGAAAACATTATGTTTACTATGCTCCCCAATCACCAAGTCCCCCCGAAAAACCTCTTCAGTCACTGTCGATCAGCGTAGTTGGATGCTGTAGAACCCTTCACCATGTCCCCCCCAAAAGTCCCCGTTACAGTCACTGTCCATCAGTGAGTAGTAAGATGCTATATGATCTCTACTAGTCTTCTCTGTGTTGTACAGTACTCCCCATGCACACCCGACCCCGCGCATTATACATGCTAAACTTAATGCCCCCATTCTTTCTCCCCACACTTATCCCTCCCTTCAGACTCACCCTGCCCAGTCCTTTTTCCTTTGGTTACTTTTAGTCAACTCTCGGGTTCTGTGAGTCTGCTGCTGTTTTTTTACTTCAGTTTTTCTTTGTTGCTATACTCCACACATGAGTGAAATCACTTGGTACTTGCCTTTATCCGCCTGCCCTATTTTTCTGAACATACTACCGTCTTGCTCCATCCACATCATTGCAAATGGTAGTATTTGTTTTCTTCTTAAGGTTGCTTACGGCACTTTTTAACCTGGATTTAATTCTCCCTTTTTGTTTCTAGTTTAGCTATGTTATTCACCATTCAACTCCTGGTTATGAACAATAGCTTTGTGTCAATCGACATGTATCTGTATCTATCTATCTAAATGTCTGTCTGTCTATCTATGTATCTATGTATGTATATATATATGTATCTATGTATCTACCTATGTATCTATCTATCTATCTTCCTATCATCTATCTATGATGTCTATCATCTATTAATCTATGTACCTATCTATCTATCTTTCACCTGTCGTCTGTCTACCTATCTATCTATGAAACAATCATCTTTTTGTCTGCCCATCTATCCTTATGTACAGAACAGTTAACAACATAGCCTATGTCTCTTCCCTACATTATGCTTCCAGAAATCTTGCAAGGTAACTAAGCCATAAGGAGAGCACTGTGTTCACCAATACGCTTTCAGGTAGCGTCAGCAGAGTGTGCTTACAAAAGCAGTAAATGGAGGTGAAAGGACTTGAACCCGTATCTTGGACCTCTGTCCTCTTATACTTCCTGCTCGCTTGTTGACTTTATTTAGCCACATTCAGTGAGTAAGTGATCCCTGAAGACTACAAGTATCCTTCGTCTGGGCCTGTTGTCGACAGAAAAGTGTACTTGGCCCGTTGCACACCACCATGTTTGAGGGATATTGGCGTGATCACTGCTGATAGGTGGAGGGACAAATATGAATTAACACCTATTTCTGGACAGGAGCAGTTGGGAACAAAGAGTGTGTTGTGGAGTGAAGTGTTTATTTGAGTGTCCAAACTTCCCTCTTTAGGTGGTTATAACTTCTTTACATTCGTGAACATCATAAAAAGCAATGATTATAAATGCCCAGATGCATATTATTACAGCAATTCATTTGTTGAGGTGAGAGGAAATGAGAAGGAAGTTGCTGCACCACTAAATCTATGCCTGGGCAATGCTGAAACCAAACAAAAAGAATTCACGGTGGCTAGATAGGGCTATTTTCTACTGACTCTCTCTGGGGTCCAAAACAGAATCCATTTCTTTCTTTGTTTCTCAGTTTCACTTGTGTAGGGTACCTGTCCCTGCCCCTTCAGCTTGTAGTTTGTCTGTGTCCTTGGATCTCAAGTGAGTCTCCAGTAAGGGAGCACGTAGGTGGTCTTGAGTTTTCATCAGTTCTTCTAACCCTTTGTCTTTTGATTGGAGCACTCAAAGGCTGTACTTTTATTCTGATATTTGAGAGCTGTGCTCTTACTGCACTTTGAAATTCTTTTTGTTCTCATTAATATACAATCACATGCAGAAAATTATGTTATTCTGTCTACCCTCTTCACCAAGTCACCCCAAATCCCAGTTACAGCCGCTCTCCGTCAGCATGTACTTAGATGCTGTAGAATCACTACATGTCTTCTCTGTGTTGTACAGCCCTACCCATGACACCCCACCCTACACATTATACATGCTAATCCTAATGCCCCCATTCTTTTTCCCCGCACTTATTACTCCCTTCCCACAAACCCTACCCAGGGCTTTTCTCTTTTTTTAACTGTAGGTCCACTCTCGGGTTCTGTGAGTCTGCTGCTGTCTTTTCCTTCAGTTTCTCTTTGTTATCATACTCCACACATGAGTGAAATCATTTGGTACATGTATTTCTCCGCCTGGCCTATTTGACTGAGCATAATACCCTCTAGCTCCATCCACGTTATTGCAAATGATAGGATTTGTTTTCTTCTTATGGCTGCTTACTGCACTTTTTAAACTGGATTTCATTCTTCTTTTTTGTTTGTAGTTTTGCAATGTGCTTTCACCATTGCTCTCCTTGTTTTGAGCAGTAGCTTTGTGCTAATCGATATGTACCTATATCTATCTATCTCTCTGTCTATCTATTTATCAATCACTCAATCAATCATCCTTTTGTCTGTCCATCTGTCCATGTGTGCAGAACAGTTAACCATATACCCTATATCACTTTCTTACACTATGCTCCCAAAAATCCTGCAAAGTATCTAGGCTGCAGAGGGAGCACTGGGTTCACCGAGACACTTGCAGTTCAAGTCGGCCGCGTGTACCTACAAAACCAGGTAATGGTTGTGCTGGGACTTGAACACGTGTCTCTATCCTCTGTCCTCTTTCATCTCCTTCTAACTTGCTGTCTGTATTTAGCCACATTCATTGACTAAGGGCTCCCTGAAGATCTCAAGTATCATTCCTCTGGGCCTGTTGTCGACAGAAAAGTCAACTTGTTGCTTCGCTCACCACCATGTTTGAAGGACATCCACGTGATCACCGCCGATAGGACGGAGGGTCAAATAAAAAGGAACACCAATTTCTAGACAGGAGCAGTTGGGAGCTAACAGTGTATTGTGGAGTGACGTGTTTATTTGAGTGTCCAAACTTCCCTCTTTAGGTGGTTATTAGATTTTTACATTCGTGAACATCATAAAATCCACTGATTTCAAAGGCCCAGATGCTTATTATTACAGCAACTCAGTTGTTGAGGTGAGAGAAAATGAGAGGTATGCTGCTGCACCACTAAATCTATGGCTGGGAACTGTTGAAACCAAACAAAAAGAATTCACGGTGGCCAGATAGGGCTATTTTCTGCTGACTGTCTCTGGGGACTCAAACAGAATCCATTTGCTTGATTGTTTGATTTTCCGTTTCACTCGTGTAGGGTACTTGTCCACACACCTTCGGCTTGTAGTTTGTCTGTGTCCTGGGATCTCAAGTGAGTCTCCTGTAAGTAAGCACGTAGGTGTCTTGAGTTTTCATCCCTTCTATTATCCCTGTGTCTTTTGTTTGCAGCACTCAGTGCCTGACCTTTTATTCTGATGATTGAGAGCTGTGCACTTATTGCACTTAAAGAATATTTTTTATCATTAATCTACAATCACGTGAAGAACATTATGTTTACTATGCTCCCCCCTTCACCAAGTCCCACAGAAAAACCTCTTCAGTCACTGTCGATTAGCGTAGTTGGATGCTGTAGACCCCTTCACCATGTCCCCCCGAAAAGTCCCCATTACAGTCACTGTCCATCAGTGAGTAGTAAGATGCTATATGATCTCTACTTGTCTTCTCTGTGTTGTACAGTACTCCCCATGCACACCCGACCCCGCGCATTATACATGCTAATCTTAATGCCCCCATTCTTTCTCCCCACACTTATCCCTCCCTTTAGACTCACCCTGCGCAGTCTTTTTCCTTTGGTTACTTTTAGTCAACTCTCGGGTTCTGTGAGTCTGCTGCTGTTTTTTTACTTCAGTTTTTCTTTGTTGTTATACTCCACACATGAGTGAAATCACTTGGTACTTGCCTTTATCCGCCTGCCCTATTTTTCTGAACATACTACCGTCTTGCTCCATCCACGTCATTGAAAATGGTAGTATTTGTTTTCTTCTTAAGGCTGCTTACTGCACTTTTTAAACTGGATTTCATTCTTCCTTTTTGTTTGTAGTTTAGCTATGTTATTCACTATTCAACTCCTGGTTATGAGCAATAGCTTTGTGTCAATCGACATGTATCTGTATCTATCGATCTAAAGGTCTGTCTGTCTACCTATATATCTATGTATGTATATATCTATGTATCTATGTATCTATCTATGTATCTATCTATCTATCTATCTTCCTATCATCTATCTATGATGTCTATCATCTATTAATCTATGTACCTATCTATCTATCTTTCACCTGTCGTCTGTCTACCTATCTATCTATGAAACAATCATCTTTTTGTCTGCCCATCTATCCTTATGTACAGAACAGTTAACAACATAGCCTATGTCTCTTCCCTACATTATGCTTCCTGAAATCTTGCAAGGTAACTAAGCTATAAGGAGAGCACTGTGATCACCGATACGCTTTCAGGTAGAGTCAGCAGAGTGTGCTTACAAAACCAGTAAATGGAGGTGAAAGGACTTGAACAAGTATCTTCGTCCTCTGTCCTCTTATACTTCCTGCTAGCTTGGTGATTTTGTTTAGCCACATTCAGTGAGTAAGTGATCCCTGAAGACCACAAGTATCCTTCGTCTGGGCCTGTTGTCGACAGAAAAGTGTACTTGGCCCTTTGCACACCACCATGTTTGAGGGATATTGGCGTGATCACTGCTGATAGGTGGAGGGACAAATATGAATTAACACCTATTTCTGGACAGGAGCAGTTGGGAACAAAGAGTGTGTTGTGGAGTGAAGTGTTTATTTGAGTGTCCAAACTTCCCTCTTTAGGTGGTTATTACTTCTTTCCATTCGTGAACATCATAAAAAACAATGATTATAAATGCCCAGACGCATATTATTACAGCAATTCATTTGTTGAGGTGAGAGGAAATGAGAAGGAAGTTGCTGCACCAGTAAATCTATGCTTGAGCACTGCTGAAACCAAACAAAAAGAATTTACGGTGGCTATATAGGGCTATTTTCTACTGTATATTCTACTGACTCTCTCTGGGGTCCAAAACAGAATCCATTTCTTTCTTTGTTTCTCAGTTTCACTTGTGTAGGGTACCTGTCCCCGCCCCTTCAGCTTGTAGTTTGTCTGTGTCCTTGGATCTCAAATGAGTCTCCAGTAAGGGAGCACGTAGGAGGTCTTGAGTTTTCATCAGTTCTTCTAACACTATGTCTTTTGATTGGAGCACTCAAAGCCTGTAGTTTTATTCTGATATTTGAGAGCTGTGCTCTTACTGCACTTTGAAATTCTTTTTGTTCTCATTAATATACAATCACATGCAGAACATTATGTTTTCCAGTCTACACCCTTCACCAAGTCCCCGGCAAAAGCCAGTTACAGTCGCTGTCCGTCAGCGTGTACTAAGATGCTGTAGAATCACTACATGTCTTCTCTGTGTTATGCAGCCGTACAAATGACCCCCCAAGTTAAACACTATACATGCTAATCCTAATGCCCCCATTCTTTTTCCCCACCCTGATTACTCCCTTCCCACAAACCCAACCCAGTCCCTTTCTCTTTGGTAACTGTTAGTCCACTCTCGGGTTGTGTGAGTCTGCTGCTGTCTTTTCCTTCAGTTTTACTTTGTTATCGTACTCCACACATGAGTGAAATCATTTGGTACATGTATTTCTCCGCCTGGAATATTTGACTGAGCATAATACCCTCTAGCTCCATCCACGTTATTGCAAATGATAGGATTTGTTTTCTTCTATTTCTGCCTTCTGCAGTTTTTAAACTGGATTTCATTCTTCTTTTCTGTTTGTAGTTTCGCTATATGCTTTCACCATTGCTCTCCTGGTTATGAGCAGTAGCTTTGTGTTAATCGATATGTACCTATATCTATCTATCTGTCTGTCTATCTATTTATCAATCAATCAATCAATCAATCATCTTTTTGTCTGCCCATCTGTCCTTGTGTACAGAACAGTTAACCATATATCCTATATCACTTTCGTACACTATGCTTCCAAAAATCCTGCAAAGTATCTAGGCTGTAGAGAGACCACTGGGTTCACCGAGACACTTGCAGGTCGAGTCGGCCGCGTGTACCTACAAAACCAGGAAATGGTTGTGCCGGGACTTGAACCCGTGTCTCTATCCTCTGTCCTCTTCATCTCCTTCTAACTTACTGTCTGTATTTAGCCACATTCTTTGACTAAGTGCTCCCTGAAAACCACAAGTATCATTCCTCTGCGCCTGTTGTCGCGGAAAAGTAAACTTGTTCTTTGCTCACCACCATGTTTGAAGGACATCAGCGTGATCAACGCCGACAGGACGGAGGGTCAAATAAAAAGGAACACCAATTTCTAGACACTAGCAGTTGGGAGCTAAGAGTGTATTGTGGGGTGATGTGTTTATTTGAGTGTCCAAACATCCCTCTTTAGGTAGTTATTAGATCTTCACATTCGTGAACATCATAAAACCCACTGATTTCAAAGGCCCAGATGCTTATTATTACAGCAACTCAGTTGTAGAGGTGAGAGAAAATGAGAAGTATGTTGCTGCACCATTAAATCAATGGCTGGGAACGGCTGAAACCAAACAAAAAGAATTCACGGAGGCCAGATAGGGCTATTTTCTTCTGACTGTCCCAGGGGACTCAAACAGAACCCATTTGTTTGATTGTTTGTTTTTCAGTTTCACTCGTGTAGAGTACTTGTCCACACACCTTCGGCTTGTAGTTTGTCTGTGTCCTTGGATCTCAAGTGAGTCTCCTGTAAGTAAGCACGTAGGTGTCTTGAGTTTTCATCCCTTCTTTTAACCCTGTGTCTTTTGTTTGCTGCACTCAGTGCCTGACCTTTTATTCTGATGATTCAGAGCTGTGCACTTATTGCACTTAAAGAATTTTTTTTATCATTAAGCTAAAATCACTTGAAGAACATTATGTTTACTATGCTCCCCCCTTCACCAAGTACCCCTGAAAAACCTCTTCAGTCGCTGTCGATCTGCATAGTTGGATGCTGTAGACCCCTTCACCATGTCCCTCCCAACAGACCCCGTTACAGTCGCTGTCCATCAGTGAGTATTAAGATGCTATATGATCTCTACTAGCCTTCTCTGTGTCGTACAGCACTCCCCATGCCCTCTCGACACCAGGCCTTATAAATTCTAAAACTAATGCCCCCATTCTTTCTCCTCAAACTTATCCCTCCCTTCAGAACCACCCTGCCCAGACCTTTTCCCTTTGGTAACTTTTAGAAAACTCTCGGGTTCTGTGAGTCTGCTGCTGTTTTTTTCCTTCAGTTTTTCTTTGTTGTTATACTCCACACATGAGTGAAAACACTTGGTACTTGTCTTTCTCCGCCTGGCCTATTTCTCTGAACATACTACCGTCTAGCTCAATCCAGGACATTGCAAATGGCCGGATTTGTTTTCTTCTTAAGGCTGCTTACTGCACTTTTTAAAATGGATTTCATTCTTCCTTTTTGTTTGTAGTTTAGCTATGTTATTCACCATTCAACTCCTGGTTATGAACAATAGCTTTGTGTCAATCGACATGTATCTGTATCTATCTATCTAAAGGTCTGTCTGTCTATCTATGTATCTATGTATGTATATATCTATGTATCTATGTGTCTATATATGTATCTATCTATCTATCTTCCTATCATCTATCTATGATGTCTATCATCTATCAATCTATGTACCTATCTATCTATCTTTCATCTGTCATCTGTGTACCTATCTATCTATGAATCAATCATCTTTTTGTCTTCCCATCTATCCTTCTGTACAGAACAGTTAACAACATAGCGTATGTCTCTTCCCTACACTATGCTTCCAGAAATCTTGCATGGTAACTAAGCCATAAGGTGAGCACTGTGTTCACCGATACACTTTCATGTAGAGTCAGCCGCGTGTGCTTACAAAACCAGTAAATGGAGGTGAAAGGACTTGAACCTGTATTTCTGTCCTCTGTCCTCTTATACTTCCTGCTCGTTTGGTGACTTTATTTAGCCACATTCAGTGAGTAAGTGATCCCTGAAGACCACAAGTATCCTTCGTCTGGTCTGGTGGTCAAAAGAAAAGTGTACTTGGTACTTTGCACACCGCCATGTTTGAGGGACATCAGCGGGATCACTGCTGATAGGTGCAGGGACAAATATAAAGGAACACCTATTTCTGGACAGGAGCAGTCTGGAACAAAGAGTGTGTTGTCGAGTGAAGTGTTTATTTGAGTGTCCAAACTTCCCTCCTTAGGTGGTTATTACTTCTTTACATTCGTGAACATCATAAAAAGCAATGATTATAAATGCCCAGACGCATATTATTACAGCAATTCATTTGTTGAGGTGAGAGGAAATGAGAAGGAACTTGCTGCACCACTAAATCTATGCCTGAGCACTGCTGAAATCAAACAAAAGAATTCACGGTGGCTAGATAGGGCTATTTTCTACTGACTCTCTCTGGGGACTCAAACAGAATTCATTTGTTTGTTTGTTTCTTATTTTCACTTGTATAGGTAATCTGTCCCCGCCCGTTCAGCTTGTAGTTTGTCTGTGTCCTTGGATCTCAAGTGAGTCTCCAGTAAGGGAGCACGTAGGAGGTCTTGAGTTTTCATCAGTTCTTCTAACACTGGGTCTTTTGATTGGAGCACTCAAAGCCTGTACTTTTATTCTGATATTTGAGAGCTGTGTTCTTACTGCACTTTGAAATTCTTTTTGTTCTCATTAATATACAATCACATGCAGAACATTATGTATTCCAGTCTACACCCTTCACCAAGTCCCCGGCAAAAGCCAGTTACAGTCGCTGTCCGTCAGCGTGTTCTAAGATGCTGTAGAATCACTACATATTTTCTCTGTGATATGCAGCCGTACAAATGAACCCCCAAGTTACACACTATACATGCTAATCCTAATGCCCCCATTCTTTTTCCCCGCCCTTATTACTCCCTTCCCACAAACCCTCCCCAGGCGCTTTCTCTTTGATAACTGTTAGTCCACTCTCGGGTTCTGTGAGTCTGCTGCTGTCTTTTCCTTCAGTTTTTCTTTGTTATCATACTCCACACATGAGTGAAATCATTTGGTACATGTATTTCTCCTCCTTGAATATTTGACTGAGCATAATACCCTCTAGCTCCATCCACGTTATTGCAAATGATAGGATTTGTTTTCTTTTATGGCTGCCTGCTGCACTTTTTAAACTGGATTTCATTCTTCTTTTTTGTTTGTAGTTTCGCTATGTGCTTTCACCATTGCTCTCCTGGTTATGAGCAGTAGCTTTGTGTTAATCGATATGTACCTATATCTATCTATCTGTCTGTCTATCTATTTATCAATCAATCAATCAATCAATCATCTTTTTTCTGCCCATCTGTCCTTGTGTACAGAACAGTTAACCATATATCCTATATCACTTTCGTACACTATGCTTCCAAAAATCCTGCAAAGTATCTAGGCTGTAGAGAGACCACTGGGTTCACCGAGACACTTGCAGGTCGAGTCGGCCGCGTGTACCTACAAAACCAGGAAATGGTTGTGCCGGGACTTGAAACCGTGTCTCTATCCTCTGTCCTCTTCATCTCCTTCTAACTTACTGTCTGTATTTAGCCACATTCTTTGACTAAGTGCTCCCTGAAAACCACAAGTATCATTCCTCTGCGCCTGTTGTCACGGAAAAGTAAACTTGTTCTTTGCTCACCACCATGTTTGAAGGACATCAGCGTGATCAACGCCGACAGGACGGAGGGTCAAATAAAAAGGAACACCAATTTCTAGACACTAGCAGTTGGGAGCTAAGAGTGTATTGTGGGGTGATGTGTTTATTTGAGTGTCCAAACTTCCCTCTTTAGGTAGTTATTAGATCTTCACATTCGTGAACATCTTAAAACCCACTGATTTCAAAGGCCCAGATGCTTATTATTACAGCAACTCAGTTGTAGAGGTGAGAGAAAATGAGAAGTATGTTGCCGCACCATTAAATCAATGGCTGGGAACGGCTGAAACCAAACAAAAAGAATTCACGGAGGCCAGATAGGGCTATTTTCTTCTGACTGTCCCAGGGGACTCAAACAGAATCCATTTGTTTGATTGTTTGTTTTTCAGTTTCACTCGTGTAGAGTACTTGTCCATACACCTTCGGCTTGTAGTTTGTCTGTGTCCTTGGATCTCAAGTGAGTCTCCTGTAAGTAAGCACGTAGGTGTCTTGAGTTTTCATCCCTTCTTTTAACCCTGTGTCTTTTGTTTGCTGCACTCAGTGCCTGACCTTTTATTCTGATGATTCAGAGCTGTGCACTTATTGCACTTAAAGAATTTTTTTTATCATTAAGCTAAAATCACTTGAAGAACATTATGTTTACTATGCTCCCCCCTTCACCAAGTACCCCTGAAAAACCTCTTCAGTCGCTGTCGATCTGCGTAGTTGGATGCTGTAGACCCCTTCACCATGTCCCTCCCAACAGACCCCGTTACAGTCGCTGTCCATCAGTGAGTATTAAGATGCTATATGATCTCTACTAGCCTTCTCTGTGTCGTACAGCACTCCCCATGCCCCCTCGACCCCAAGCATTATACATTCTAAAACTAATGCCCCCATTCTTTCTCCTCAAACTTATCCCTCCCTTCAGAACCATCCTGCCCAGTCCTTTTCCCTTTGGTAACTTTAAGCCAACTCTCGGGTTCTGTGAGTCTGCTGCTGTTTTTTTCCTTCAGTTTTTCTTTGTTGTTATACTCCACACATGAGTGAAAACACTTGGTACTTGTCTTTCTCCGCCTGGCCTATTTCTCTGAACATACTACCGTCTAGCTCCATAAAGGACATTGCAAATGGCCGGATTTGTTTTCTTCTTAAGGCTGCTTACTGCACTTTTTAAAATGGATTTCATTCTTCCTTTTTGTTTGTAGTTTAGCTATGTTATTCACCATTCAACTCCTGGTTATGAACAATAGCTTTGTGTCAATCGATATGTATCTGTATCTATCTATCTAATCGTCTGTCTGTCTATATATGTATGTATGTATGTATGTATGTATGTATCTATCTATCTATCTATCTATCTATCTATCTATCTTCCTATCATCTTTCTATGATGTCTATCATCTATCAATCTATGTACCTATCTATCTATCTTTCATCTGTCATCTGTGTACCTATCTATCTATGAATCAATCATCTTTTTGTCTTCCCATCTATCCTTCTGTACAGAACAGTTAACAACATAGCGTATGTCTCTTCCCTACACTATGCTTCCAGAAATCTTGCATGGTAACTAAGCCATAAGGTGAGCACTGTGTTCACCGATACACTTTCATGTAGAGACAGCCGCGTGTGCTTACAAAACCAGTAAATGGAGGTGAAAGGACTTGAACCTGTATCTCTGTCCTCTGTCCTCTTATACTTCCTGCTCGTTTGGTGACTTTATTTAGCCACATTCAGTGAGTAAGTGATCCCTGAAGACCACAAGTATCCTTCGTCTGGTCCGGTGGTCGAAAGAAAAGTGTACTTGGTACTTTGCACACCGCCATGTTTGAGGGACATCGGCGGGATCACTGCTGATAGGTGCAGGGACAAATATAAAGGAACACCTATTTCTGGACAGGAGCAGTTGGGAACAAAGAGTGTGTTGTCGAGTGAAGTCTTTATTTGAGTGTCCAAACTTCCCTCCTTAGGTGGTTATTACTTCTTTACATTCGTGAACATCATAAAAAGCAATGATTATAAATGCCCAGATGCATATTATTACAGCAATTCATTTGTTGAGGTGAGAGGAAATGAGAAAGAACTTGCTGCACCACTAAATCTATGCCTGAGCACTGCTGAAATCAAACAAAAGAATTCACGGTGGCTAGATAGGGCTATTTTCTACTGACACTCTCTGGGGACTCAAACAGAATTAATTTGTTTGTTTGTTTGTTATTTTCACTTGTATAGGTAATCTGTCCCCGCCCCTTCAGCTTGTAGTTTGTCTGTGTCCTTGGATCTCAAGTGAGTCTCCAGTAAGGGAGCACGTAGTAGGTCTTGAGTTTTCATCAGTACTTCTAACACTGGATCTTTTGATTGGAGCACTCAAAGCCTGTACTTTTATTCTGATATTTGAGAGCTGTGCTCTTACTGCACTTTGAAATTCTTTTTGTTCTCATTAATATACAATCACATGCAGAACATTATGTATTCCAGTCTACACCCTTCACCAAGTCCCCGGCAAAAGCCAGTTACAGTCGCTGTCCGTCAGCGTGTTCTAAGATGCTGTAGAATCACTACATATTTTCTCTGTGATATGCAGCCGTACAAATGAACCCCCAAGTTACACACTATACATGCTAATCCTAATGCCCCCATTCTTTTTCCCCGCCCTTATTACTCCCTTCCCACAAACCCTCCCCAGGCGCTTTCTCTTTGATAACTGTTAGTCCACTCTCGGTTTCTGTGAGTCTGCTGCTGTCTTTTCCTTCAGTTTTTCTTTGTTATCATACTACACACATGAGTGAAATCATTTGGTACATGTATTTCTCCTCCTTGAATATTTGACTGAGCATAATACCCTCTAGCTCCATCCACGTTATTGCAAATGATAGGATTTGTTTTCTTCTTATAGCTGCCTGCTGCACTTTTTAAACTGGATTTCAT
The DNA here is from genome assembly GCF_030020395.1 of Manis pentadactyla. NCBI lineage: Eukaryota > Metazoa > Chordata > Mammalia > Pholidota > Manidae > Manis > Manis pentadactyla. The sequence continues at coordinate 728,933 of NW_026644726.1, forward strand.
TCTTCTTTTTTGTTTGTAGTTTCGCTATGTGCTTTCACCATTGCTCTCCTGGTTATGAGCAGTAGCTTTGTGTTAATCGATATGTACCTATATCTATCTATCTGTCTGTCTATCTATTTATCAATCAATCAATCAATCAATCATCTTTTTGTCTGCCCATCTGTCCTTGTGTACAGAACAGTTAACCATATATCCTATATCACTTTCGTACACTATGCTTCCAAAAATCCTGCAAAGTATCTAGGCTGTAGAGAGACCACTGGGTTCACCGAGACACTTGCAGGTCGAGTCGGCCGCGTGTACCTACAAAACCAGGAAATGGTTGTGCCGGGACTTGAACCCGTGTCTCTATCCTCTGTCCTCTTCATCTCCTTCTAACTTACTGTCTGTATTTAGCCACATTCTTTGACTAAGTGCTCCCTGAAGACCACAAGTATCATTCCTCTGCGCCTGTTGTCGCGGAAAAGTAAACTTGTTCTTTGCTCACCACCATGTTTGAAGGACATCAGCGTGATCAACGCCGACAGGACGGAGGGTCAAATAAAAAGGAACACCAATTTCTAGACACTAGCAGTTGGGAGCTAAGAGTGTATTGTGGGGTGACGTGTTTATTTGAGTGTCCAAACTTCCCTCTTTAGGTAGTTATTAGATCTTCACATTCGTGAACATCATAAAACCCACTGATTTCAAAGGCCCAGATGCTTATTATTACAGCAACTCAGTTGTAGAGGTGAGAGAAAATGAGAAGTATGTTGCTGCACCACTAAATCAATGGCTGGGAACGGCTGAAACCCAACAAAAAGAATTCACGGTGGCCAGATAGGGCTATTTTCTTCAGACTGTCCCAGGGGACTCAAACAGAATCCATTTGTTTGATTGTTTGTTTTTCAGTTTCACTCGTGTAGAGTACTTGTCCACACACCTTCGGCTTGTAGTTTGTCTGTGTTCTTGGATCTCAAGTGAGTCTCCTGTAAGTAAGCACGTAGGTGTCTTGAGTTTTCATCCCTTCTTTTAACCCTGTGTCTTTTGTTTGCTGCACTCAGTGCCTGACCTTTTATTCTGATGATTCAGAGCTGTGCACTTATTGCACTTAAAGAATTTTTTTTATCATTAAGCTAAAATCACTTGAAGAACCTTATGTTTACTATGCTCCCCCCTTCACCAAGTACCCCTGAAAAACCTCTTCAGTCGCTGTCGATCTGCGTAGTTGGATGCTGTAGACCCCTTCACCATGTCCCTCCCAACAGACCCCGTTACAGTCGCTATCCATCAGTGAGTATTAAGATGCTATATGATCTCTACTAGCCTTCTCTGTGTCGTACAGCACTCCCCATGCCCCCTCGACCCCAAGCATTATACATTCTAAAACTAATGCCCCCATTCTTTCTCCTCAAACTTATCCCTCCCTTCAGACTCACCCTGCCCAGTCCTTTTTCCTTTGGTTACTTTTAGTCAACTCTCGGGTTCTGTGAGTCTGCTGCTGTTTTTTTCCTTCAGTTTTTCTTTGTTGTTATACTCCACACATGAGTGAAAACACTTGGTACTTGTCTTTCTCCACCTGGCCTATTTCTCTGAACATACTACCGTCTAGCTCCATCCAGGACATTGCAAATGGCCGGATTTGTTTTCTTCTTAAGGCTACTTACTGCAATTTTTTAAATGGATTTCATTCTTCCTTTTTGTTTGTAGTTTTGCTATGTTATTCACCATTCAACTCCTGGTTATGAACAATAGCTTTATGTCAATCGATATGTATCTGTATCTATCTATCTAATCGTCTGTCTGTCTATATATGTATGTATGTATGTATGTATGTATGTATGTATGTATGTATCTATCTATCTATCTATCTATCTTCCTATCATCTATCTATGATGTCTATCATCTATCAATCTATGTACCTATCTATCTATCTTTCATCTGTCATCTGTGTACCTATCTATCTATGAATCAATCATCTTTTTGTCTTCCCATCTATCCTTCTGTACAGAACAGTTAACAACATAGCCTATGTCTCTTCCCTACACTATGCTTCCAGAAATCTTGCATGGTAACTAAGCCATAAGGTGAGCACTGTGTTCACCGATACACTTTCATGTAGAGTCAGCCGCGTGTGCTTACAAAACCAGTAAATGGAGGTGAAAGGACTTGAACCTGTATCTCTGTCCTCTGTCCTCTTATACTTCCTGCTCGTTTGGTGACTTTATTTAGCCACATTCAGTGAGTAAGTGATCCCTGAAGACCACAAGTATCCTTCGTCTGGTCCGGTGGTCGAAAGAAAAGTGTACTTGGTACTTTGCACACCGCCATGTTTGAGGGACATCGGCGGGATCACTGCTGATAGGTGCAGGGACAAATAAAAAAGGAACACCTATTTCTGGACAGGAGCAGTTGGGAACAAAGAGTGTGTTGTGGAGTGAAGTGTTTATTTGAGTGTCCAAACTTCCCTCCTTAGGTGGTTATTACTTCTTTACATTCGTGAACATCATAAAAAGCAATGATTATAAATGCCCAGACGCATATTATTACAGCAATTCATTTGTTGAGGTGAGAGGAAATGAGAAGGAACTTGCTGCACCACTAAATCTATGCCTGAGCACTGCTGAAATCAAACAAAAGAATTCACGGTGGCTAGATAGGGCTATTTTCTACTGACTCTCTCTGGGGACTCAAACAGAATTCATTTGTTTGTTTCTTATTTTCACTTGTATAGGTAATCTGTCCACGCCCCTACAGCTTGTAGTTTGTCTGTGTCCTTGGATCTCAAGTGAATCTCCAGTAAGTGAGCACGTAGGAGGTCTTGAGTTTTCATCAGTACTTCTAACACTGGGTCTTTTGATTGGAGCACTCAAAGCCTGTACTTTTATTCTGATATTTGAGAGCTGTGCTCTTACTGCACTTTGAAATTCTTTTTGTTCTCATTAATATACAATCACATGCAGAACATTATGTATTCCAGTCTACACCCTTCACCAAGTCCCCGGCAAAAGCCAGTTACAGTCGCTGTCCGTCAGCGTGTTCTAAGATGCTGTAGAATCACTACATATTTTCTCTCTGATATGCAGCAGTACAAATGAACCCCCAAGTTACACACTATACATGATAATCCTAATGCCCCCATTCTTTTTCCCCGCCCTTATTACTCCCTTCCCACAAACCCTCCCCAGGCGCTTTCTCTTTGATAACTGTTAGTCCACTCTCGGTTTCTGTGAGTCTGCTGCTGTCTTTTCCTTCAGTTTTTCTTTGTTATCATACTCCACACATGAGTGAAATCATTTGGTACATGTATTTCTCCTCCTTGAATATTTGACTGAGCATAATACCCTCTAGCTCCATCCACGTTATTGCAAATGATAAGATTTGTTTTCTTCTTATGGCTGCCTGCTGCACTTTTTAAACTGGATTTCATTCTTCTTTTTTGTTTGTAGTTTCGCTATGTGCTTTCACCATTGCTCTCCTGGTTATGAGCAGTAGCTTTGTGTTAATCGATATGTACCTATATCTATCTATCTGTCTGTGTATCTATTTATCAATCAATCAATCAATCAATCATCTTTTTGTCTGCCCATCTGTCCTTGTGTACAGAACAGTTAACCATATATCCTATATCACTTTCGTACACTATGCTTCCAAAAATCCTGCAAAGTATCTAGGCTGTAGAGAGACCACTGGGTTCACCGAGACACTTGCAGGTCGAGTCGGCCGCGTGTACCTACAAAACCAGGAAATGGTTGTGCCGGGACTTGAACCCGTGTCTCTATCCTCTGTCCTCTTCATCTCCTTCTAACTTACTGTCTGTATTTAGCCACATTCTTTGACTAAGTGCTCCCTGAAGACCACAAGTATCATTCCTCTGCACCTGTTGTCGCGGAAAAGTAAACTTGTTCTTTGCTCACCACCATGTTTGAAGGACATCAGCGTGATCAACGCCGACAGGACGGAGGGTCAAATAAAAAGGAACACCAATTTCTAGACACTAGCAGTTGGGAGCTAAGAGTGTATTGTGGGGTGACGTGTTTATTTGAGTGTCCAAACTTCCCTCTTTAGGTAGTTATTAGATCTTCACATTCGTGAACATCATAAAACCCACTGATTTCAAAGGCCCAGATGCTTATTATTACAGCAACTCAGTTGTAGAGGTGAGAGAAAATGAGAAGTATGTTGCTGCACCACTAAATCAATGGCTGGGAACGGCTGAAACCAAACAAAAAGAATTCACGGTGGCCAGATAGGGCTATTTTCTTCTGACTGTCCCAGGGGACTCAAACAGAATCCATTTGTTTGATTGTTTGTTTTTCAGTTTCACTCGTGTAGAGTACTTGTCCACACACCTTCGGCTTGTAGTTTGTCTGTGTCCTTGGATCTCAAGTGAGTCTCCTGTAAGTAAGCATGTAGGTGTCTTGAGTTTTCATCCCTTCTTTTAACCCTGTGTCTTTTGTTTGCTGCACTCAGTGCCTGACCTTTTATTCTGATGATTCAGAGCTGTGCACTTATTGCACTTAAAGAATTTTTTTTATCATTAAGCTAAAATCACTTGAAGAACATTATGTTTACTATGCTCCCCCCTTCACCAAGTACCCCTGAAAAACCTCTTCAGTCGCTGTCGATCTGCGTAGTTGGATGCTGTAGACCCCTTCACCATGTCCCTCCCAACAGACCCCGTTACAGTCGCTGTCCATCAGTGAGTATTAAGATGCTATATGATCTCTACTAGCCTTCTCTGTGTCGTACAGCACTCCCCATGCCCCCTCGAACCCAAGCATTATACATTCTAAAACTAATGCCCCCATTCTTTCTCCTCAAACTCATCCCTCCCTTCAGAACCATCCTGCCCAGTCCTTTTCCCTTTGGTAACTTTTAGTCAACTCTCGGGTTCTGTGAGTCTGCTGCTGTTTTTTTCCTTCAGTTTTTCTTTGTTGTTATACTCCACACATGAGTGAAAACACTTGGTTCTTGTCTTTCTCCGCCTGGCCTATTTCTCTGAACATACTACCGACTAGCTCCATCCAGGTCATTTAAAATGGTAGGATTTGTTTTCTTCTTAAGGCTGCTTACTGCACTTTTTAAACTGGATTTCATTCTTCCTTTTTGTTTGTAGTTTAGCTATGTTATTCACCATTCAACTCCTGGTTATGAACAATAGCTTTGTGTCAATCGATATGTATCTGTATCAATCTATCTAATCGTCTGTCTGTCTATATATGTATGTATGTATGTATGTATGTATTTATGTATGTATGTATGTATGTATGTATGTATCTATCTATCTATCTATCTTCCTATCATCTATCTATGATGTCTATCATCTATCAATCTATGTACCTATCTATCTTTCATCTGTCATCTGTGTACATATCTATCTATGAATCAATCATCTTTTTGTCTTCCCATCTATCCTTCTGTACAGAACAGTTAACAACATAGCCTATGTCTCTTCCCTACATTATGCTTCCAGAAATCTAGCAAGGTAACTAAGCCATAAGGAGAGCACTGTGTTCACCGATACGCTTTCAGGTAGCGTCAGCAGTGTGTGCTTACAAAAGCAGTAAATGGAGTTGAAAGGACTTGAACCCGTATCTTTGTCCTCTGTCCTCTTATACTTCCTGCTCGCTTGTTGACTTTATTTAGCCACATTCAGTGAGTAAGTGATCCCTGAAGACCACAAGTATCCTTCGTCTGGGCCTGTTGTCAACAGAAAAGTGTACTTGGCCCATTGCACACCACCATGTTTGAGGGATATTGGCGTGATCACTGCTGATAGGTGGATTGACAAATATTAATTAACACCTATTTCTGGACAGTTGCAGTTGGGAACAAAGAGTGTGTTGTGGAGTGAAGTGTTTATTTGAGTGTCCAAACTTCCCTCTTTAGGTGGTTATAACTTCTTTACATTCGTGAACATCATAAAAAGCAATGATTATAAATGCCCAGATGCATATTATTACAGCAATTCATTTGTTGAGGTGAGAGGAAATGAGAAGGAAGTTGCTCCACCACTAAATCTATGCCTGAGCACTGCAGAAAACCAAACAAAAAGAATTCACGGTGGCTAGATAGGGCTATTTTCTACTGACTCTCTCTGGGGTCCAAAACAGAATCCATTTCTTTCTTTGTTTCTCAGTTTCACTTGTGTAGGGTACCTGTCCCCGTCACTTCAGCTTGTAGTTTGTCTGTGTCCTTGGATCTCAAGTGAGTCTCCAGTAAGGGAGCACGTAGGTGGTCTTGAGTTTTCATCAGTTCTTCTAACCCTGTGTCTTTTGATTGGAGCACTCAAAGGCTGTACTTTTATTTTGATGTTTGAGAGCTGTGCTCTTACTGCACTTTGAAATTCTTTTTGTTCTCATTAATATACAATCACATGCAGAAAATTATGTTATTCTGTCTACCCTCTTCACCAAGTCACCCCAAATCCCAGTTACAGCCGCTCTCCTTCAGCATGTACTTAGATGCTGTAGAATCACTACATGTCTTCTCTGTGTTGTACAGCCCTACCCATGACCCCCCACCCTACACATTATACATGCTAATCCTAATGCACCCATTCTTTTTCCCCGCACTTATTACTCCCTTCCCACAAACCCTACCCAGTGCCTTTCTCTTTGGTAACTGTAGGTCCACTCTCGGGTTCTGTGAGTCTGCTGCTGTCTTTTCCTTCAGTTTTTCTTTGTTATCATACTCCACAGGTGAGTGAAATCATTTGGTACATGTATTTCTCCGCCTGGCCTATTTGACTGAGCATAATACCCTCTAGCTTCATCCACGTTATTGCAAATGATAGGATTTGTTTTCTTCTTATGGCTGCTTACTGCACTTTTTAAACTGGATTTCATTCTTCTTTTTTGTTTGTAGTTTTGCAATGTGCTTTCACCATTGCTCTCCTTGTTATGAGCAGTAGCTTTGTGTTAATCGATATGTACCTATATCTATCTATCTCTCTGTCTATCTATTTATCAATCACTCAATCAATCATCCTTTTGTCTGTCCATCTGTCCATGTGTGCAGAACAGTTAACCATATACCCTATATCACTTTCCTACACTATGCTCCCAAAAATCCTGCAAAGTATCTAGGCTGCAGAGGGAGCACTGGGTTCACCGAGACACTTGCAGTTCGAGTCGGCCGCGTGTACCTACAAAATCAGGGAATGGTTGTGCTGGGACTTGAACCCGTGTCTCTATCCTCTGTCCTCTTTCATCTCCTTCTAACTTGCTGTCTGTATTTAGCCACATTCATTGACTAAGTGCTCCCTGAAGATATCAAGGATCATTCCTCTGGTCTTGTTGTCGACAGAAAAGTCACATTTTTGCTTCGCTCACCACCATGTTTGAAGGACATCAGCGTGATCACCGCCGATAGGACGGAGGGTCAAATAAACAGGAACACCAATTTCTAGACAGGAGCAGTTGGGAGCTAACAGTGTATTGTGGAGTGACGTGTTTATTTGAGTGTCCAAACTTCCCTCTTTAGGTGGTTATTAGATTTTCACATTCGTGAACATCATAAAATCCACTGATTTCAAAGGCCCAGATGCTTATTATTATATCAACTCAGTTGTTGAGGTGAGAGAAAATGAGAAGTATGTTGCTGCACCACTAAATCTATGGCTGGGAACTGTTGAAACCAAACAAAAAGAATTCACGGTGGCCAGATAGTTCTATTTTCTGCTGACTGTCTCTGGGGACTCAAACAGAATCCATTTGCTTGATTGTTTGATTTTCCGTTTCACTCGTGTAGGGTACTTGTCCACACACCTTCGGCTTGTAGTTTGTCTGTGTCCTTGGATCTCAAGTGAGTCTCCTGTAAGTAAGCACGTAGGTGTCTTGAGTTTTCATCCCTTCTTTTATCCCTGTGTCTTTTGTTTGCAGCACTCAGTGCCTGACCTTTTATTCTGATGATTCAGAGCTGTGCACTTATTGCACTTAAAGAATACTTTTTATCATTAATCTACATTCACGAAAAGAACATTATGTTTACTATGCTCCCCCCTTCACCAAGTCCCCCCGAAAAACCTCTTCAGTCACTGTCGATCAGCGTAGTTGGATGCTGTAGACCCCTTCACCATGTCCCCCCCAAAAGTCCCCGTTACAGTCGCTGTCCATCAGTGAGTAGTAAGATGCTATAAGATCTCTTCTAGTTTTCTCTGTGTCGTACAGTACTCCCCATGCACACCCGACCCCGCGCATTATACATGCTAAACTTAATGCCCCCATTCTTTCTCCCCACACTTATCCCTCCCTTTAGACTCACCCTGCGCAGTCTTTTTCCTTTGGTTACTTTTAGTCAACTCTCGGGTTCTGTGAGTCTGCTGCTGTTTTTTTACTTCAGTTTTTCTTTGTTGTAATACTCCACACATGAGTGAAATCACTTGGTACTTGCCTTTATCCGCCTGCCCTATTTTTCTGAACATACTACCGTCTTGCTCCATCTACGTCATTGCAAATGGTAGTATTTGTTTTATTCTTAAGGCTGCTTACTGCCCTTTTTAAACTGGATTTAATTCTTCCTTTTTGTTTGTAGTTTAGCTATGTTATTCACCATTCAACTCCTGGTTATGAACAATAGCTTTGTGTCAATCGACATGTATCTGTATCTATCTATCTAAAGGTCTGTCTGTCTATCTATTTATCTATGTATGTATATATCTATGTATCTATGTATCTATCTATGTATATATCTATCTATCTTCCTATCATCTATCTATGATGTCTATCATCTCTTAATCTATGTACCTATCTATCTATCTTTCTCCTGTCGTTTGTCTAAATATCTATCTATGAAACAATCATCTTTTTGTCTGCCCATCTATCCTTATGTACAGAACAGTTTACATCATAGCCTATGTCTCATCCCTACATTATGCTTCCAGAAATCTTGCAAGGTAACTAAGCCATAAGGAGAGCACTGTGTTCACCGATACGCTTTCAGGTAGCGTCAGCAGAGTGTGCTTACAAATCCAGTAAATGGAGGTGAAAGGACTTGAACCCGTATCTTTGTCCTCTGTCCTCTTATACTTCCTGCTCGCTTGTTGACTTTATTTAGCCACATTCAGTGAGTAAGTGATCCCTGAAGACCACAAGTATCCTTCGTCTGGGCCTGTTGTCGACAGAAAAGTGTACTTGGCCCTTTGGACACCACCATGTTTGAGGGATATTGGCGTGATCACTGCTGATAGGTGGAGGGACAAATATGAATTAACACCTATTTCTGGACAGGAGCAGTTGGGAACAAAGAGTGTGTTGTGGAGTGAAGTGTTTATTTGAGTGTCCAAACTTCCCTCTTTAGGTGGTTATAACTTCTTTACATTCGTGAACATCATAAAAAGCAATGATTATAAATGACCAGACGCATATTATTACAGCAATTCATTTGTTGAGGTGAGAGGAAATGAGAAGGAAGTTGCTGCAACACTAAATCTATGCCTGAGCACTGCTGAAACCAAACAAAAAGAATTCACGGTTACTAGATAGGGCTATTTCCTACTGACTCTCTCTGGGATCCAAAATAGTATCCATTTCTTTCTTTGTTTCTCAGTTTCACTTGTGTAGGGTACCTGTCCCCGCCCCTTCAGCTTGTAGTTTGTCTGTGTCCTTGGATCTCAAGTGAGTCTCCAGTAAGGGAGCACGTAGGTGGTCTTGAGTTTTCATCAGTTCTTCTAACCCTGTGACTTTTGATTGGAGCACTCAAAGGCTGTACTTTTATTCTGATGTTTGAGAGCTGTGCTCTTACTGCACTTTGAAATTCTTTTTGTTCTCATTAATATACAATAACATGCAGAAAATTATGTTATTCTGTCTACCCTCTTCACCAAGTCACCCCAAATCCCAGTTACAGCCCCTCTCCGTCAGCATGTACTAAGATGCTGTAGAATCACTACATGTCTTCTCTGTGTTGTACAGCCCTACCCATGACACCCCAACCTACACATTATACATGCTAATCCTAATGCCCCCATTCTTTTTCCCCGCACTTATTACTCCCTTCACACAAACCCGACCCAGTCCCTTTCTCTTTGGTAACTGTTAGTCCACTCTCGGGTTCTGTGAGTCTGCTGCTGTCTTTTCCTTCAGTTTTTCTTTGTTATCATACTCCACACATGAGTGAAATCATTTGGTACATGTATTTCTCCGCCTGGCCTATTTGACTGAGCATAATACCCTCTAGCTCCATCCACGTTATTGCAAATGATAGGATTTGTTTTCTTCTTATGGCTGCTTACTGCACTTTTTAAACTGGATTTCATTCTTCTTTTTTGTTTGAAGTTTTGCTATGTGCTTTCACCATTGCTCTCCTAGTTATGAGCAGTAGCTTTGGGTTAATCGATATGTACCTATATCTATCTATCTGTCTGTCTATCTATTTATCAATCACTCAATCAATCATCTTTTTGTCTGTCCATCTGTTCATGTGTTCAGTATAGTTAACCATATACACTACATCACTTTCCTGCACTATGCTCCCCAAAATCCTGCAAAGTATCAAGGCTGCAGAGGGAGCACTGGGTTCACCGAGACACTTGCAGTTCGAGTCGGCCGCGTGTACCTACAAAACCAGGAAATGGTTGTGCTGGGACTTGAACCCGTGTCTCTATTCTTTGTCCTCTTTCATCTCCTTCTAACTTGCTGTCTGTATTTAGCCACATTCATTGACTAAGGGCTCCCTGAAGATCTCAAGTATAATTCCTCAGGGCCTGTTGTCGACAGAAAAGTCAACTTGTTGCTTCGCTCACCACCATGTTTGAAGGACATCAGCGTGATCACCGCCGATAGGACGGAGGGTCAAATGAAAAGAACACCAATTTCTAGATAGGAGCAGTTGGGAGCTAACAGTGTATTGTGGAGAGACGTGTTTATTTGAGTGTCCAAACTTCCCTCTTTAGGTGGTTATTAGATTTTCACGTTCGTTAACATCATAAAATCCACTGATTTCAAAGGCCCAGATGCTTATTATTACAGCAACTCAGTTGTTGAGGTGAGAGAAAATGAGAAGAATGCTGCTGCACCACTAAATCTATAGCTGGTAACTGTTGAAACCAAACAAAAAGAATTCACGGTGGCCAGATAGGGCTATTTTCTGCTGACTCTCTCTGGGGACTCAAACAGAATCCATTTGCTTCATTGTTTGATTTTCCGTTTCACTCGTGTAGGGTACTTGTCCACACACCTTCGGCTTATATTTTGTCTGTGTCCTGGGATCTCAAGTGAGTCTCCTGTAAGTAAGCACGTAGGTGTCTTGAGTTTTCATCCCTTCTTTTATCCCTGTGTCTTTTGTTTGCAGCACTCAGTGCCTGACCTTTTATTCTGATGATTCAGAGCTGTGCACTTATTGCACTTAAAGAATATTTTTTATCATTAATCTACAATCACGTGAAAACATTATGTTTACTATGCTCCCCCTTCACCAAGTCCCCCCGAAAAACCTCTTCAGTCACTGTCGATCAGCGTAGTTGGATGCTGTAGAACCCTTCACCATGTCCCCCCCAAAAGTCCCCGTTACAGTCACTGTCCATCAGTGAGTAGTAAGATGCTATATGATCTCTACTAGTCTTCTCTGTGTTGTACAGTACTCCCCATGCACACCCGACCCCGCGCATTATACATGCTAAACTTAATGCCCCCATTCTTTCTCCCCACACTTATCCCTCCCTTCTGACTCACCCTGCCCAGTCCTTTTTCCTTTGGTTACTTTTAGTCAACTCTCGGGTTCTGTGAGTCTGCTGCTGTTTTTTTACTTCAGTTTTTCTTTGTTGCTATACTCCACACATGAGTGAAATCACTTGGTAATTGCCTTTATCTGCCTGCCCTATTTTTCTGAACATACTACCGTCTTGCTCCATCCACATCATTGCAAATGGTAGTATTTGTTTTCTTCTTAAGGTTGCTTACTGCACTTTTTAACCTGGATTTAATTCTCCCTTTTTGTTTCTAGTTTAGCTATGTTATTCACCATTCAACTCCTGGTTATGAACAATAGCTTTGTGTCAATCGACATGTATCTGTATCTATCTATCTAAATGTCTGTCTGTCTATCTATGTATCTATGTATGTATATATCTATGTATCTATGTATCTACCTATGTATCTATCTATCTATCTTCCTATCATCTATCTTTGATGTCTATCATCTATTAATCTATGTACCTATCTATCTATCTTTCACCTGTCATCTGTCTACCTATCTATCTATGAAACAATCATCTTTTTGTCTGCCCATCTATCCTTATGTACAGAACAGTTAACAACATAGCCTATGTCTCTTCCCTACATTATGCTTCCAGAAATCTTGCAAGGTAACTAAGCCATAAGGAGAGCACTGTGTTCACCGATACGCTTTCAGGTAGCATCAGCAGAGTGTGCTTACAAAAGCAGTAAATGGAGGTGAAAGGACTTGAACCCGTATCTTTGTCCTCTGTCCTCTTATACTTCCTGCTCGCTTGTTGACTTTATTTAGCCACATTCAGTGAGTAAGTGATCCCTGAAGACCACAAGTATCATTCGTCTGGGCCTGTTGTCGACAGAAAAGTGTACTTGGCCCTTTGCACACCACCATGTTTGAGGGATATTGGCGTGATCACTGCTGATAGGTGGAGGGACAAATATGAATTAACACCTATTTCTGGACAGGAGCAGTTGGGAACAAAGAGTGTGTTGTGGAGTGAAGTGTTTATTTGAGTGTCCAAACTTCCCTCTTTAGGTGGTTATAACTTCTTTACATTCGTGAACATCATAAAAAGCAATGATTATAAATGCCCAGATGCATATTATTACAGCAATTCATTTGTTGAGGTGGGAGGAAATGAGAAGGAAGTTGCTGCACCACTAAATCTATGCCTGGGCAATGCTGAAACCAAACAAAAAGAATTCACGGTGGCTAGATAGGGCTATTTTCTACTGACTCTCTCTGGGATCCAAAACAGAATCCATTTCTTTCTTTGTTTCTCAGTTTCACTTGTGTAGGGTACCTGTCCCCGTCACTTCAGCTTGTAGTTTGTCTGTGTCCTTGGATCTCAAGTGAGTCTCCAGTAAGGGAGCACGTAGGTGGTCTTGAGTTTTCATCAGTTCTTCTAACCCTGTGTCTTTTGATTGGAGCACTCAAAGGCTGTACTTTTATTCTGATATTTGAGAGCTGTGCTCTTACTGCACTTTGAAATTCTTTTTGTTCTCATTAATATACAATCACATGCAGAAAATTATGTTATTCTGTCTACCCTCTTCACCAAGTCACCCCAAATCCCAGTTACAGCCGCTCTCCGTCAGCATGTACTTAGATGCTGTAGAATCACTACATGTCTTCTCTGTGTTGTACAGCCCTACCCATGACACCCCACCCTACACATTATACATGCTAATCCTAATGCCCCCATTCTTTTTCCCCGCACTTATTACTCCCTTCCCACAAAACCTACCCAGGGCCTTTCTCTTTTTTTAACTGTAGGTCCACTCTCGGGTTCTGTGAGTCTGCTGCTGTCTTTTCCTTCAGTTTTTCTTTGTTATCATACTCCACACATGAGTGAAATCATTTGGTACATGTATTTCTCCGCCTGGCCTATTTGACTGAGCCTAATACCCTCTAGCTCCATCCACGTTATTGCAAATGATAGGATTTGTTTTCTTCTTATGGCTGCTTACTGCACTTTTTAAACTGGATTTCATTCTTCTTTTTTGTTTGTAGTTTTGCAATGTGCTTTCACCATTGCTCTCCTTGTTTTGAGCAGTAGCTTTGTGCTAATAGATATGTACCTATATCTATCTATCTCTCTGTCTATCTATTTATCAATCACTCAATCAATCATCCTTTTGTCTGTCCATCTGTCCATGTGTGCAGAACAGTTAACCATATACCCTATATCACTTTCTTACACTATGCTCCCAAAAATCCTGCAAAGTATCTAGGCTGCAGAGGGAGCACTGGGTTCACCGAGACACTTGCAGTTCAAGACGGCCGCGTGTACCTACAAAACCAGGTAATGGTTGTGCTGGGACTTGAACACGTGTCTCTATCCTCTGTCCTCTTTCATCTCCTTCTAACTTGCTGTCTGTATTTAGCCACATTCTTTGACTAAGGGCTCCCTGAAGATCTCAAGTATCATTCCTCTGGGCCTGTTGTCGACAGAAAAGTCAACTTGTTGCTTCGCTCACCACCATGTTTGAAGGACATCCGCGTGATCACCGCCGATAGGACGGAGGGTCAAATAAAAAGGAACACCAATTTCTAGACAGGAGCAGTTGGGAGCTAACAGTGTATTGTGGAGTGACGTGTTTATTTGAGTGTCCAAACTTCCCTCTTTAGGTGGTTATTAGATTTTTACATTCGGGAACATCATAAAATCCACTGATTTCAAAGGCCCAGATGCTTATTATTACAGCAACTCAGTTGTTGAGGTGAGAGAAAATGAGAAGTATGCTGCTGCACCACTAAATCTATGGCTGGGAACTGTTGAAACCAAACAAAAAGAATTCACGGTGGCCAGATAGGGCTATTTTCTGCTGACTGTCTCTGGGGACTCAAAGAGAATCCATTTGCTTGATTGTTTGATTTTCCGTTTCACTCGTGTTGGGTACTTGTTCACACACCTTCGGCTTGTAGTTTGTCTGTGTCCTGGGATCTCAAGTGAGTCTCCTGTAAGTAAGCACGTAGGTGTCTTGAGTTTTCATCCCTTCTATTATCCCTGTGTCTTTTGTTTGCAGCACTCAGTGTCTGACCTCTTATTCTGATGATTCAGAGCTGTGCACTTATTGCACTTAAAGAATATTTTTTATCATTAATCTACAATCACGTGAAGAACTTTATGTTTACTATGCTCCCCCCTTCACCAAGTCCCACAGAAAAACCTCTTCAGTCACTGTCGATTAGCGTAGTTGGATGCTGTAGACCCCTTCACCATATCCCCCCCAAAAGTCCCCGTTACAGTCACTGTCCATCAGTGAGTAGTAAGATGCTATATGATCTCTACTTGTCTTCTCTGTGTTGTACAGTACTCCCCATGCACACCCGACCCCGCGCATTATACATGCTAAACTTAATGCCCCCATTCTTTCTCCCCACACTTATCCCTCCCTTTAGACTCACCCTGCGCAGTCTTTTTCCTTTGGTTACTTTGAGTCAACTCTCGGGTTCTGTGAGTCTGCTGCTGTTTTTTTACTTCAGTTTTTCTTTGTTGTTATACTCCACACATGAGTGAAATCACTTGGTACTTGCCTTTATCCGCCTGCCCTATTTTTCTGAACATCCTACCGTCTTGCTCCATCCACGTCATTGCAAATTGTAGTATTTGTTTTCTTCTTAAGGCTGCTTACTGCACTTTTTAAACTGGATTTCATTCTTCCTTTTTGTTTGTAGTTTAGCTATGTTATTCACCATTCAACTCCTGGTTATGAACAATAGCTTTGTGTCAATCGACATGTATCTGTATCTATCGATCTAAAGGTCTGTCTGTCTATCTATATATCTATGTATGTATATATCTATGTATCTATGTATCTATCTATCTATCTATCTATCTATCTATCTATCTATCTTCCTATCATCTATCTATGATGTCTATCATCTATTAATCTATGTACCTATCTATCTTTCACCTGTCGTCTGTCTACCTATCTATCTATGAAACAATCATCTTTTTGTCTGCCCATCTATACTTATGTACAGAACAGTTAACAACATAGCCTATGTCTCTTCCCTACATTATGCTTCCAGAAACCTTTCAAGGTAACTAAGCTATAAGGAGAGCACTGTGTTCACCGATACGCTTTCAGGTAGAGTCAGCAGAGTGTGCTTACAAAACCAGTAAATGGAGGTGAAAGGACTTGAACCCGTATCTTCGTCCTCTGTCCTCTTATACTTCCTGCTAGCTTGGTGATTTTATTTAGCCACATTCAGTGAGTAAGTGATCCCTGAAGACCACAAGTATCCTTCGTCTGGGCCTGTTGTCGACAGAAAAGTGTACTTGGCCCTTTGCACACCACCATGTTTGAGGGATATTGGCGTGATCACTGCTGATAGGTGGAGGGACAAATATGAATTAACACCTATTTCTGGACAGGAGCAGTTGGGAACAAAGAGTGTGTTGTGGAGTGAAGTGTTTATTTGAGTGTCCAAAGTTCCATCTTTAGGTGGTTATTACTTCTTTCCATTCGTGAACATCATAAAAAACAATGATTATAAATGCCCAGACGCATATTATTACAGCAATTCATTTGTTGAGGTGAGAGGAAATGAGAAGGAAGTTGCTGCACCAGTAAATCTATGCTTGAGCACTGCTGAAACCAAACAAAAAGAATTTACGGTGGCTATATAGGGCTATTTTCTACTGTATATTCTACTGACTCTCTCTGGGGTCCAAAACAGAATCCATTTCTTTCTTTTTTTCTCAGTTTCACTTGTGTAGGGTACCTGTCCCCGCCCCTTCAGCTTGTAGTTTGTCTGTATCCTTGGATCTCAAGTGAGTCTTCAGTAAGTGAGCACGTAGGTGGTCTTGAGTTTTCATCCGTTTTTCTAACCCTGTGTCTTTTGATTGGAGCACTCAAAGGCTGTACTTTTATTCTGATATTTGAGAGCTGTGCTCTTACTGCACTTTGAAATTCTTTTTGTTCTCATTAATATACAATCACATGCAGAAAATTATGTTATTCTGTGTACCCTCTTCACCAAGTCACCAAAAAATACCAGTTACAGCCGCTCTCCGTCAGCATGTACTTAGATGCTGTAGAATCACTACATGTCTTCTCTGTGTTGTACAGCCCTACCCATGACACCCCACCCTACACATTATACATGCTAATCCTAATGCCCCCATTCTTTTTCCCCGCACTTATTACTCCCTTCCCACAAACCCTACCCAGTCCCTTTCTCTTTGGTAACTGTAGGTCCACTCTCGGGTTCTGTGAGTCTGCTGCTGTCTTTTCCTTCAGTTTTTCTTTGTTATCATACTCCACACATGAGTGAAATCATTTGGTACATGTATTTCTCCGCCTGGCCGATTTGACTGAGCATAATACCCTCTAGCTCCATCCACGTTATTGCAAATGATAGGATTTGTTTTCTTCTTATGGCTGCTTACTGCACTTTTTAAATTGGATTTCATTCTTCTTTTTGTTTGTAGTTTTGCAATGTGCTTTCACCATTGCTCTCCTTGTTATGAGCAGTAGCTTTGTGCTAATCGATATGTACCTATATCTATCTATCTCTCTGTCTATCTATTTATCAGTCACTCAATCAATCATCCTTTTGTCTGTCCATCTGTCCATGTGTGCAGAACAGTTAACCATATACCCTATATCACTTTCCTACACTATGCTCCCAAAATTCCTGCAAAGTATCTAGGCTGCAGAGGGAGCACTGGGTTCACCGAGACACTTGCAGTTCGAGTCGGCCGCGTGTACCTACAAAACCAGGGAATGGTTGTGCTGGGACTTGAACCCGTGTCTCTATCCTCTGTCCTCTTTCATCTCCTTCTAACTTGCTGTCTGTATTTAGCCACATTCATTGACTAAGGGCTCCCTGAAGATCTCAAGTATCATTCCTCTGGGCCTGTTGTCGACAGAAAAGTCAACTTGTTGCTTCGCTCACCACCATGTTTGAAGGACATCAGCGTGATCACCGCCGATAGGACGGAGGGTCAAATAAAAAGGAACACCCATTTCTAGACAGGAGCAGTTGGGAGCTAACAGTGTATTGTGGGGTGACGTGTTTAATTGAGTGTCCAAACTTCCCTCTTTAGGTAGATATTAGATCTTCACATTCGTGAACATCATAAAACCCACTGATTTCAAAGGCCCAGATGCTTATTATTACATCAACTCAGTTGTTGAGGTGAGAGAAAATGAGAAGTATGCTGCCGCACCACTAAATCTATGGCTGGGAACTGTTGAAACCAAACAAATAGAATTCACGGTGGCCAGATAGGGCTATTTTCTGCTGACTCTCTCTGGGGTCTCAAACAGAATCCATTTGCTTGATTGTTTGATTTTCCGTTTCACTCGTGTAGGGTACTTGTCCACACACCTTCGGCTTGTATTTTGTCTGTGTCCTGGGATCTCAAGTGAGTCTCCTGTAAGTAAGCACGTAGGTGTCTTGAGTTTTCATCCCTTCTTTTATCCCTGTGTCTTTTGTTTGCAGCACTCAGTGCCTGACCTTTTATTCTGATGATTCAGAGCTGTGCACTTATTGCACTTCAAGAATATTTTTTATCATTAATCTACAATCACGTGAAAACATTATGTTTACTATGCTTCCCCTTCACCAAGTCCCCCCGAAAAACCTCTTCAGTCACTGTCGATCATCGTAGTTGGATGCTGTAGAACCCTTCACCATGTCCCCCCCAAATGTCCCCGTTACAGTCACTGTCCATCAGTGAGTAGTAAGATGCTATATGATCTCTACTAGTCTTCTCTGTGTTGTACAGTACTCCCCATGCACACCCGACCCCGTGCATTATACATGCTAAACTTAATGCCCCCATTCTTTCTCCCCACACTTATCCCTCCCTTCAGACACCCTGCCCAGTCCTTTTTCCTTTGATTACTTTTAGTCAACTCTCGGGTTCTGTGAGTCTGCTGCTGTTTTTTTACTTCAGTTTTTCTTTGTTGTTATACTCCACACATGAGTGAAATCACTTGGTACTTGCCTTTATCCGCCTGCCCTATTTTTCTGAACATACTACCGTCTTGCTCCATCCAAGTCATTGCAAATGGTAGTATTTGTTTTCTTCTTAAGGCTGCTTACTGCACTTTTTAAACTGGATTTCATTCTTCCTTTTTGTTTGTAGTATAGCTATGTTATTCACCATTCAACTCCTGGTTATGAACAATAGCTTTGTGTCAATCGACATGTATCTGTATCTATCGATCTAAAGGTCTGTCTGTCTATCTATGTATCTATGTATGTATATATCTATGTTTCTATGTATCTATCTATGTATCTATCTATCTATCTTCCTATCATCTATCTATGATGTCTATCATCTATTAATCTATGTACCTATCTATCTATCTTTCACCTGTCGTCTGTCTACCTATCTATCTATGAAACAATCATCTTTTTGTCTGCCCATCTATCCTTATGTACAGAACAGTTAACAACATAGCATATGTCTTTTCCCTACATTATGCTTCCAGAAATCTTGCAAGGTAACTAAGCCATAAGAAGAGCACTGTGTTCACCGATACGCTTTCAGGTAGCGTCAGCAGAGTGTGCTTTCAAAACCAGTAAATGGAGGTGAAAGGACTTGAACCCGTATCTTTGTCCTCTGTCCTCTTATACTTCCTGCTCGCTTGTTGACTTTATTTAGCCACATTCAGTGAGTAAGTGATCCCTGAAGACCAAAAGTATCCTTCGTCTGGGCCTGTTGTCGACAGAAAAGGGTACTTAGCCCTTTGCACACCACCATGTTTGAGGGACATTGGCGTGATCGCTGCTGATAGGTGGAGGGACAAATATGAATTAACACATATTTCTGGACAGGAGCAGATGGGAACAAAGAGTGTGTTGTCGAGTGAAGTGTTTATTTGAGTGTCCAAACTTCCCTCTTTAGGTGGTTATTACTTCTTTACATTCGTGAACATCATAAAAAGCAATGACTATAAATGCCCAGACGCATATTATTACAGCAATTCATTTGTTGAGGTGAGAGGAAATGAGAAGGAAGTTGCTGCACCTCGAAATCTATGCCTGAGCACTGCTGAAACCAAACAAAAAGAATTCACGGAGGCTAGATAGATCTATTTTCTACTGACTCTCTCTGGGGTCCAAAACAGAATCCATTTCTTTCTTTGTTTCTCAGTTTCACTTGTGTAGGGTACCTGTCCCCGCCACTTCAGCTTGTAGTTTGTCTGTGTCCTTGGATCTCAAGTGAGTCTTCAGTAAGGGAGCACGTAGGTGGTCTTGAGTTTTCATCCGTTCTTCTAACCCTGTGTCTTTTGATTGGAGCACTCAAAGGCTGTACTTTTATTCTGATATTTGAGAGCTGTGCTCTTACTGCACTTTGAAATTCTTTTTGTTCTCATTAATATACAATCACATGCAGAAAATTATGTTATTCTGTCTACCCTCTTCACCAAGTCACCCCAAATACCAGTTACAGCCGCTCTCCGTCAGCATGTATTTAGATGCTGTAGAATCACTACCTGTCTTCTCTGTGTTGTACAGCCCTACCCATGACACCCCACCCTACACATTATACATGCTAATCGTAATGCCCCAATTCTTTTTCCCCGCACTTATTACTCCCTTCCCATAAACCCTACCCAGTCCCTTTCTCTTTGGTAACTGTAGGTCCACTCTCGGGTTCTGTGAGTCTGCTGCTATCTTTTCCTTCAGTTTTTCTTTGTTATCATACTCCACACATGAGTGAAATCATTTGGTACATGTATTTCTCCGCCTGGCCTATTTGACTGAGCATAATACCCTCTAGCTCCATCCACGTTATTGCAAATGATAGGATTTGTTTTCTTCTTATGGCTGCTTACTGCACTTTTTAAATTGGATTTCATTCTTCTTTTTTGTTTGTAGTTTTGCAATGTGCTTTCACCATTGCTCTCCTTGTTATGAGCAGTAGCTTTGTGCTAATCGATATGTACCTATATCTATCTATCTCTCTGTCTATCTATTTATCAATCACTCAATCAATCATCCTTTTGTCTCTCCATCTGTCCATGTGTGCAGAACAGTTAACCATATACCCTATATCACTTTCCTACACTATGCTCCCAAAAATCCTGCAAAGTATCTAGGCTGCAGAGGGAACACTGGGTTCACTGAGACACTTGCAGTTCGAGTCGGCCGCGTGTACCTACAAAACCAGGGAATGGTTGTGCTGGGACTTGAACCCGTGTCTCTATCCTCTGTCCTCTTTCATCTCCTTCTAACTTGCTGTCTGTATTTAGCCACATTCATTGACTAAGGGCTCCCTGAAGATCTCAAGTATCATTCCTCTGGGCCTGTTGTCAACAGAAAAGTCAACTTGTTGCTTCACTCACCACCATGTTTGAAGGACATCAGCGTGATCACCGCCGATAGGACGGAGGGTCAAATAAAAAGGAACACCAATTTCTAGACAGGAGCAGTTGGGAGCTAACAGTGTATTGTGGAGTGACGTGTTTATTTGAGTGTCCAAACTTCCCTCTTTAGGTGGTTATTAGATTTTCACGTTCGTGAACATCATAAAATCCACTGATTTCAAAGGCCCAGATGCTTATTATTACATCAACTCAGTTGTTGAGGTGAGAGAAAATGAGAAGTATGTTGCTGCACCACTAAATCTATGGCTGGGAACTGTTGAAACCAAACAAAAAGAATTCACCGTGGCCAGATAGGGCTATTTTCTGCTGACTCTCTCTGGGGACTCAAACAGAATCCATTTGCTTGATTGTTTGATTTTCCGTTTCACTCGTGTAGGGTACTTGTCCACACACCTTCGGCTTGTATTTTGTCTCTGTCCTGGGATCTCAAGTGAGTCTCCTGTTAGTAAGCACGTAGGTGTCTTGAGTTTTCATCCCTTCTTTTATCCCTGTGTCTTTTGTTTGCAGCACTCAGTGCCTGACCTTTTATTCTGATGATTGAGAGCTGTGCACTTATTGCACTTAAAGAATATTTTTTATCATTAATCTACAATCACGTGAAGAACATTATGTTTACTATGATCCCCACTTCACCAAGTCCCCCTGAAAAACCTCTTCAGTCACTGTCGATCAACGTAGTTGGATGCTGTAGACCCCTTCACCATGTCCCCCCCAGAAGTCCCCGTTACAGTCACTGTCCATCAGTGAGTAGTAAGATGCTATATGATCTCTACTACTCTTCTCTCTGTTGTACAGTACACCCCATGCACACCCGACCGCGCGCATTATACATGCTAAACTTAATGCCCCCATTCTTTCTACCCACAATTATCCCTCCCTTCAGACTCACCCTGCCCAGTCCTTTTTCCTTTGGTTACTTTTAGTCAACTCTCGGGTTCTGTGAGTCTGCTGCTGTATTTTTACTTCATTTTTTCTTTGTTGTTATACTCCACACATGAGTGAAATCACTTGGTACTTGCCTTTATCCGCCTGCCCTATTTTTCTGAACATACTACCGTCTTGCTCCATCCACGTCATTGCAAATGGTAGTATTTGTTTTCTTCTTAAGGCTGCTTACTGCACTTTTTAAACTGGATTTCATTCTCCATTTTTGTTTGTAGTTTAGCTATGTTATTCACCATTCAACTCCTGGTTATGAAAAATAGCTTTGTGTCATTCGACATGTATCTGTATCTATCCATCTAAAGGTCTGTCTGTCTATCTATGTATCTATGTATGTATATGTCTATGTATCTATGTATCTATCTATGTATCTATCTATCTTCCTATCATCTATCTATGATGTCTATCATCTATTAATCTATGTTCCTATCTATCTATCTCTCACCTGTCATCTGTCTACCTATCTATCTATGAAACAATCATCTTTTTGTCTGCCCATCTATCCTTATGTACAGAACAGTTAACAACATAGCCTATGTCTCTTCCCTACATTATGCTTCCAGAAATCTTGCAAGGTAACTAAGCCATAAGGAGAGCACTGTGTTCACTGATACGCTTTCAGGTTGAGTCAGCAGAGTGTGCTTACAAAACCAGTAAATGGAGGTGAAAGGACTTGAACCCGTATCTTTGTCCTCTGTCCTCTTATACTTCCTGCTCGCTTGTTGACTTTATTTAGCCACATTCAGTGAGTAAGTGATCCCTGAAGACCACAAGTATCATTCGTCTGGGCCTGTTGTCGACAGAAAAGTGTACTTGGCCCTTTGCACACCACCATGTTTGAGGGACATTGGCGTGATCACTGCTGATAGGTGGAGGGACAAATATGAATTAACACCTATTTCTGGACAGGAGCAGTTGGGAACAAAGAGTGTGTTGTGGAGTGAAGTGTTTATTTGAGTGTCCAAACTTCCCTCTTTAGGTGGTTATTACTTCTTTACATTCGTGAACATCATAAAAAGCAATGACTATAAATGCCCAGATGCATATTATTACAGCAATTCATTTGTTGAGGTGAGAGGAAATGAGAAGGAAGTTGCTGCACCTCGAAATCTATGCCTGAGCACTGCTGAAACCAAACAAAAAGAATTCACGGTGGCTAGATAGATCTATTTTCTACTGACTCTCTCTGGGGTCCAAAACAGAATCCATTTCTTTCTTTGTTTCTCAGTTTCACTTGTGTAGGGTACCTGTCCCCGCCCCTTCAGCTTGTAGTTTGTCTGTGTCCTTGGATCTCAAGTGAGTCTTCAGTAAGGGAGCACGTAGGTGGTCTTGAGTTTTCATCCGTTCTTCTAACCCTGTGTCTTTTGATTGGAGCACTCAAAGGCTGTACTTTTATTCTGATATTTGAGAGCTGTGCTCTTACTGCACTTTGAAATTCTTTTTGTTCTCATTAATATACAATCACATGCAGAAAATTATGTTATTCTGTCTACCCTCTTCACCAAGTCACCCCAAATACCAGTTACAGCCGCTCTCCGTCAGCATGTATTTAGATGCTGTAGAATCACTACCTGTCTTCTCTGTGTTGTACAGCCCTACCCATGACACCCCACCCTACACATTATACATGCTAATCCTAATGCCCCCATTCTTTTTCCCCGCACTTATTACTCCCTTCCCACAAACCCTACCCAGTCCCTTTCTCTTTGGTAACTGTAGGTCCACTCTCGGGTTCTGTGAGTCTGCTGCTGTCTTTTCCTTCAGTTTTTCTTTGTTATCATACACCACACATGAGTGAAATCATTTGGTACATGTATTTCTCCGCCTGGCCTATTTGACTGAGCATAATACCCTCTAGCTCCATCCACGTTATTGCAAATGATAGGATTTGTTTTCTTCTTATGGCTGCTTACTGCACTTTTTAAATTGGATTTCATTCTTCTTTTTTGTTTGTAGTTTTTCAATGTGCTTTCACCATTGCTCTCCTTGTTATGAGCAGTAGCTTTGTGCTAATCGATATGTACCTATATCTATCTATCTCTCTGTCTATCTATTTATCAATCACTCAATCAATCATCCTTTTGTCTCTCCATCTGTCCATGTGTGCAGAACAGTTAACCATATACCCTATATCACTTTCCTACACTATGCTCCCAAAAATCCTGCAAAGTATCTAGGCTGCAGAGGGAGCACTGGGTTCACCGAGACACTTGCAGTTCGAGTCGGCCGCGTGTACCTACAAAACCAGGGAATGGTTGTGCTGGGACTTGAACCCGTGTCTCTATCCTCTGTCCTCTTTCATCTCCTTCTAACTTGCTGTCTGTATTTAGCCACATTCATTGACTAAGGGCTCCCTGAAGATCTCAAGTATCATTCCTCTGGGCCTGTTGTCAACAGAAAAGTCAACTTGTTGCTTCACTCACCACCATGTTTGAAGGACATCAGCGTGATCACCGCCGATAGGACGGATGGTCAAATAAAAAGGAACACCAATTTCTAGACAGGAGCAGTTGGGAGCTAACAGTGTATTGTGGAGTGACGTGTTTATTTGAGTGTCCAAACTTCCCTCTTTAGGTGGTTATTAGATTTTCACGTTCGTGAACATCATAAAATCCACTGATTTCAAAGGCCCAGATGCTTATTATTACATCAACTCAGTTGTTGAGGTGAGAGAAAATGAGAAGTATGTTGCTGCACCACTAAATCTATGGCTGGGAACTGTTGAAACCAAACAAAAAGAATTCACCGTGGCCAGATAGGGCTATTTTCTGCTGACTCTCTCTGGGGACTCAAACAGAATCCATTTGCTTGATTGTTTGATTTTCCGTTTCACTCGTGTAGGGTACTTGTCCACACACCTTCGGCTTGTATTTTGTCTCTGTCCTGGGATCTCAAGTGAGTCTCCTGTTAGTAAGCACGTAGGTGTCTTGAGTTTTCATCCCTTCTTTTATCCCTGTGTCTTTTGTTTGCAGCACTCAGTGCCTGACCTTTTATTCTGATGATTGAGAGCTGTGCACTTATTGCACTTAAAGAATATTTTTTATCATTAATCTACAATCACGTGAAGAACATTATGTTTACTATGCTCCCCACTTCACCAAGTCCCCCTGAAAAACCTCTTCAGTCACTGTCGATCAGCGTAGTTGGATGCTGTAGACCCCTTCACCATGTCCCCCCCAGAAGTCCCCGTTACAGTCACTGTCCATCAGTGAGTAGTAAGATGCTATATGATCTCTACTACTCTTCTCTCTGTTGTACAGTACACCCCATGCACACCCGACCGCGCGCATTATACATGCTAAACTTAATGCCCCCATTCTTTCTACCCACAATTATCCCTCCCTTCAGACTCACCCTGCCCAGTCCTTTTTCCTTTGGTTACTTTTAGTCAACTCTCGGGTTCTGTGAGTCTGCTGCTGTATTTTTACTTCATTTTTTCTTTGTTGTTATACTCCACACATGAGTGAAATCACTTGGTACTTGCCTTTATCCGCCTGCCCTATTTTTCTGAACATACTACCGTCTTGCTCCATCCACGTCATTGCAAATGGTAGTATTTGTTTTCTTCTTAAGGCTGCTTACTGCACTTTTTAAACTGGATTTCATTCTCCATTTTTGTTTGTAGTTTAGCTATGTTATTCACCATTCAACTCCTGGTTATGAACAATAGCTTTGTGTCAATCGACATGTATCTGTATCTATCTATCTAAAGGTCTGTCTGTCTATCTATGTATCTATGTATGTATATGTCTATGTATCTATGTATCTATCTATGTATCTATCTATCTTCCTATCATCTATCTATGATGTCTATCATCTATTAATCTATGTTCCTATCTATCTATCTCTCACCTGTCATCTGTCTACCTATCTATCTATGAAACAATCATCTTTTTGTCTGCCCATCTATCCTTATGTACAGAACAGTTAACAACATAGCCTATGTCTCTTCCCTACATTATGCTTCCAGAAATCTTGCAAGGTAACTAAGCCATAAGGAGAGCACTGTGTTCACTGATACGCTTTCAGGTTGAGTCAGCAGAGTGTGCTTACAAAACCAGTAAATGGAGGTGAAAGGACTTGAACCCGTATCTTTGTCCTCTGTCCTCTTATACTTCCTGCTCGCTTGTTGACTTTATTTAGCCACATTCAGTGAGTAAGTGATCCCTGAAGACCACAAGTATCATTCGTCTGGGCCTGTTGTCGACAGAAAAGTGTACTTGGCCCTTTGCACACCACCATGTTTGAGGGACATTGGCGTGATCACTGCTGATAGGTGGAGGGACAAATATGAATTAACACCTATTTCTGGACAGGAGCAGTTGGGAACAAAGAGTGTGTTGTGGAGTGAAGTGTTTATTTGAGTGTCCAAACTTCCCTCTTTAGGTGGTTATTACTTCTTTACATTCGTGAACATCATAAAAAGCAATGACTATAAATGCCCAGATGCATATTATTACAGCAATTCATTTGTTGAGGTGAGAGGAAATGAGAAGGAAGTTGCTGCACCTCGAAATCTATGCCTGAGCACTGCTGAAACCAAACAAAAAGAATTCACGGTGGCTAGATAGATCTATTTTCTACTGACTCTCTCTGGGGTCCAAAACAGAATCCATTTCTTTCTTTGTTTCTCAGTTTCACTTGTGTAGGGTACCTGTCCCCGCCCCTTCAGCTTGTAGTTTGTCTGTGTCCTTGGATCTCAAGTGAGTCTTCAGTAAGGGAGCACGTAGGTGGTCTTGAGTTTTCATCCGTTCTTCTAACCCTGTGTCTTTTGATTGGAGCACTCAAAGGCTGTACTTTTATTCTGATATTTGAGAGCTGTGCTCTTACTGCACTTTGAAATTCTTTTTGTTCTCATTAATATACAATCACATGCAGAAAATTATGTTATTCTGTCTACCCTCTTCACCAAGTCACCCCAAATACCAGTTACAGCCGCTCTCCGTCAGCATGTATTTAGATGCTGTAGAATCACTACCTGTCTTCTCTGTGTTGTACAGCCCTACCCATGACACCCCACCCTACACATTATACATGCTAATCCTAATGCCCCCATTCTTTTTCCCCGCACTTATTACTCCCTTCCCACAAACCCTACCCAGTCCCTTTCTCTTTGGTAACTGTAGGTCCACTCTCGGGTTCTGTGAGTCTGCTGCTGTCTTTTCCTTCAGTTTTTCTTTGTTATCATACTCCACACATGAGTGAAATCATTTGGTACATGTATTTCTCCGCCTGGCCTATTTGACTGAGCATAATACCCTCTAGCTCCATCCACGTTATTGCAAATGATAGGATTTGTTTTCTTCTTATGGCTGCTTACTGCACTTTTTAAATTGGATTTCATTCTTCTTTTTTGTTTGTAGTTTTTCAATGTGCTTTCACCATTGCTCTCCTTGTTATGAGCAGTAGCTTTGTGCTAATCGATATGTACCTATATCTATCTATCTCTCTGTCTATCTATTTATCAATCACTCAATCAATCATCCTTTTGTCTGTCCATCTGTCCATGTGTGCAGAACAGTTAACCATATACCCTATATCACTTTCCTACACTATGCTCCCAAAAATCCTGCAAAGTATCTAGGCTGCAGAGGGAGCACTGGGTTCACCGAGACACTTGCAGTTCGAGTCGGCCGCGTGTACCTACAAAACCAGGGAATGGTTGTGCTGGGACTTGAACCCGTGTCTCTATCCTCTGTCCTCTTTCATCTCCTTCTAACTTGCTGTCTGTATTTAGCCACATTCATTGACTAAGGGCTCCCTGAAGATCTCAAGTATCATTCCTCTGGGCCTGTTGTCAACAGAAAAGTCAACTTGTTGCTTCACTCACCACCATGTTTGAAGGACATCAGCGTGATCACCGCCGATAGGACGGAGGGTCAAATAAAAAGGAACACCAATTTCTAGACAGGAGCAGTTGGGAGCTAACAGTGTATTGTGGAGTGACGTGTTTATTTGAGTGTCCAAACTTCCCTCTTTAGGTGGTTATTAGATTTTCACGTTCGTGAACATCATAAAATCCACTGATTTCAAAGGCCCAGATGCTTATTATTACATCAACTCAGTTGTTGAGGTGAGAGAAAATGAGAAGTATGATGCTGCACCACTAAATCTATGGCTGGGAACTGTTGAAACCAAACAAAAAGAATTCACCGTGGCCAGATAGGGCTATTTTCTGCTGACTCTCTCTGGGGACTCAAACAGAATCCATTTGCTTGATTGTTTGATTTTCCGTTTCACTCGTGTAGGGTACTTGTCCACACACCTTCGGCTTGTATTTTGTCTCTGTCCTGGGATCTCAAGTGAGTCTCCTGTTAGTAAGCACGTAGGTGTCTTGAGTTTTCATCCCTTCTTTTATCCCTGTGTCTTTTGTTTGCAGCACTCAGTGCCTGACCTTTTATTCTGATGATTGAGAGCTGTGCACTTATTGCACTTAAAGAATATTTTTTATCATTAATCTACAATCACGTGAAGAACATTATGTTTACTATGATCCCCACTTCACCAAGTCCCCCTGAAAAACCTCTTCAGTCACTGTCGATCAGCGTAGTTGGATGCTGTAGACCCCTTCACCATGTCCCCCCCAGAAGTCCCCGTTACAGTCACTGTCCATCAGTGAGTAGTAAGATGCTATATGATCTCTACTACTCTTCTCTCTGTTGTACAGTACACCCCATGCACACCCGACCGCGCGCATTATACATGCTAAACTTAATGCCCCCATTCTTTCTACCCACAATTATCCCTCCCTTCAGACTCACCCTGCCCAGTCCTTTTTCCTTTGGTTACTTTTAGTCAACTCTCGGGTTCTGTGAGTCTGCTGCTGTATTTTTACTTCATTTTTTCTTTGTTGTTATACTCCACACATGAGTGAAATCACTTGGTACTTGCCTTTATCCGCCTGCCCTATTTTTCTGAACATACTACCGTCTTGCTCCATCCACGTCATTGCAAATGGTAGTATTTGTTTTCTTCTTAAGGCTGCTTACTGCACTTTTTAAACTGGATTTCATTCTCCATTTTTGTTTGTAGTTTAGCTATGTTATTCACCATTCAACTCCTGGTTATGAACAATAGCTTTGTGTCAATCGACATGTATCTGTATCTATCTATCTAAAGGTCTGTCTGTCTATCTATGTATCTATGTATGTATATGTCTATGTATCTATGTATCTATCTATGTATCTATCTATCTTCCTATCATCTATCTATGATGTCTATCATCTATTAATCTATGTACCTATCTATCTATCCTTCACCTGTCGTCTGTTTACCTATCTATCTATGAAACAATCATCTTTTTGTCTGCCCATCTATCCTTATGTACAGAACAGTTAACAACATAGCCTATG
The DNA here is from genome assembly GCF_030020395.1 of Manis pentadactyla. Classification (NCBI taxonomy): domain Eukaryota; kingdom Metazoa; phylum Chordata; class Mammalia; order Pholidota; family Manidae; genus Manis; species Manis pentadactyla. The sequence continues at coordinate 758,241 of NW_026644726.1, forward strand.
TCTCTTCCCTACATTATGCTTCCAGAAATCTTGCAAGGTAACTAAGCCATAAGGAGAGCACTGTGTTCACTGATACGCTTTCAGGTTGAGTCAGCAGAGTGTGCTTACAAAACCAGTAAATGGAGGTGAAAGGACTTGAACCCGTATCTTTGTCCTCTGTCCTCTTATACTTCCTGCTCGCTTGTTGACTTTATTTAGCCACATTCAGTGAGTAAGTGATCCCTGAAGACCACAAGTATCATTCGTCTGGGCCTGTTGTCGACAGAAAAGTGTACTTGGCCCTTTGCACACCACCATGTTTGAGGGACATTGGCGTGATCACTGCTGATAGGTGGAGGGACAAATATGAATTAACACCTATTTCTGGACAGGAGCAGTTGGGAACAAAGAGTGTGTTGTGGAGTGAAGTGTTTATTTGAGTGTCCAAACTTCCCTCTTTAGGTGGTTATTACTTCTTTACATTCGTGAACATCATAAAAAGCAATGACTATAAATGCCCAGATGCATATTATTACAGCAATTCATTTGTTGAGGTGAGAGGAAATGAGAAGGAAGTTGCTGCACCTCGAAATCTATGCCTGAGCACTGCTGAAACCAAACAAAAAGAATTCACGGTGGCTAGATAGATCTATTTTCTACTGACTCTCTCTGGGGTCCAAAACAGAATCCATTTCTTTCTTTGTTTCTCAGTTTCACTTGTGTAGGGTACCTGTCCCCGCCCCTTCAGCTTGTAGTTTGTCTGTGTCCTTGGATCTCAAGTGAGTCTTCAGTAAGGGAGCACGTAGGTGGTCTTGAGTTTTCATCCGTTCTTCTAACCCTGTGTCTTTTGATTGGAGCACTCAAAGGCTGTACTTTTATTCTGATATTTGAGAGCTGTGCTCTTACTGCACTTTGAAATTCTTTTTGTTCTCATTAATATACAATCACATGCAGAAAATTATGTTATTCTGTCTACCCTCTTCACCAAGTCACCCCAAATACCAGTTACAGCCGCTCTCCGTCAGCATGTATTTAGATGCTGTAGAATCACTACCTGTCTTCTCTGTGTTGTACAGCCCTACCCATGACACCCCACCCTACACATTATACATGCTAATCCTAATGCCCCCATTCTTTTTCCCCGCACTTATTACTCCCTTCCCACAAACCCTACCCAGTCCCTTTCTCTTTGGTAACTGTAGGTCCACTCTCGGGTTCTGTGAGTCTGCTGCTGTCTTTTCCTTCAGTTTTTCTTTGTTATCATACTCCACACATGAGTGAAATCATTTGGTACATGTATTTCTCCGCCTGGCCTATTTGACTGAGCATAATACCCTCTAGCTCCATCCACGTTATTGCAAATGATAGGATTTGTTTTCTTCTTATGGCTGCTTACTGCACTTTTTAAATTGGATTTCATTCTTCTTTTTTGTTTGTAGTTTTGCAATGTGCTTTCACCATTGCTCTCCTTGTTATGAGCAGTAGCTTTGTGCTAATCGATATGTACCTATATCTATCTATCTCTCTGTCTATCTATTTATCAATCACTCAATCAATCATCCTTTTGTCTGTCCATCTGTCCATGTGTGCAGAACAGTTAACCATATACCCTATATCACTTTCCTACACTATGCTCCCAAAAATCCTGCAAAGTATCTAGGCTGCAGAGGGAGCACTGGGTTCACCGAGACACTTGCAGTTCGAGTCGGCCGCGTGTACCTACAAAACCAGGGAATGGTTGTGCTGGGACTTGAACCCGTGTCTCTATCCTCTGTCCTCTTTCATCTCCTTCTAACTTGCTGTCTGTATTTAGCCACATTCATTGACTAAGGGCTCCCTGAAGATCTCAAGTATCATTCCTCTGGGCCTGTTGTCAACAGAAAAGTCAACTTGTTGCTTCACTCACCACCATGTTTGAAGGACATCAGCGTGATCACCGCCGATAGGACGGAGGGTCAAATAAAAAGGAACACCAATTTCTAGACAGGAGCAGTTGGGAGCTAACAGTGTATTGTGGAGTGACGTGTTTATTTGAGTGTCCAAACTTCCCTCTTTAGGTGGTTATTAGATTTTCACGTTCGTGAACATCATAAAATCCACTGATTTCAAAGGCCCAGATGCTTATTATTACATCAACTCAGTTGTTGAGGTGAGAGAAAATGAGAAGTATGTTGCTGCACCACTAAATCTATGGCTGGGAACTGTTGAAACCAAACAAAAAGAATTCACCGTGGCCAGATAGGGCTATTTTCTGCTGACTCTCTCTGGGGACTCAAACAGAATCCATTTGCTTGATTGTTTGATTTTCCGTTTCACTCGTGTAGGGTACTTGTCCACACACCTTCGGCTTGTATTTTGTCTCTGTCCTGGGATCTCAAGTGAGTCTCCTGTTAGTAAGCACGTAGGTGTCTTGAGTTTTCATCCCTTCTTTTATCCCTGTGTCTTTTGTTTGCAGCACTCAGTGCCTGACCTTTTATTCTGATGATTGAGAGCTGTGCACTTATTGCACTTAAAGAATATTTTTTATCATTAATCTACAATCACGTGAAGAACATTATGTTTACTATGATCCCCACTTCACCAAGTCCCCCTGAAAAACCTCTTCAGTCACTGTCGATCAGCGTAGTTGGATGCTGTAGACCCCTTCACCATGTCCCCCCCAGAAGTCCCCGTTACAGTCACTGTCCATCAGTGAGTAGTAAGATGCTATATGATCTCTACTACTCTTCTCTCTGTTGTACAGTACACCCCATGCACACCCGACCGCGCGCATTATACATGCTAAACTTAATGCCCCCATTCTTTCTACCCACAATTATCCCTCCCTTCAGACTCACCCTGCCCAGTCCTTTTTCCTTTGGTTACTTTTAGTCAACTCTCGGGTTCTGTGAGTCTGCTGCTGTATTTTTACTTCATTTTTTCTTTGTTGTTATACTCCACACATGAGTGAAATCACTTGGTACTTGCCTTTATCCGCCTGCCCTATTTTTCTGAACATACTACCGTCTTGCTCCATCCACGTCATTGCAAATGGTAGTATTTGTTTTCTTCTTAAGGCTGCTTACTGCACTTTTTAAACTGGATTTCATTCTCCATTTTTGTTTGTAGTTTAGCTATGTTATTCACCATTCAACTCCTGGTTATGAACAATAGCTTTGTGTCAATCGACATGTATCTGTATCTATCTATCTAAAGGTCTGTCTGTCTATCTATGTATCTATGTATGTATATGTCTATGTATCTATGTATCTATCTATGTATCTATCTATCTTCCTATCATCTATCTATGATGTCTATCATCTATTAATCTATGTACCTATCTATCTATCCTTCACCTGTCGTCTGTTTACCTATCTATCTATGAAACAATCATCTTTTTGTCTGCCCATCTATCCTTATGTACAGAACAGTTAACAACATAGCCTATGTCTCTTCCCTACATTATGCTTCCAGAAATCTTGCAAGGTAACTAAGCCATAAGGAGAGCACTGTGTTCACTGATACGCTTTCAGGTTGAGTCAGCAGAGTGTGCTTACAAAACCAGTAAATGGAGGTGAAAGGACTTGAACCCGTATCTTTGTCCTCTGTCCTCTTATACTTCCTGCTCGCTTGTTGACTTTATTTAGCCACATTCAGTGAGTAAGTGATCCCTGAAGACCACAAGTATCATTCGTCTGGGCCTGTTGTCGACAGAAAAGTGTACTTGGCCCTTTGCACACCACCATGTTTGAGGGACATTGGCGTGATCACTGCTGATAGGTGGAGGGACAAATATGAATTAACACCTATTTCTGGACAGGAGCAGTTGGGAACAAAGAGTGTGTTGTGGAGTGAAGTGTTTATTTGAGTGTCCAAACTTCCCTCTTTAGGTGGTTATTACTTCTTTACATTCGTGAACATCATAAAAAGCAATGACTATAAATGCCCAGATGCATATTATTACAGCAATTCATTTGTTGAGGTGAGAGGAAATGAGAAGGAAGTTGCTGCACCTCGAAATCTATGCCTGAGCACTGCTGAAACCAAACAAAAAGAATTCACGGTGGCTAGATAGATCTATTTTCTACTGACTCTCTCTGGGGTCCAAAACAGAATCCATTTCTTTCTTTGTTTCTCAGTTTCACTTGTGTAGGGTACCTGTCCCCGCCCCTTCAGCTTGTAGTTTGTCTGTGTCCTTGGATCTCAAGTGAGTCTTCAGTAAGGGAGCACGTAGGTGGTCTTGAGTTTTCATCCGTTCTTCTAACCCTGTGTCTTTTGATTGGAGCACTCAAAGGCTGTACTTTTATTCTGATATTTGAGAGCTGTGCTCTTACTGCACTTTGAAATTCTTTTTGTTCTCATTAATATACAATCACATGCAGAAAATTATGTTATTCTGTCTACCCTCTTCACCAAGTCACCCCAAATACCAGTTACAGCCGCTCTCCGTCAGCATGTATTTAGATGCTGTAGAATCACTACCTGTCTTCTCTGTGTTGTACAGCCCTACCCATGACACCCCACCCTACACATTATACATGCTAATCCTAATGCCCCCATTCTTTTTCCCCGCACTTATTACTCCCTTCCCACAAACCCTACCCAGTCCCTTTCTCTTTGGTAACTGTAGGTCCACTCTCGGGTTCTGTGAGTCTGCTGCTGTCTTTTCCTTCAGTTTTTCTTTGTTATCATACTCCACACATGAGTGAAATCATTTGGTACATGTATTTCTCCGCCTGGCCTATTTGACTGAGCATAATACCCTCTAGCTCCATCCACGTTATTGCAAATGATAGGATTTGTTTTCTTCTTATGGCTGCTTACTGCACTTTTTAAATTGGATTTCATTCTTCTTTTTTGTTTGTAGTTTTTCAATGTGCTTTCACCATTGCTCTCCTTGTTATGAGCAGTAGCTTTGTGCTAATCGATATGTACCTATATCTATCTATCTCTCTGTCTATCTATTTATCAATCACTCAATCAATCATCCTTTTGTCTGTCCATCTGTCCATGTGTGCAGAACAGTTAACCATATACCCTATATCACTTTCCTACACTATGCTCCCAAAAATCCTGCAAAGTATCTAGGCTGCAGAGGGAGCACTGGGTTCACCGAGACACTTGCAGTTCGAGTCGGCCGCGTGTACCTACAAAACCAGGGAATGGTTGTGCTGGGACTTGAACCCGTGTCTCTATCCTCTGTCCTCTTTCATCTCCTTCTAACTTGCTGTCTGTATTTAGCCACATTCATTGACTAAGGGCTCCCTGAAGATCTCAAGTATCATTCCTCTGGGCCTGTTGTCAACAGAAAAGTCAACTTGTTGCTTCACTCACCACCATGTTTGAAGGACATCAGCGTGATCACCGCCGATAGGACGGAGGGTCAAATAAAAAGGAACACCAATTTCTAGACAGGAGCAGTTGGGAGCTAACAGTGTATTGTGGAGTGACGTGTTTATTTGAGTGTCCAAACTTCCCTCTTTAGGTGGTTATTAGATTTTCACGTTCGTGAACATCATAAAATCCACTGATTTCAAAGGCCCAGATGCTTATTATTACATCAACTCAGTTGTTGAGGTGAGAGAAAATGAGAAGTATGTTGCTGCACCACTAAATCTATGGCTGGGAACTGTTGAAACCAAACAAAAAGAATTCACCGTGGCCAGATAGGGCTATTTCCTGCTGACTCTCTCTGGGGACTCAAACAGAATCCATTTGCTTGATTGTTTGATTTTCCGTTTCACTCGTGTAGGGTACTTGTCCACACACCTTCGGCTTGTATTTTGTCTCTGTCCTGGGATCTCAAGTGAGTCTCCTGTTAGTAAGCACGTAGGTGTCTTGAGTTTTCATCCCTTCTTTTATCCCTGTGTCTTTTGTTTGCAGCACTCAGTGCCTGACCTTTTATTCTGATGATTGAGAGCTGTGTACTTATTGCACTTAAAGAATATTTTTTATCATTAATCTACAATCACGTGAAGAACATTATGTTTACTATGCTCCCCACTTCACCAAGTCCCCCTGAAAAACCTCTTCAGTCACTGTCGATCAGCGTAGTTGGATGCTGTAGACCCCTTCACCATGTCCCCCCCAGAAGTCCCCGTTACAGTCACTGTCCATCAGTGAGTAGTAAGATGCTATATGATCTCTACTACTCTTCTCTCTGTTGTACAGTACACCCCATGCACACCCGACCGCGCGCATTATACATGCTAAACTTAATGCCCCCATTCTTTCTACCCACAATTATCCCTCCCTTCAGACTCACCCTGCCCAGTCCTTTTTCCTTTGGTTACTTTTAGTCAACTCTCGGGTTCTGTGAGTCTGCTGCTGTATTTTTACTTCATTTTTTCTTTGTTGTTATACTCCACACATGAGTGAAATCACTTGGTACTTGCCTTTATCCGCCTGCCCTATTTTTCTGAACATACTACCGTCTTGCTCCATCCACGTCATTGCAAATGGTAGTATTTGTTTTCTTCTTAAGGCTGCTTACTGCACTTTTTAAACTGGATTTCATTCTCCATTTTTGTTTGTAGTTTAGCTATGTTATTCACCATTCAACTCCTGGTTATGAACAATAGCTTTGTGTCAATCGACATGTATCTGTATCTATCTATCTAAAGGTCTGTCTGTCTATCTATGTATCTATGTATGTATATGTCTATGTATCTATGTATCTATCTATGTATCTATCTATCTTCCTATCATCTATCTATGATGTCTATCATCTATTAATCTATGTTCCTATCTATCTATCTCTCACCTGTCATCTGTCTACCTATCTATCTATGAAACAATCATCTTTTTGTCTGCCCATCTATCCTTATGTACAGAACAGTTAACAACATAGCCTATGTCTCTTCCCTACATTATGCTTCCAGAAATCTTGCAAGGTAAGTAAGCCATAAGGAGAGCACTGTGTTCACTGATACGCTTTCAGGTTGAGTCAGCAGAGTGTGCTTACAAAACCAGTAAATGGAGGTGAAAGGACTTGAACCCGTATCTTTGTCCTCTGTCCTCTTATACTTCCTGCTCGCTTGTTGACTTTATTTAGCCACATTCAGTGAGTAAGTGATCCCTGAAGACCACAAGTATCATTCGTCTGGGCCTGTTGTCGACAGAAAAGTGTACTTGGCCCTTTGCACACCACCATGTTTGAGGGACATTGGCGTGATCACTGCTGATAGGTGGAGGGACAAATATGAATTAACACCTATTTCTGGACAGGGGCAGTTGGGAACAAAGAGTGTGTTGTGGAGTGAAGTGTTTATTTGAGTGTCCAAACTTCCCTCTTTAGGTGGTTATTACTTCTTTACATTCGTGAACATCATAAAAAGCAATGACTATAAATGCCCAGATGCATATTATTACAGCAATTCATTTGTTGAGGTGAGAGGAAATGAGAAGGAAGTTGCTGCACCTCGAAATCTATGCCTGAGCACTGCTGAAACCAAACAAAAAGAATTCACGGTGGCTAGATAGATCTATTTTCTACTGACTCTCTCTGGGGTCCAAAACAGAATCCATTTCTTTCTTTGTTTCTCAGTTTCACTTGTGTAGGGTACCTGTCCCCGCCCCTTCAGCTTGTAGTTTGTCTGTGTCCTTGGATCTCAAGTGAGTCTTCAGTAAGGGAGCACGTAGGTGGTCTTGAGTTTTCATCCGTTCTTCTAACCCTGTGTCTTTTGATTGGAGCACTCAAAGGCTGTACTTTTATTCTGATATTTGAGAGCTGTGCTCTTACTGCACTTTGAAATTCTTTTTGTTCTCATTAATATACAATCACATGCAGAAAATTATGTTATTCTGTCTACCCTCTTCACCAAGTCACCCCAAATACCAGTTACAGCCGCTCTCCGTCAGCATGTATTTAGATGCTGTAGAATCACTACCTGTCTTCTCTGTGTTGTACAGCCCTACCCATGACACCCCACCCTACACATTATACATGCTAATCCTAATGCCCCCATTCTTTTTCCCCGCACTTATTACTCCCTTCCCACAAACCCTACCCAGTCCCTTTCTCTTTGGTAACTGTAGGTCCACTCTCGGGTTCTGTGAGTCTGCTGCTGTCTTTTCCTTCAGTTTTTCTTTGTTATCATACTCCACACATGAGTGAAATCATTTGGTACATGTATTTCTCCGCCTGGCCTATTTGACTGAGCATAATACCCTCTAGCTCCATCCACGTTATTGCAAATGATAGGATTTGTTTTCTTCTTATGGCTGCTTACTGCACTTTTTAAATTGGATTTCATTCTTCTTTTTTGTTTGTAGTTTTTCAATGTGCTTTCACCATTGCTCTCCTTGTTATGAGCAGTAGCTTTGTGCTAATCGATATGTACCTATATCTATCTATCTCTCTGTCTATCTATTTATCAATCACTCAATCAATCATCCTTTTGTCTCTCCATCTGTCCATGTGTGCAGAACAGTTAACCATATACCCTATATCACTTTCCTACACTATGCTCCCAAAAATCCTGCAAAGTATCTAGGCTGCAGAGGGAGCACTGGGTTCACCGAGACACTTGCAGTTCGAGTCGGCCGCGTGTACCTACAAAACCAGGGAATGGTTGTGCTGGGACTTGAACCCGTGTCTCTATCCTCTGTCCTCTTTCATCTCCTTCTAACTTGCTGTCTGTATTTAGCCACATTCATTGACTAAGGGCTCCCTGAAGATCTCAAGTATCATTCCTCTGGGCCTGTTGTCAACAGAAAAGTCAACTTGTTGCTTCACTCACCACCATGTTTGAAGGACATCAGCGTGATCACCGCCGATAGGACGGAGGGTCAAATAAAAAGGAACACCAATTTCTAGACAGGAGCAGTTGGGAGCTAACAGTGTATTGTGGAGTGACGTGTTTATTTGAGTGTCCAAACTTCCCTCTTTAGGTGGTTATTAGATTTTCACGTTCGTGAACATCATAAAATCCACTGATTTCAAAGGCCCAGATGCTTATTATTACATCAACTCAGTTGTTGAGGTGAGAGAAAATGAGAAGTATGTTGCTGCACCACTAAATCTATGGCTGGGAACTGTTGAAACCAAACAAAAAGAATTCACCGTGGCCAGATAGGGCTATTTTCTGCTGACTCTCTCTGGGGACTCAAACAGAATCCATTTGCTTGATTGTTTGATTTTCCGTTTCACTCGTGTAGGGTACTTGTCCACACACCTTCAGCTTGTATTTTGTCTCTGTCCTGGGATCTCAAGTGAGTCTCCTGTTAGTAAGCACGTAGGTGTCTTGAGTTTTCATCCCTTCTTTTATCCCTGTGTCTTTTGTTTGCAGCACTCAGTGCCTGACCTTTTATTCTGATGATTGAGAGCTGTGCACTTATTGCACTTAAAGAATATTTTTTATCATTAATCTACAATCACGTGAAGAACATTATGTTTACTATGCTCCCCACTTCACCAAGTCCCCCTGAAAAACCTCTTCAGTCACTGTCGATCAGCGTAGTTGGATGCTGTAGACCCCTTCACCATGTCCCCCCCAGAAGTCCCCGTTACAGTCACTGTCCATCAGTGAGTAGTAAGATGCTATATGATCTCTACTACTCTTCTCTCTGTTGTACAGTACAGCCCATGCACACCCGACCGCGCGCATTATACATGCTAAACTTAATGCCCCCATTCTTTCTACCCACAATTATCCCTCCCTTCAGACTCAACCTGCCCAGTCCTTTTTCCTTTGGTTACTTTTAGTCAACTCTCGGGTTTTGTGAGTCTGCTGCTGTATTTTTACTTCATTTTTTCTTTGTTGTTATACTCCACACATGAGTGAAATCACTAGGTACTTGCCTTTATCCGCCTGCCCTATTTTTCTGAACATACTACCGTCTTGCTCCATCCACGTCATTGCAAATGGTAGTATTTGTTTTCTTCTTAAGGCTGCTTACTGCACTTTTTAAACTGGATTTCATTCTCCATTTTTGTTTGTAGTTTAGCTATGTTATTCACCATTCAACTCCTGGTTATGAACAATAGCTTTGTGTCAATCGACATGTATCTGTATCTATCTATCTAAAGGTCTGTCTGTCTATCTATGTATCTATGTATGTATATGTCTATGTATCTATGTATCTATCTATGTATCTATCTATCTTCCTATCATCTATCTATGATGTCTATCATCTATTAATCTATGTTCCTATCTATCTATCTCTCACCTGTCATCTGTCTACCTATCTATCTATGAAACAATCATCTTTTTGTCTGCCCATCTATCCTTATGTACAGAACAGTTAACAACATAGCCTATGTCTCTTCCCTACATTATGCTTCCAGAAATCTTGCAAGGTAAGTAAGCCATAAGGAGAGCACTGTGTTCACTGATACGCTTTCAGGTTGAGTCAGCAGAGTGTGCTTACAAAACCAGTAAATGGAGGTGAAAGGACTTGAACCCGTATCTTTGTCCTCTGTCCTCTTATACTTCCTGCTCGCTTGTTGACTTTATTTAGCCACATTCAGTGAGTAAGTGATCCCTGAAGACCACAAGTATCATTCGTCTGGGCCTGTTGTCGACAGAAAAGTGTACTTGGCCCTTTGCACACCACCATGTTTGAGGGACATTGGCGTGATCACTGCTGATAGGTGGAGGGACAAATATGAATTAACACCTATTTCTGGACAGGGGCAGTTGGGAACAAAGAGTGTGTTGTGGAGTGAAGTGTTTATTTGAGTGTCCAAACTTCCCTCTTTAGGTGGTTATTACTTCTTTACATTCGTGAACATCATAAAAAGCAATGACTATAAATGCCCAGATGCATATTATTACAGCAATTCATTTGTTGAGGTGAGAGGAAATGAGAAGGAAGTTGCTGCACCTCGAAATCTATGCCTGAGCACTGCTGAAACCAAACAAAAAGAATTCACGGTGGCTAGATAGATCTATTTTCTACTGACTCTCTCTGGGGTCCAAAACAGAATCCATTTCTTTCTTTGTTTCTCAGTTTCACTTGTGTAGGGTACCTGTCCCCGCCCCTTCAGCTTGTAGTTTGTCTGTGTCCTTGGATCTCAAGTGAGTCTTCAGTAAGGGAGCACGTAGGTGGTCTTGAGTTTTCATCCGTTCTTCTAACCCTGTGTCTTTTGATTGGAGCACTCAAAGGCTGTACTTTTATTCTGATATTTGAGAGCTGTGCTCTTACTGCACTTTGAAATTCTTTTTGTTCTCATTAATATACAATCACATGCAGAAAATTATGTTATTCTGTCTACCCTCTTCACCAAGTCACCCCAAATACCAGTTACAGCCGCTCTCCGTCAGCATGTATTTAGATGCTGTAGAATCACTACCTGTCTTCTCTGTGTTGTACAGCCCTACCCATGACACCCCACCCTACACATTATACATGCTAATCCTAATGCCCCCATTCTTTTTCCCCGCACTTATTACTCCCTTCCCACAAACCCTACCCAGTCCCTTTCTCTTTGGTAACTGTAGGTCCACTCTCGGGTTCTGTGAGTCTGCTGCTGTCTTTTCCTTCAGTTTTTCTTTGTTATCATACTCCACACATGAGTGAAATCATTTGGTACATGTATTTCTCCGCCTGGCCTATTTGACTGAGCATAATACCCTCTAGCTCCATCCACGTTATTGCAAATGATAGGATTTGTTTTCTTCTTATGGCTGCTTACTGCACTTTTTAAATTGGATTTCATTCTTCTTTTTTGTTTGTAGTTTTGCAATGTGCTTTCACCATTGCTCTCCTTGTTATGAGCAGTAGCTTTGTGCTAATCGATATGTACCTATATCTATCTATCTCTCTGTCTATCTATTTATCAATCACTCAATCAATCATCCTTTTGTCTGTCCATCTGTCCATGTGTGCAGAACAGTTAACCATATACCCTATATCACTTTCCTACACTATGCTCCCAAAAATCCTGCAAAGTATCTAGGCTGCAGAGGGAGCACTGGGTTCACCGAGACACTTGCAGTTCGAGTCGGCCGCGTGTACCTACAAAACCAGGGAATGGTTGTGCTGGGACTTGAACCCGTGTCTCTATCCTCTGTCCTCTTTCATCTCCTTCTAACTTGCTGTCTGTATTTAGCCACATTCATTGACTAAGGGCTCCCTGAAGATCTCAAGTATCATTCCTCTGGGCCTGTTGTCAACAGAAAAGTCAACTTGTTGCTTCACTCACCACCATGTTTGAAGGACATCAGCGTGATCACCGCCGATAGGACGGAGGGTCAAATAAAAAGGAACACCAATTTCTAGACAGGAGCAGTTGGGAGCTAACAGTGTATTGTGGAGTGACGTGTTTATTTGAGTGTCCAAACTTCCCTCTTTAGGTGGTTATTAGATTTTCACGTTCGTGAACATCATAAAATCCACTGATTTCAAAGGCCCAGATGCTTATTATTACATCAACTCAGTTGTTGAGGTGAGAGAAAATGAGAAGTATGTTGCTGCACCACTAAATCTATGGCTGGGAACTGTTGAAACCAAACAAAAAGAATTCACCGTGGCCAGATAGGGCTATTTTCTGCTGACTCTCTCTGGGGACTCAAACAGAATCCATTTGCTTGATTGTTTGATTTTCCGTTTCACTCGTGTAGGGTACTTGTCCACACACCTTCGGCTTGTATTTTGTCTCTGTCCTGGGATCTCAAGTGAGTCTCCTGTTAGTAAGCACGTAGGTGTCTTGAGTTTTCATCCCTTCTTTTATCCCTGTGTCTTTTGTTTGCAGCACTCAGTGCCTGACCTTTTATTCTGATGATTGAGAGCTGTGCACTTATTGCACTTAAAGAATATTTTTTATCATTAATCTACAATCACGTGAAGAACATTATGTTTACTATGATCCCCACTTCACCAAGTCCCCCTGAAAAACCTCTTCAGTCACTGTCGATCAGCGTAGTTGGATGCTGTAGACCCCTTCACCATGTCCCCCCCAGAAGTCCCCGTTACAGTCACTGTCCATCAGTGAGTAGTAAGATGCTATATGATCTCTACTACTCTTCTCTCTGTTGTACAGTACACCCCATGCACACCCGACCGCGCGCATTATACATGCTAAACTTAATGCCCCCATTCTTTCTACCCACAATTATCCCTCCCTTCAGACTCACCCTGCCCAGTCCTTTTTCCTTTGGTTACTTTTAGTCAACTCTCGGGTTCTGTGAGTCTGCTGCTGTATTTTTACTTCATTTTTTCTTTGTTGTTATACTCCACACATGAGTGAAATCACTTGGTACTTGCCTTTATCCGCCTGCCCTATTTTTCTGAACATACTACCGTCTTGTTCCATCCACGTCATTGCAAATGGTAGTATTTGTTTTCTTCTTAAGGCTGCTTACTGCACTTTTTAAACTGGATTTCATTCTCCATTTTTGTTTGTAGTTTAGCTATGTTATTCACCATTCAACTCCTGGTTATGAACAATAGCTTTGTGTCAATCGACATGTATCTGTATCTATCTATCTAAAGGTCTGTCTGTCTATCTATGTATCTATGTATGTATATGTCTATGTATCTATGTATCTATCTATGTATCTATCTATCTTCCTATCATCTATCTATGATGTCTATCATCTATTAATCTATGTTCCTATCTATCTATCTCTCACCTGTCATCTGTCTACCTATCTATCTATGAAACAATCATCTTTTTGTCTGCCCATCTATCCTTATGTACAGAACAGTTAACAACATAGCCTATGTCTCTTCCCTACATTATGCTTCCAGAAATCTTGCAAGGTAAGTAAGCCATAAGGAGAGCACTGTGTTCACTGATACGCTTTCAGGTTGAGTCAGCAGAGTGTGCTTACAAAACCAGTAAATGGAGGTGAAAGGACTTGAACCCGTATCTTTGTCCTCTGTCCTCTTATACTTCCTGCTCGCTTGTTGACTTTATTTAGCCACATTCAGTGAGTAAGTGATCCCTGAAGACCACAAGTATCATTCGTCTGGGCCTGTTGTCGACAGAAAAGTGTACTTGGCCCTTTGCACACCACCATGTTTGAGGGACATTGGCGTGATCACTGCTGATAGGTGGAGGGACAAATATGAATTAACACCTATTTCTGGACAGGAGCAGTTGGGAACAAAGAGTGTGTTGTGGAGTGAAGTGTTTATTTGAGTGTCCAAACTTCCCTCTTTAGGTGGTTATTACTTCTTTACATTCGTGAACATCATAAAAAGCAATGACTATAAATGCCCAGATGCATATTATTACAGCAATTCATTTGTTGAGGTGAGAGGAAATGAGAAGGAAGTTGCTGCACCTCGAAATCTATGCCTGAGCACTGCTGAAACCAAACAAAAAGAATTCACGGTGGCTAGATAGATCTATTTTCTACTGAATCTCTCTGGGGTCCAAAACAGAATCCATTTCTTTCTTTGTTTCTCAGTTTCACTTGTGTAGGGTACCTGTCCCCGCCCCTTCAGCTTGTAGTTTGTCTGTGTCCTTGGATCTCAAGTGAGTCTTCAGTAAGGGAGCACGTAGGTGGTCTTGAGTTTTCATCCGTTCTTCTAACCCTGTGTCTTTTGATTGGAGCACTCAAAGGCTGTACTTTTATTCTGATATTTGAGAGCTGTGCTCTTACTGCACTTTGAAATTCTTTTTGTTCTCATTAATATACAATCACATGCAGAAAATTATGTTATTCTGTCTACCCTCTTCACCAAGTCACCCCAAATACCAGTTACAGCCGCTCTCCGTCAGCATGTATTTAGATGCTGTAGAATCACTACCTGTCTTCTCTGTGTTGTACAGCCCTACCCATGACACCCCACCCTACACATTATACATGCTAATCCTAATGCCCCCATTCTTTTTCCCCGCACTTATTACTCCCATCCCACAAACCCTACCCAGTCCCTTTCTCTTTGGTAACTGTAGGTCCACTCTCGGGTTCTGTGAGTCTGCTGCTGTCTTTTCCTTCAGTTTTTCTTTGTTATCATACTCCACACATGAGTGAAATCATTTGGTACATGTAGTTCTCCGCCTGGCCTATTTGACTGAGCATAATACCCTCTAGCTCCTTCCACGTTATTGCAAATGATAGGATTTGTTTTCTTCTTATGGCTGCTTACTGCACTTTTTAAACTGGATTTCATTCTCCTTTTTTGTTTGTAGTTTAGCTATGTTATTCACCATTCAACTCCTGGTTATGAACAATAGCTTTGTGTCAATCGACATGTATCTGTATCTATCTATCTAAAGGCCTGTCTGTCTATCTATGTATCTATGTATGTATATGTCTATGTATCTATGTATCTATCTATGTACCTATATATCTATCTTCCTACCATCTATCTATGATGTCTATCATCTATTAATCTATGTACCTATCTATCTTTCACCTGTCGTCTGTCTACCTATCTATCTATGAAACAATCATCTTTTTGTCTGCCCATCTATCCTTATGTACAGAACAGTTAACAACAAAGCCTATGTCTCTTCCCTACATTATGCTTCCAGAAATCTTGCAAGGTAACTAAGCCATAAGGAGAGCACTGTGTTCACCGATACGCTTTCAGGTTGAGTCAGCAGAGTGTGCTTACAAAACCAGTAAATGGAGGTGAAGGACTTGAACCCGTATCTTTGTCCTCTGTCCTCTTATACTTCCTGCTCGCTTGTTGACTTTATTTAGCCACATTCAGTGAGTAAGTGATCCCTGAAGACCACAAGTATCCTTCGTCTGGTCCTGTTGTCGACAGAAAAGTGTACTTGGCCCTTTGCACACCACCATGTTTGAGGGACATTGGCGTGATCGCTGCTGAAATGTGGAGGGACAAATATGAATTAACACCTATTTCTGGACATGAGCAGTTGGGAACAAAGAGTGTGTTGTGGAGTGAAGTGTTTATTTGAGTGTCCAAACTTCCCTCTTTAGGTGGTTATTACTTCTTTACATTCGTGAACATCATAAAAAGCAAAGATTATAAATGCCCAGACGCATATTATTACAGCAATTCATTTGTTGAGGTGAGAGGAAATGAGAAGGAAGTTGCTGCACCACTAAATCTATGCCTGAGCACTGCTGAAACCAAACAAAAAGAATTCACGTTGGCTAGATAGGGCTATTTTCTACTGAGACTCTCTGGGGTCCAAAAGAGAATCCATTTCTTTCTTTGTTTCTCAGTTTCACTTGTGTAGGGTACCTGTCCCCGCCCCTTCAGCTTGTAGTTTGTCTGTGTCCTTGGATCTCAAGTGAGTCTCCAGTAAGGGAGCACGTAGGTGGTCTTGAGTTTTCATCCATTATTCTAACCCTGTGTCTTTTGATTGGAGCACTCAAAGGCTGTACTTTTATTCTGATATTTGAGAGCTGTGCTCTTACTGCACTTTGAAATTCTTTTTGTTCTCATTAATATACAATCACATGCAGAAAATTATGTTATTCTGTCTACCCTCTTCACCAAGTCACCGCAAATCCCAGTTACAGCCGCTCTCCGTCAGCATGTACTTAGATGCTGTAGAATCACTACATGTCTTCTCTGTGTTGTACAGCCCTACCCATGACACCCCACCCTACACATTATACATGCTAATCCTAATGCCCCCATTCTTTTTCCCCGCACTTATTACTCCCATCCCACAAACCCTACCCAGTCCCTTTCTCTTTGGTAACTGTAGGTCCACTCTCGGGTTCTGTGAGTCTGCTGCTGTCTTTTCCTTCAGTTTTTCTTTGTTATCATACTCCGCACATGAGTGAAATCATTTGGCACATGTATTTGTCCGCCTGGCCTATTTGACTGAGCATAATACCCTCTAGCTCCATCCATGTTATTGCAACTGATAGGATTTGTTTTCTTCTTATGGCTGCTTACTGCACTTTTTAAACTGGATTTCATTCTTCTTTTTTGTTTGTAGTTTTGCAATGTGCTTTCACCATTGCTCTCCTTGTTATGAGCAGTAGCTTTGTGCTAATCGATATGTACCTATATCTATCTATCTCTCTGTCTATCTATTTATCAATCACTCAATCAATCATCCTTTTGTCTGTCCCTCTGTCCATGTGTGCAGAACAGTTAACCATATACCCTATATCACTTTCCTCCACTATGCTTCCAAAAATCCTGCAAAGTATCTAGGCTGCAGAGGGAGCACTGGATTCACCGAGACATTGCAATTCGAGTCGGCCGCGTGTACCTACAAAACCAGGGAATGGTTGTGCTGGGAATTGAACCCGTGTCTCTATCCTCTGTCCTCTTTCATCTCCTTCTAACTTGCTGTCTGTATTTAGCCACATTCATTGACTAAGGGCTCCCTGAAGATCTCAAGTATCATTCCTCTGGGCCCGTTTTCGACAGAAAAGTCAACTTTTTGCTTCGCTCACAACCATGTTTGAAGGACATCAGCGTGATCACCGCTGGTAGGACGGAGGGTGAAATAAAAAGGTACACCAATTTCTAGACAGGAAGAGTTGGGAGCTAACAGTGTATTGTGGAGTGACGTGTTTATTTGAGTGTCCAAACTTCCCTCTTTAGGTGGTTATTAGATTTTCAAATTCGTGAACATCATAAAATCCACTGATTTCAAAGGCCCAGATGCTTATTATTACAGCAACTCAGTTGTTGAGGTGAGAGAAAATGAGAAGTATGTTGCTGCACCACTAAATCTATGGCTGGGAACTGTTGAAACCAAACATAAAGAATTCACGGTGGCCAGATAGGGCTATTTTCTGCTGACTGTCTCTGGGGACTCAAACAGAATCCATTTGCTTGATTGTTTGATTTTCCGTTTCACTCGTGTAGGGTACTTGTCCACACACCTTCGGCTTGTAGTTTGTCTGTGTCCTTGGATCACAAGTGAGTCTCCTGTAAGTAAGCACGTAGGTGTCTTGAGTTTTCATCCCTTCTTTTATCCCTGTGTCTTTTGTTTGCAGCACTCAGTGCCTGACCTTTTATTCTAATGATTCTGAGCTGTGCACTTATTGCACTTAAAGAATATTTTTTATCATTAATCTACAATCACGTGAAAACATTATGTTTACTATGCTCCCCACTTCACCAAGTCCCCCTGAAAAACCTCTACAGTCACTGTCGATCAGCGTAGTTGGATGCTGTAGACCCCTACACCATGTCCCCCCCAAAGTCCCCGTTACAGTCACTGTCCATCAGTGAGTAGTAAGATGCTATATGATCTCTACTAGTCTTCTCTGTGTTGTACAGTACTCCCCATGCACACACGACCCCGCGCATTATACATGCTAAACTTAATGCCCCCATTCTTTCTCCCCACACTTATCCCTCCCTTCAGACTCACCATGCCCAGTCCTTTTTCCTTTGGTTACTTTTAGACAACTCTCGGTTTCTGTGAGTCTGCTGCTGTTTTTTTACTTCAGTTTTTCTTTGTTGTTATACTCCACACATGAATGAAGTCACTTGGTACTTGCCTTTATCCGCCTGCCCTATTTTTCTGAACATACTACCGTCTTGCTCCATCCACGTCATTGCAAATGGTAGTATTTGTTTTATTCTTAAGGCTGCTTACTGCACTTTTAAACTGGATTTCATTCTTCCTTTTTGTTTGTAGTTTAGCTGTGTTATTCACCATTCATCTCCTGGTTATGAACAATAGCTTTGTGTCATTCGACATGTATCTGTATCTATCTATCTAAAGGTCTGTCTGTCTATCTATGTATCTATGTATGTATATGTCTATGTATCTATGTATCTATCTATGTATCTATCTATCTTCCTATCATCTATCTATGATGTCTATCATCTATTAATCTATGTACCTATCTATCTATCCTTCACCTGTCGTCTGTTTACCTATCTATCTATGAAACAATCATCTTTTTGTCTGCCCATCTATCCTTATGTACAGAACAGTTAACAACATAGCCTATGTCTCTTCCCTACATTATGCTTCCAGAAATCTTGCAAGGTAACTAAGCCATAAGGAGAGCACTGTGTTCACTGATACGCTTTCAGGTTGAGTCAGCAGAGTGTGCTTACAAAACCAGTAAATGGAGGTGAAAGGACTTGAACCCGTATCTTTGTCCTCTGTCCTCTTATACTTCCTGCTCGCTTGTTGACTTTATTTAGCCACATTCAGTGAGTAAGTGATCCCTGAAGACCACAAGTATCATTCGTCTGGGCCTGTTGTCGACAGAAAAGTGTACTTGGCCCTTTGCACACCACCATGTTTGAGGGACATTGGCGTGATCACTGCTGATAGGTGGAGGGACAAATATGAATTAACACCTATTTCTGGACAGGAGCAGTTGGGAACAAAGAGTGTGTTGTGGAGTGAAGTGTTTATTTGAGTGTCCAAACTTCCCTCTTTAGGTGGTTATTACTTCTTTACATTCGTGAACATCATAAAAAGCAATGACTATAAATGCCCAGATGCATATTATTACAGCAATTCATTTGTTGAGGTGAGAGGAAATGAGAAGGAAGTTGCTGCACCTCGAAATCTATGCCTGAGCACTGCTGAAACCAAACAAAAAGAATTCACGGTGGCTAGATAGATCTATTTTCTACTGACTCTCTCTGGGGTCCAAAACAGAATCCATTTCTTTCTTTGTTTCTCAGTTTCACTTGTGTAGGGTACCTGTCCCCGCCCCTTCAGCTTGTAGTTTGTCTGTGTCCTTGGATCTCAAGTGAGTCTTCAGTAAGGGAGCACGTAGGTGGTCTTGAGTTTTCATCCGTTCTTCTAACCCTGTGTCTTTTGATTGGAGCACTCAAAGGCTGTACTTTTATTCTGATATTTGAGAGCTGTGCTCTTACTGCACTTTGAAATTCTTTTTGTTCTCATTAATATACAATCACATGCAGAAAATTATGTTATTCTGTCTACCCTCTTCACCAAGTCACCCCAAATACCAGTTACAGCCGCTCTCCGTCAGCATGTATTTAGATGCTGTAGAATCACTACCTGTCTTCTCTGTGTTGTACAGCCCTACCCATGACACCCCACCCTACACATTATACATGCTAATCCTAATGCCCCCATTCTTTTTCCCCGCACTTATTACTCCCTTCCCACAAACCCTACCCAGTCCCTTTCTCTTTGGTAACTGTAGGTCCACTCTCGGGTTCTGTGAGTCTGCTGCTGTCTTTTCCTTCAGTTTTTCTTTGTTATCATACTCCACACATGAGTGAAATCATTTGGTACATGTATTTCTCCGCCTGGCCTATTTGACTGAGCATAATACCCTCTAGCTCCATCCACGTTATTGCAAATGATAGGATTTGTTTTCTTCTTATGGCTGCTTACTGCACTTTTTAAATTGGATTTCATTCTTCTTTTTTGTTTGTAGTTTTGCAATGTGCTTTCACCATTGCTCTCCTTGTTATGAGCAGTAGCTTTGTGCTAATCGATATGTACCTATATCTATCTATCTCTCTGTCTATCTATTTATCAATCACTCAATCAATCATCCTTTTGTCTCTCCATCTGTCCATGTGTGCAGAACAGTTAACCATATACCCTATATCACTTTCCTACACTATGCTCCCAAAAATCCTGCAAAGTATCTAGGCTGCAGAGGGAGCACTGGGTTCACCGAGACACTTGCAGTTCGAGTCGGCCGCGTGTACCTACAAAACCAGGGAATGGTTGTGCTGGGACTTGAACCCGTGTCTCTATCCTCTGTCCTCTTTCATCTCCTTCTAACTTGCTGTCTGTATTTAGCCACATTCATTGACTAAGGGCTCCCTGAAGATCTCAAGTATCATTCCTCTGGGCCTGTTGTCAACAGAAAAGTCAACTTGTTGCTTCACTCACCACCATGTTTGAAGGACATCAGCGTGATCACCGCCGATAGGACGGAGGGTCAAATAAAAAGGAACACCAATTTCTAGACAGGAGCAGTTGGGAGCTAACAGTGTATTGTGGAGTGACGTGTTTATTTGAGTGTCCAAACTTCCCTCTTTAGGTGGTTATTAGATTTTCACGTTCGTGAACATCATAAAATCCACTGATTTCAAAGGCCCAGATGCTTATTATTACATCAACTCAGTTGTTGAGGTGAGAGAAAATGAGAAGTATGTTGCTGCACCACTAAATCTATGGCTGGGAACTGTTGAAACCAAACAAAAAGAATTCACCGTGGCCAGATAGGGCTATTTTCTGCTGACTCTCTCTGGGGACTCAAACAGAATCCATTTGCTTGATTGTTTGATTTTCCGTTTCACTCGTGTAGGGTACTTGTCCACACACCTTCGGCTTGTATTTTGTCTCTGTCCTGGGATCTCAAGTGAGTCTCCTGTTAGTAAGCACGTAGGTGTCTTGAGTTTTCATCCCTTCTTTTATCCCTGTGTCTTTTGTTTGCAGCACTCAGTGCCTGACCTTTTATTCTGATGATTGAGAGCTGTGCACTTATTGCACTTAAAGAATATTTTTTATCATTAATCTACAATCACGTGAAGAACATTATGTTTACTATGATCCCCACTTCACCAAGTCCCCCTGAAAAACCTCTTCAGTCACTGTCGATCAGCGTAGTTGGATGCTGTAGACCCCTTCACCATGTCCCCCCCAGAAGTCCCCGTTACAGTCACTGTCCATCAGTGAGTAGTAAGATGCTATATGATCTCTACTACTCTTCTCTCTGTTGTACAGTACACCCCATGCACACCCGACCGCGCGCATTATACATGCTAAACTTAATGCCCCCATTCTTTCTACCCACAATTATCCCTCCCTTCAGACTCACCCTGCCCAGTCCTTTTTCCTTTGGTTACTTTTAGTCAACTCTCGGGTTCTGTGAGTCTGCTGCTGTATTTTTACTTCATTTTTTCTTTGTTGTTATACTCCACACATGAGTGAAATCACTTGGTACTTGCCTTTATCCGCCTGCCCTATTTTTCTGAACATACTACCGTCTTGCTCCATCCACGTCATTGCAAATGGTAGTATTTGTTTTCTTCTTAAGGCTGCTTACTGCACTTTTTAAACTGGATTTCATTCTCCATTTTTGTTTGTAGTTTAGCTATGTTATTCACCATTCAACTCCTGGTTATGAACAATAGCTTTGTGTCAATCGACATGTATCTGTATCTATCTATCTAAAGGTCTGTCTGTCTATCTATGTATCTATGTATGTATATGTCTATGTATCTATGTATCTATCTATGTATCTATCTATCTTCCTATCATCTATCTATGATGTCTATCATCTATTAATCTATGTACCTATCTATCTATCCTTCACCTGTCGTCTGTTTACCTATCTATCTATGAAACAATCATCTTTTTGTCTGCCCATCTATCCTTATGTACAGAACAGTTAACAACATAGCCTATGTCTCTTCCCTACATTATGCTTCCAGAAATCTTGCAAGGTAACTAAGCCATAAGGAGAGCACTGTGTTCACTGATACGCTTTCAGGTTGAGTCAGCAGAGTGTGCTTACAAAACCAGTAAATGGAGGTGAAAGGACTTGAACCCGTATCTTTGTCCTCTGTCCTCTTATACTTCCTGCTCGCTTGTTGACTTTATTTAGCCACATTCAGTGAGTAAGTGATCCCTGAAGACCACAAGTATCATTCGTCTGGGCCTGTTGTCGACAGAAAAGTGTACTTGGCCCTTTGCACACCACCATGTTTGAGGGACATTGGCGTGATCACTGCTGATAGGTGGAGGGACAAATATGAATTAACACCTATTTCTGGACAGGAGCAGTTGGGAACAAAGAGTGTGTTGTGGAGTGAAGTGTTTATTTGAGTGTCCAAACTTCCCTCTTTAGGTGGTTATTACTTCTTTACATTCGTGAACATCATAAAAAGCAATGACTATAAATGCCCAGATGCATATTATTACAGCAATTCATTTGTTGAGGTGAGAGGAAATGAGAAGGAAGTTGCTGCACCTCGAAATCTATGCCTGAGCACTGCTGAAACCAAACAAAAAGAATTCACGGTGGCTAGATAGATCTATTTTCTACTGACTCTCTCTGGGGTCCAAAACAGAATCCATTTCTTTCTTTGTTTCTCAGTTTCACTTGTGTAGGGTACCTGTCCCCGCCCCTTCAGCTTGTAGTTTGTCTGTGTCCTTGGATCTCAAGTGAGTCTTCAGTAAGGGAGCACGTAGGTGGTCTTGAGTTTTCATCCGTTCTTCTAACCCTGTGTCTTTTGATTGGAGCACTCAAAGGCTGTACTTTTATTCTGATATTTGAGAGCTGTGCTCTTACTGCACTTTGAAATTCTTTTTGTTCTCATTAATATACAATCACATGCAGAAAATTATGTTATTCTGTCTACCCTCTTCACCAAGTCACCCCAAATACCAGTTACAGCCGCTCTCCGTCAGCATGTATTTAGATGCTGTAGAATCACTACCTGTCTTCTCTGTGTTGTACAGCCCTACCCATGACACCCCACCCTACACATTATACATGCTAATCCTAATGCCCCCATTCTTTTTCCCCGCACTTATTACTCCCTTCCCACAAACCCTACCCAGTCCCTTTCTCTTTGGTAACTGTAGGTCCACTCTCGGGTTCTGTGAGTCTGCTGCTGTCTTTTCCTTCAGTTTTTCTTTGTTATCATACTCCACACATGAGTGAAATCATTTGGTACATGTATTTCTCCGCCTGGCCTATTTGACTGAGCATAATACCCTCTAGCTCCATCCACGTTATTGCAAATGATAGGATTTGTTTTCTTCTTATGGCTGCTTACTGCACTTTTTAAATTGGATTTCATTCTTCTTTTTTGTTTGTAGTTTTTCAATGTGCTTTCACCATTGCTCTCCTTGTTATGAGCAGTAGCTTTGTGCTAATCGATATGTACCTATATCTATCTATCTCTCTGTCTATCTATTTATCAATCACTCAATCAATCATCCTTTTGTCTGTCCATCTGTCCATGTGTGCAGAACAGTTAACCATATACCCTATATCACTTTCCTACACTATGCTCCCAAAAATCCTGCAAAGTATCTAGGCTGCAGAGGGAGCACTGGGTTCACCGAGACACTTGCAGTTCGAGTCGGCCGCGTGTACCTACAAAACCAGGGAATGGTTGTGCTGGGACTTGAACCCGTGTCTCTATCCTCTGTCCTCTTTCATCTCCTTCTAACTTGCTGTCTGTATTTAGCCACATTCATTGACTAAGGGCTCCCTGAAGATCTCAAGTATCATTCCTCTGGGCCTGTTGTCAACAGAAAAGTCAACTTGTTGCTTCACTCACCACCATGTTTGAAGGACATCAGCGTGATCACCGCCGATAGGACGGAGGGTCAAATAAAAAGGAACACCAATTTCTAGACAGGAGCAGTTGGGAGCTAACAGTGTATTGTGGAGTGACGTGTTTATTTGAGTGTCCAAACTTCCCTCTTTAGGTGGTTATTAGATTTTCACGTTCGTGAACATCATAAAATCCACTGATTTCAAAGGCCCAGATGCTTATTATTACATCAACTCAGTTGTTGAGGTGAGAGAAAATGAGAAGTATGTTGCTGCACCACTAAATCTATGGCTGGGAACTGTTGAAACCAAACAAAAAGAATTCACCGTGGCCAGATAGGGCTATTTTCTGCTGACTCTCTCTGGGGACTCAAACAGAATCCATTTGCTTGATTGTTTGATTTTCCGTTTCACTCGTGTAGGGTACTTGTCCACACACCTTCGGCTTGTATTTTGTCTCTGTCCTGGGATCTCAAGTGAGTCTCCTGTTAGTAAGCACGTAGGTGTCTTGAGTTTTCATCCCTTCTTTTATCCCTGTGTCTTTTGTTTGCAGCACTCAGTGCCTGACCTTTTATTCTGATGATTGAGAGCTGTGTACTTATTGCACTTAAAGAATATTTTTTATCATTAATCTACAATCACGTGAAGAACATTATGTTTACTATGCTCCCCACTTCACCAAGTCCCCCTGAAAAACCTCTTCAGTCACTGTCGATCAGCGTAGTTGGATGCTGTAGACCCCTTCACCATGTCCCCCCCAGAAGTCCCCGTTACAGTCACTGTCCATCAGTGAGTAGTAAGATGCTATATGATCTCTACTACTCTTCTCTCTGTTGTACAGTACACCCCATGCACACCCGACCGCGCGCATTATACATGCTAAACTTAATGCCCCCATTCTTTCTACCCACAATTATCCCTCCCTTCAGACTCACCCTGCCCAGTCCTTTTTCCTTTGGTTACTTTTAGTCAACTCTCGGGTTCTGTGAGTCTGCTGCTGTATTTTTACTTCATTTTTTCTTTGTTGTTATACTCCACACATGAGTGAAATCACTTGGTACTTGCCTTTATCCGCCTGCCCTATTTTTCTGAACATACTACCGTCTTGCTCCATCCACGTCATTGCAAATGGTAGTATTTGTTTTCTTCTTAAGGCTGCTTACTGCACTTTTTAAACTGGATTTCATTCTCCATTTTTGTTTGTAGTTTAGCTATGTTATTCACCATTCAACTCCTGGTTATGAACAATAGCTTTGTGTCAATCGACATGTATCTGTATCTATCTATCTAAAGGTCTGTCTGTCTATCTATGTATCTATGTATGTATATGTCTATGTATCTATGTATCTATCTATGTATCTATCTATCTTCCTATCATCTATCTATGATGTCTATCATCTATTAATCTATGTTCCTATCTATCTATCTCTCACCTGTCATCTGTCTACCTATCTATCTATGAAACAATCATCTTTTTGTCTGCCCATCTATCCTTATGTACAGAACAGTTAACAACATAGCCTATGTCTCTTCCCTACATTATGCTTCCAGAAATCTTGCAAGGTAAGTAAGCCATAAGGAGAGCACTGTGTTCACTGATACGCTTTCAGGTTGAGTCAGCAGAGTGTGCTTACAAAACCAGTAAATGGAGGTGAAAGGACTTGAACCCGTATCTTTGTCCTCTGTCCTCTTATACTTCCTGCTCGCTTGTTGACTTTATTTAGCCACATTCAGTGAGTAAGTGATCCCTGAAGACCACAAGTATCATTCGTCTGGGCCTGTTGTCGACAGAAAAGTGTACTTGGCCCTTTGCACACCACCATGTTTGAGGGACATTGGCGTGATCACTGCTGATAGGTGGAGGGACAAATATGAATTAACACCTATTTCTGGACAGGGGCAGTTGGGAACAAAGAGTGTGTTGTGGAGTGAAGTGTTTATTTGAGTGTCCAAACTTCCCTCTTTAGGTGGTTATTACTTCTTTACATTCGTGAACATCATAAAAAGCAATGACTATAAATGCCCAGATGCATATTATTACAGCAATTCATTTGTTGAGGTGAGAGGAAATGAGAAGGAAGTTGCTGCACCTCGAAATCTATGCCTGAGCACTGCTGAAACCAAACAAAAAGAATTCACGGTGGCTAGATAGATCTATTTTCTACTGACTCTCTCTGGGGTCCAAAACAGAATCCATTTCTTTCTTTGTTTCTCAGTTTCACTTGTGTAGGGTACCTGTCCCCGCCCCTTCAGCTTGTAGTTTGTCTGTGTCCTTGGATCTCAAGTGAGTCTTCAGTAAGGGAGCACGTAGGTGGTCTTGAGTTTTCATCCGTTCTTCTAACCCTGTGTCTTTTGATTGGAGCACTCAAAGGCTGTACTTTTATTCTGATATTTGAGAGCTGTGCTCTTACTGCACTTTGAAATTCTTTTTGTTCTCATTAATATACAATCACATGCAGAAAATTATGTTATTCTGTCTACCCTCTTCACCAAGTCACCCCAAATACCAGTTACAGCCGCTCTCCGTCAGCATGTATTTAGATGCTGTAGAATCACTACCTGTCTTCTCTGTGTTGTACAGCCCTACCCATGACACCCCACCCTACACATTATACATGCTAATCCTAATGCCCCCATTCTTTTTCCCCGCACTTATTACTCCCTTCCCACAAACCCTACCCAGTCCCTTTCTCTTTGGTAACTGTAGGTCCACTCTCGGGTTCTGTGAGTCTGCTGCTGTCTTTTCCTTCAGTTTTTCTTTGTTATCATACTCCACACATGAGTGAAATCATTTGGTACATGTATTTCTCCGCCTGGCCTATTTGACTGAGCATAATACCCTCTAGCTCCATCCACGTTATTGCAAATGATAGGATTTGTTTTCTTCTTATGGCTGCTTACTGCACTTTTTAAATTGGATTTCATTCTTCTTTTTTGTTTGTAGTTTTGCAATGTGCTTTCACCATTGCTCTCCTTGTTATGAGCAGTAGCTTTGTGCTAATCGATATGTACCTATATCTATCTATCTCTCTGTCTATCTATTTATCAATCACTCAATCAATCATCCTTTTGTCTCTCCATCTGTCCATGTGTGCAGAACAGTTAACCATATACCCTATATCACTTTCCTACACTATGCTCCCAAAAATCCTGCAAAGTATCTAGGCTGCAGAGGGAGCACTGGGTTCACCGAGACACTTGCAGTTCGAGTCGGCCGCGTGTACCTACAAAACCAGGGAATGGTTGTGCTGGGACTTGAACCCGTGTCTCTATCCTCTGTCCTCTTTCATCTCCTTCTAACTTGCTGTCTGTATTTAGCCACATTCATTGACTAAGGGCTCCCTGAAGATCTCAAGTATCATTCCTCTGGGCCTGTTGTCAACAGAAAAGTCAACTTGTTGCTTCACTCACCACCATGTTTGAAGGACATCAGCGTGATCACCGCCGATAGGACGGAGGGTCAAATAAAAAGGAACACCAATTTCTAGACAGGAGCAGTTGGGAGCTAACAGTGTATTGTGGAGTGACGTGTTTATTTGAGTGTCCAAACTTCCCTCTTTAGGTGGTTATTAGATTTTCACGTTCGTGAACATCATAAAATCCACTGATTTCAAAGGCCCAGATGCTTATTATTACATCAACTCAGTTGTTGAGGTGAGAGAAAATGAGAAGTATGTTGCTGCACCACTAAATCTATGGCTGGGAACTGTTGAAACCAAACAAAAAGAATTCACCGTGGCCAGATAGGGCTATTTTCTGCTGACTCTCTCTGGGGACTCAAACAGAATCCATTTGCTTGATTGTTTGATTTTCCGTTTCACTCGTGTAGGGTACTTGTCCACACACCTTCAGCTTGTATTTTGTCTCTGTCCTGGGATCTCAAGTGAGTCTCCTGTTAGTAAGCACGTAGGTGTCTTGAGTTTTCATCCCTTCTTTTATCCCTGTGTCTTTTGTTTGCAGCACTCAGTGCCTGACCTTTTATTCTGATGATTGAGAGCTGTGCACTTATTGCACTTAAAGAATATTTTTTATCATTAATCTACAATCACGTGAAGAACATTATGTTTACTATGCTCCCCACTTCACCAAGTCCCCCTGAAAAACCTCTTCAGTCACTGTCGATCAGCGTAGTTGGATGCTGTAGACCCCTTCACCATGTCCCCCCCAGAAGTCCCCGTTACAGTCACTGTCCATCAGTGAGTAGTAAGATGCTATATGATCTCTACTACTCTTCTCTCTGTTGTACAGTACAGCCCATGCACACCCGACCGCGCGCATTATACATGCTAAACTTAATGCCCCCATTCTTTCTACCCACAATTATCCCTCCCTTCAGACTCAACCTGCCCAGTCCTTTTTCCTTTGGTTACTTTTAGTCAACTCTCGGGTTTTGTGAGTCTGCTGCTGTATTTTTACTTCATTTTTTCTTTGTTGTTATACTCCACACATGAGTGAAATCACTAGGTACTTGCCTTTATCCGCCTGCCCTATTTTTCTGAACATACTACCGTCTTGCTCCATCCACGTCATTGCAAATGGTAGTATTTGTTTTCTTCTTAAGGCTGCTTACTGCACTTTTTAAACTGGATTTCATTCTCCATTTTTGTTTGTAGTTTAGCTATGTTATTCACCATTCAACTCCTGGTTATGAACAATAGCTTTGTGTCAATCGACATGTATCTGTATCTATCTATCTAAAGGTCTGTCTGTCTATCTATGTATCTATGTATGTATATGTCTATGTATCTATGTATCTATCTATGTATCTATCTATCTTCCTATCATCTATCTATGATGTCTATCATCTATTAATCTATGTTCCTATCTATCTACCTCTCACCTGTCATCTGTCTACCTATCTATCTATGAAACAATCATCTTTTTGTCTGCCCATCTATCCTTATGTACAGAACAGTTAACAACATAGCCTATGTCTCTTCCCTACATTATGCTTCCAGAAATCTTGCAAGGTAAGTAAGCCATAAGGAGAGCACTGTGTTCACTGATACGCTTTCAGGTTGAGTCAGCAGAGTGTGCTTACAAAACCAGTAAATGGAGGTGAAAGGACTTGAACCCGTATCTTTGTCCTCTGTCCTCTTATACTTCCTGCTCGCTTGTTGACTTTATTTAGCCACATTCAGTTAGTAAGTGATCCCTGAAGACCACAAGTATCATTCGTCTGGGCCTGTTGTCGACAGAAAAGTGTACTTGGCCCTTTGCACACCACCATGTTTGAGGGACATTGGCGTGATCACTGCTGATAGGTGGAGGGACAAATATGAATTAACACCTATTTCTGGACAGGGGCAGTTGGGAACAAAGAGTGTGTTGTGGAGTGAAGTGTTTATTTGAGTGTCCAAACTTCCCTCTTTAGGTGGTTATTACTTCTTTACATTCGTGAACATCATAAAAAGCAATGACTATAAATGCCCAGATGCATATTATTACAGCAATTCATTTGTTGAGGTGAGAGGAAATGAGAAGGAAGTTGCTGCACCTCGAAATCTATGCCTGAGCACTGCTGAAACCAAACAAAAAGAATTCACGGTGGCTAGATAGATCTATTTTCTACTGACTCTCTCTGGGGTCCAAAACAGAATCCATTTCTTTCTTTGTTTCTCAGTTTCACTTGTGTAGGGTACCTGTCCCCGCCCCTTCAGCTTGTAGTTTGTCTGTGTCCTTGGATCTCAAGTGAGTCTTCAGTAAGGGAGCACGTAGGTGGTCTTGAGTTTTCATCCGTTCTTCTAACCCTGTGTCTTTTGATTGGAGCACTCAAAGGCTGTACTTTTATTCTGATATTTGAGAGCTGTGCTCTTACTGCACTTTGAAATTCTTTTTGTTCTCATTAATATACAATCACATGCAGAAAATTATGTTATTCTGTCTACCCTCTTCACCAAGTCACCCCAAATACCAGTTACAGCCGCTCTCCGTCAGCATGTATTTAGATGCTGTAGAATCACTACCTGTCTTCTCTGTGTTGTACAGCCCTACCCATGACACCCCACCCTACACATTATACATGCTAATCCTAATGCCCCCATTCTTTTTCCCCGCACTTATTACTCCCTTCCCACAAACCCTACCCAGTCCCTTTCTCTTTGGTAACTGTAGGTCCACTCTCGGGTTCTGTGAGTCTGCTGCTGTCTTTTAATTGTTTCTCTTTGTTATCATACTCCACACATGGGTGAAATCATTTGGTACATGTATTTCTCCGCCTGGCCTATTTGACTGAGCATAATACCCTCTAGCTCCATCCACGTTATTGAAAATGATAGGATTTGTTTTCTTCTTATGGCTGCTTACTGCACTTTTTAAACTTGGTTTCATTCTCCTTTTTTGTTTGTAATTTTGCAATGTGCTTTCACCATTGCTCTCCTTGTTATGAGCAGTAGCTTTGGGCTAATCGATATGTACCTATATCTATCTATCTCTCTGTCTATCTATTTATCAATCACTCAATCAATCATCCTTTTGTCTGTCCATCTGTCCATGTGTACAGAACAGTTAACCATATAACCTATATCACTTTCCTACACTATGCTCCCAAGAATCCTGCAAAGTATCTAGGCTGCAGAGGGAGCACTGGGTTCACCGAGACACTTGCAGTTTGAGTCGTCCGCGTGTACCTAAAAAACCAGGAAATGGTTGTGCTGGGCCTTGGACCCGTGTCTCTATCCTCTGTCCTCTTTCATCTCCTTCTAACTTGCTGTCTGTATTTATCCACATTCATTGACTAAGGGCTCCCTGAAGATCTCAATTATCATTCCTCTCGGCCTGTTGTCGACAGAAAAGTCAACTTGTTGCTTCGCTCACCACCATGTTTGAAGGACATCAGCGTGATCACCGCCGATAAGACGGAGTGTCAAATAAAAAGGAACACCAATTTCTAGAAAGGAGCAGTTGGGAGATAACAGTGTATTGTGGAGTGACGTGTTTATTAGAGTGTCCAAACTTCCCTCTTTAGGTGGTTATTAGATTTTCACATTCGTTAACATCATAAAATCCACTGATTTCAAAGGCCCAGATGCTTATTATTACAGCAACTCAGTTGTTGAGGTGAGAGAAAATGAGAAGTATGTTGCTGCACCACTAAATCTATGGCTGGGAACTGTTGAAACCAAACAAAAAGAATTCACCGTGGCCAGATAGGGCTATTTTCTGCTGACTGTCTCTGGGGACTCAAACAGAATCCATTTGCTTGATTGTTTGATTTTCCGTTTCACTCGTGTAGGGTACTTGTCCACACACCTTCGGCTTGTAGTTTGTCTGTGTCCTTGGATCTCAAGTGAGTCTCCTGTAAGTAAGCACGTAGGTGTCTTGAGTTTTCATCCCTTCTTTTATCGCTGTGTCTTTTGTTTGCAGCACTCAGTGCCTGACCTTTTATTCTGATGATTCAGAGCTGTGCACTTATTGCACTTATAGAATATTTTTTATCATTAATCTACAATCACGTGAAGAACATTATGTTTACTATGGTCCCCCCTTCACCAAGTACCCCCGAAAAACCTCTTCAGTCACTGTCGATCAGCGTAGTTGGATGCTGTAGACCGCTTCACCATGTCCCCCCCAAAAGTCCCCGTTACAGTCACTTTCCATCAGTGAGTAGTAAGATGCTATATGATCTCTACTAGTCTTCTCTGTGTTGTACAGTACTCCCCATGCACACCCGACCCCGCGCATTATACATGCTAAACTTAATGCCCCCATTCTTTCTCCCCACACTTATCCCTCCCTTCAGACTCACCCTGCCCAGTCCTTTTTACTTTGGTTACTTTACGTCAACTCTCGGGTTCTGTGAGCCTGCTGCTGTTTTTTTACTTCAGTTTTTCTTTGTTGTTATACTCCACACATGAGTGAAATCACTTGGTACTTGCCTTTATCCGCCTGCCCTATTTTTCTGAACATACTACCGTCTTGCTCCATCCACATCATTGCAAATGGTTGTATTTGTTTTCTTCTTAAGGCTGCTTACTGCACTTTTTAAACTGGATTTCATTCTTCCTTTTTGTTTGTAGTTTAGCTATGTTATTCACCATTCAACTCGTGGTTATGTACAGTAGCTTTGTGTCAATCGACATGTATCTGTATCTATCTATCTAAAGGTCTGTCTGTCTATCTGTGTATCTATGTATGTATATATCTATGTATCTATGTATCTATCTATGTATCTATCTATCTATCTTCCTATCATCTATCTATGATGTCTATCATCTATTAATCTATGTACCTATCTATCTATCTTTCACCTGTCATCTGTCTACCTATCTATCTATGAAACAATCATCTTTTTGTCTGCCCATCTATCCTTATGTACAGAACAGTTAACAACATAGCCTATGTCTCTTCAGTACATTATGCTTCCAGAAATCTTGCAAGGTAACTAAGCCATAAGGAGAGCACTGTGTTCACCGATACGCTTTCAGGTAGAGTCAGCAGAGTGTGCTTACAAAACCAGTAAATGGAGGTGAAAGGACTTGAACCCGTATCTTTGTTCTCTGACTTCTTATACTTCCTGCTCACTTGTTGACGTTATTTAGCCACATTCAGTGAGTAAGTGATCCCTGAAGACCACAAGTGTCCTTCGTGTGGGCCTGTTGTCGACAGAAATGTGTACTTGGCCCTTTGCACACCACCATGTTTGAGGGACATTGGCGTGATCACTGCTGATAGGTGGAGGGACAAATATGAATTAACACCTGTTTCTGGACACTAGCTTTGGGAACAAAGAGTGTGTTGTGGAGTGAAGTGTTTATTTGAGTGTCCAAACTTCCCTCTTTAGGTGGTTACTACTTCTTTACATTCGTGAACATCATAAAAAGCAATGATTATAAATGCCCAGATGCATATTATTACAGCAATTCATTTGTTGAGGTGAGAGGAAATGAGAAGGAAGTTGCTGCACCACTAAATCTATGCCTGAGCACTGCTGAAACCAAACAAAAAGAATTCACGGTGGCTAGATAGGGCTATTTTCCACTGACTCTCTGGGGTCCAAAACAGAATCCATTTCTTTCTTTGTTTCTCAGTTTCACTTGTGTAGGGTACCTGTCCCCGCCCCTTCAGCTTGTAGTTTGTCTGTGTCCTTGGATCTCAAGTGAGTCTCCAGTAAGGGAGCACGTAGGTGGTCTTGAGTTTTCATCAGTTCTTCTAACCCTGTGTCTTTTGATTGGAGCACTCAAAGGCTGTACTTT
This sequence comes from Manis pentadactyla, assembly GCF_030020395.1. Classification (NCBI taxonomy): domain Eukaryota; kingdom Metazoa; phylum Chordata; class Mammalia; order Pholidota; family Manidae; genus Manis; species Manis pentadactyla. The sequence continues at coordinate 791,491 of NW_026644726.1, forward strand.
TATTCTGATATTTGAGAGCTGTGCTCTTACTGCACTTTGAAATTCTTTTTGTTCTCATTAATATACAATCACATGCAGAAAATTATGTTATTCTGTCTACCCTCTTCACCAAGTCACCCCAAATCCCAGTTACAGCCGCTCTCCGTCAGCATGTACTAAGATGCTGTAGAATCACTACATGTCTTCTCTGTGTTGTACAGCCCTACCCATGACACCCCACCCTACACATTATACATGCTAATCCTAATGCCCCCATTCGTTTTCCCTGCACTTATTACTCCCTTCCCACAAACCCTACCCAGTCCCTTTCTCTTTGGTAACTGTAGGTCCACTCTCGGGTTCTGTGAGTCTGCTGCTGTCTTTTAATTCAGTTTCTCTTTGTTATCATACTCCACACATGGGTGAAATCATTTGGTACATGTATTTCTCCGCCTGGCCTATTTGACTGAGCATAATACCCTCTAGCTCCATCCACGTTATTGAAAATGATAGGATTTGTTTTCTTCTTATGGCTGCTTACTGCACTTTTTAAACTGGATTTCATTCTCCTTTTTTGTTTGTAATTTTGCAATGTGCTTTCACCATTGCTCTCCTTGTTATGAGCAGTAGCTTTGGGCTAATCGATATGTACCTATATCTATCTATCTCTCTGTCTATCTATTTATCAATCACTCAATCAATCATCCTTTTGTCTGTCCATCTGTCCATGTGTACAGAACAGTTAACCATATAACCTATATCACTTTCCTACACTATGCTCCCAAGAATCCTGCAAAGTATCTAGGCTGCAGAGGGAGCACTGGGTTCACCGAGACACTTGCAGTTTGAGTCGTCCGCGTGTACCTAAAAAACCAGGAAATGGTTGTGCTGGGCCTTGGACCCGTGTCTCTATCCTCTGTCCTCTTTCATCTCCTTCTAACTTGCTGTCTGTATTTAGCCACATTCATTGACTAAGGGCTCCCTGAAGATCTCAATTATCATTCCTCTCGGCCTGTTGTCGACAGAAAAGTCAACTTGTTGCTTCGCTCACCACCATGTTTGAAGGACATCAGCGTGATCACCGCCGATAAGACGGAGTGTCAAATAAAAAGGAACACCAATTTCTAGAAAGGAGCAGTTGGGAGATAACAGTGTATTGTGGAGTGACGTGTTTATTAGAGTGTCCAAACTTCCCTCTTTAGGTGGTTATTAGATTTTCACATTCGTTAACATCATAAAATCCACTGATTTCAAAGGCCCAGATGCTTATTATTACAGCAACTCAGTTGTTGAGGTGAGAGAAAATGAGAAGTATGTTGCTGCACCACTAAATCTATGGCTGGGAACTGTTGAAACCAAACAAAAAGAATTCACCGTGGCCAGATAGGGCTATTTTCTGCTGACTGTCTCTGGGGACTCAAACAGAATCCATTTGCTTGATTGTTTGATTTTCCGTTTCACTCGTGTAGGGTACTTGTCCACACACCTTCGGCTTGTAGTTTGTCTGTGTCCTTGGATCTCAAGTGAGCCTCCTGTAAGTAAGCATGTAGGTGTCTTGAGTTTTCATCCCTTCTTTTATCGCTGTGTCTTTTGTTTGCAGCACTCAGTGCCTGACCTTTTATTCTGATGATTCAGAGCTGTGCACTTATTGCACTTATAGAATATTTTTTATCATTAATCTACAATCACGTGAAGAACATTATGTTTACTATGGTCCCCCCTTCACCAAGTACCCCCGAAAAACCTCTTCAGTCACTGTCGATCAGCGTAGTTGGATGCTGTAGACCGCTTCACCATGTCCCCCCAAAAGTCCCCGTTACAGTCACTGTCCATCAGTGAGTAGTAAGATGCTATATGATCTCTACTAGTCTTCTCTGTGTTGTACAGTACTCCCCATGCACACCCGACCCCGCGCATTATACATGCTAAACTTAATGCCCCCATTCTTTCTCCCCACACTTATCCCTCCCTTCAGACTCACCCTGCCCAGTCCTTTTTACTTTGGTTACTTTAAGTCAACTCTCGGGTTCTGTGAGCCTGCTGCTGTTTTTTTACTTCAGTTTTTCTTTGTTGTTATACTCCACACATGAGTGAAATCACTTGGTACTTGCCTTTATCCGCCTGCCCTATTTTTCTGAACATACTACCGTCTTGCTCCATCCACATCATTGCAAATGGTAGTATTTGTTTTCTTCTTAAGGCTGCTTACTGCACTTTTTAAACTGGATTTCATTCTTCCTTTTTGTTTGTAGTTTAGCTATGTTATTCACCATTCAACTCGTGGTTATGTACAGTAGCTTTGTGTCAATCGACATGTATCTGTATCTATCTATCTAAAGGTCTGTCTGTCTATCTGTGTATCTATGTATGTATATATCTATGTATCTATGTATCTATCTATGTATCTATCTATCTATCTTCCTATCATCTATCTATGATGTCTATCATCTATTAATCTATGTACCTATCTATCTATCTTTCACCTGTCATCTGTCTACCTATCTATCTATGAAACAATCATCTTTTTGTCTGCCCATCTATCCTTATGTACAGAACAGTTAACAACATAGCCTATGTCTCTTCAGTACATTATGCTTCCAGAAATCTTGCAAGGTAACTAAGCCATAAGGAGAGCACTGTGTTCACCGATACGCTTTCAGGTAGAGTCAGCAGAGTGTGCTTACAAAACCAGTAAATGGAGGTGAAAGGACTTGAACCCGTATCTTTGTTCTCTGACTTCTTATACTTCCTGCTCACTTGTTGACGTTATTTAGCCACATTCAGTGAGTAAGTGATCCCTGAAGACCACAAGTGTCCTTCGTGTGGGCCTGTTGTCGACAGAAATGTGTACTTGGCCCTTTGCACACCACCATGTTTGAGGGACATTGGCGTGATCACTGCTGATAGGTGGAGGGACAAATATGAATTAACACCTGTTTCTGGACACTAGCTTTGGGAACAAAGAGTGTGTTGTGGAGTGAAGTGTTTATTTGAGTGTCCAAACTTCCCTCTTTAGGTGGTTACTACTTCTTTACATTCGTGAACATCATAAAAAGCAATGATTATAAATGCCCAGATGCATATTATTACAGCAATTCATTTGTTGAGGTGAGAGGAAATGAGAAGGAAGTTGCTGCACCACTAAATCTATGCCTGAGCACTGCTGAAACCAAACAAAAAGAATTCACGGTGGCTAGACAGGGCTATTTTCCACTGACTCTCTCTGGGGTCCAAAACAGAATCCATTTCTTTCTTTGTTTCTCAGTTTCACTTGTGTAGGGTACCTGTCCCCGCCCCTTCAGCTTGTAGTTTGTCTGTGTCCTTGGATCTCAAGTGAGTCTCCAGTAAGGGAGCACGTAGGTGGTCTTGAGTTTTCATCAGTTCTTCTAACCCTGTGTCTTTTGATTGGAGCACTCAAAGGCTGTACTTTTATTCTGATATTTGAGAGCTGTGCTCTTACTGCACTTTGAAATTCTTTTTGTTCTCATTAATATACAATCACATGCAGAAAATTATGTTATTCTGTCTACCCTCTTCACCAAGTCACCCCAAATCCCAGTTACAGCCGCTCTCCGTCAGCATGTACTAAGATGCTGTAGAATCACTACATGTCTTCTCTGTGTTGTACAGCCCTACCCATGACACCCCACCCTACACATTATACATGCTAATCCTAATGCCCCCATTCGTTTTCCCTGCACTTATTACTCCCTTCCCACAAACCCTACCCAGTCCCTTTCTCTTTGGTAACTGTAGGTCCACTCTCGGGTTCTGTGAGTCTGCTGCTGTCTTTTAATTCAGTTTCTCTTTGTTATCATACTCCACACATGGGTGAAATCATTTGGTACATGTATTTCTCCGCCTGGCCTATTTGACTGAGCATAATACCCTCTAGCTCCATCCACGTTATTGAAAATGATAGGATTTGTTTTCTTCTTATGGCTGCTTACTGCACTTTTTAAACTGGATTTCATTCTCCTTTTTTGTTTGTAATTTTGCAATGTGCTTTCACCATTGCTCTCCTTGTTATGAGCAGTAGCTTTGGGCTAATCGATATGTACCTATATCTATCTATCTCTCTGTCTATCTATTTATCAATCACTCAATCAATCATCCTTTTGTCTGTCCATCTGTCCATGTGTACAGAACAGTTAACCATATAACCTATATCACTTTCCTACACTATGCTCCCAAGAATCCTGCAAAGTATCTAGGCTGCAGAGGGAGCACTGGGTTCACCGAGACACTTGCAGTTTGAGTCGTCCGCGTGTACCTAAAAAACCAGGAAATGGTTGTGCTGGGCCTTGGACCCGTGTCTCTATCCTCTGTCCTCTTTCATCTCCTTCTAACTTGCTGTCTGTATTTAGCCACATTCATTGACTAAGGGCTCCCTGAAGATCTCAATTATCATTCCTCTCGGCCTGTTGTCGACAGAAAAGTCAACTTGTTGCTTCGCTCACCACCATGTTTGAAGGACATCAGCGTGATCACCGCCGATAAGACGGAGTGTCAAATAAAAAGGAACACCAATTTCTAGAAAGGAGCAGTTGGGAGATAACAGTGTATTGTGGAGTGACGTGTTTATTTGAGTGTCCAAACTTCCCTCTTTAGGTGGTTATTAGATTTTCACATTCGTTAACATCATAAAATCCACTGATTTCAAAGGCCCAGATGCTTATTATTACAGCAACTAAGTTGTTGAGGTGAGAGAAAATGAGAAGTATGTTGCTGCACCACTAAATCTATGGCTGGGAACTGTTGAAACCAAACAAAAAGAATTCACCGTGGCCAGATAGGGCTATTTTCTGGTGACTGTCTCTGGGGACTCAAACAGAATCCATTTGCTTGATTGTTTGATTTTCCGTTTCACTCGTGTAGGGTACTTGTCCACACACCTTCGGCTTGTAGTTTGTCTGTGTCCTTGGATCTCAAGTGAGCCTCCTGTAAGTAAGCACTTAGGTGTCTTGAGTTTTCATCCCTTCTTTATCCCTGTGTCTTTTGTTTGCAGCACTCAGTGCCTGAAATTTTATTCTAATGATTCAGAGCTGTGCACTTATTGCACTTAAAGAATATTTTTTATCATTAATCTACAATCACGTGAAGAACATTATGTTTACTATGCTCCCCCCTTCACCAAGTCCCCCCGAAAAACCTCTTCATTCACTGTAGATCAGCGTAGATGGATGCTGTAGACCCCTTCACCATGTCCCCCCCAAAAGTCCCCGTTACAGTCACTGTCCATCAGTGAGTAGTAAGATGCTATATGATCTCTACTAGTCTTCTCTGTGTTGTACAGTACTCCCCATGCACACGCGACCCCGCGCATTATACATGCTAAACTTAATGCCCCCATTCTTTCTCCCCACACTTATCCCTCCCTTCAGATTCACCCTGCCCAGTCCTTTTTCCTTTGGTTACTTTTAGTGAACTCTCGGGTTCTGTGAGTCTGCTGCTGTTTTTTTACTTCAGTTTTTCTTTGTTGTTATACTCCACACATGAGTGAAATCACTTGGTACTGGCCTTTATCCGCCTGCCCTATTTTTCAGAACATACTACCGTCTTGCTCCATCCACGTCATTCCAAATGGTAGTATTTGTTTTCTTCTTAAGGCTGCTTACTGCACTTTTTAAACTGGATTTCATTCTTCCTTTTTGTTTGTAGTTTAGCTATGTTATTCACCATTCAACTCCTGGTTATGAACAATAGCTTTGTGTCAATCGACATGTATCTGTATCTATCTTTCTAAAGGTCTGTCTCTCTATCTATGTATCTATGTATGTATGTATCTATGTATCTATGTATCTATCTATGTATCTATCTATCTATCTTCCTGTCATCTATTTATGATGTCTATCATCTATTAATCTATGTACCTATCTATCTATCTTTCACCTGTCATCTGTCTACCTATCTATCTATGAAACAATCATCTTTTTGTCTGCCCATCTATCCTTATGTACAGAACAGTTAACAACATAGCCTATGTCTCTTCCCTACATTATGCTTCCAGAAATCTTGCAAGGTAACTACGCCATAAGGAGAGCACTGTGTTCACCGATACGCTTTCAGGTAGAGTCAGCAGAGTGTGCTTACAAAACCAGTAAATGGAGGTGAAAGGACTTGAACCCGTATCTCTGTCCTCTGTCGTCTTATACTTCCTGCTCGCTTGTTGACTTTATTTAGCCACATTCAGTGAGTAAGTGATCCATGAAGACCACAAGTATCCTTCGTCTGGGCCTGTTGTCGACAGAAAAGTGTACTTGGCCCTTTGCACACCACCATGTTTGAGGGACATTGGCGTGATCACTGCTGATAGGTGGAGGGACAAATATGAATTAACACCTATTTCTGGACAGGAGCAGTTGGGAACAAAGAGTGTGTTGTGGAGTGAAGTGTTTATTTGAGTGTCCAAACTTCCCTCTTAGGTGGATATTACTTCTTTACATTCGTGAACATCATAAAAAGCAATGATTATAAATGCCCAGACGCATATTATTACAGCAATTCATTTGTTGTGGTGAGAGGAAATGAGAAGGAAGTTGCTGCACCACTAAATCTATGCCTGAGCACTGCTGAAACCAAACAAAAAGAATTCACGGTGGCTAGATAGGGCTATTTTGTACTGACTCACTCTGGGGTCCAAAACAGAATCCATTTCTTTCTTTGTTTCTCAGTTTCACTTGTGTAGGGTACCTGTCCCCGCCCCTTCAGCTTGTAGTTTGTCTGTGTCCTTGGATCTCAAGTGAGTCTCCAGAAAGGGAGCACGTAGGTGGTCTTGAGTTTTCATCAGTTCTTCTAACCCTGTGTCTTTTGATTGGAGCACTCAAAGGCTGTACTTTTATTCTGATATTTGAGAGCTGTGCTCTTACTGCACTTTGAAATTCTTTTTGTTCTCATTAATATACAATCACATGCAGAAAATTAAGTTATTCTGTCTACCCTCTTCACCAAGTCACCCCAAATCCCAGTTACAGCCGCTCTCCGTCAGCATGTATTAAGATGCTGTAGAATCACTACATGTCTTCTCTGTGTTGTACAGCCCTACCCATGACACCCCACCCTACACATTATACATGCTAATCCTAATGCCCCCATTCTTTTTCCCCGCACTTATTACTCCCTTCCCACAAATCCTACCCAGTCCCTTTCTCTTTGGAAACTCTAGGTCCACTCTCGGGTTCTGTGAGTCTGCTGCTGTCTTTTCCTTCAGTTTCTCTTTGTTATCATACTCCACACATGAGTGAAATCATTTGGTACATGTATATCTCCGCCTGGCCTATTTGACTGAGCATAATACCCTCTAGCTCCATCCACGTTATTGCAAATGATAGGATTTGTTTTCTTCTTATGGCTGCTTACTGCACTTTTTAAACTGGATTTCATTCTTCTTTTTTGCTTGTAGTTTTGCAATGTGTTTTCACCATTGCTCTCCTTGTTTTGAGCAGTAGCTTTGTGCTAGTCGATATGTACTTATATCTATCTATCTTTCTGTCTATCTATTTATCAATCACTCAATCAATCATCCTTTTGTCTGTCCATCTGTCCATGTGTGCAGAACAGTTAACCATATATCCTATATCACTTTCCTACACTATGCTCCCAAAAATCCTGCATAGTATCTAGGCTGCAGAGGGAGCACTGGGGTCACCGAGACACTTGCAGTTCGAGTCGGCCGCGTGTACCTACAAAACCAGGGAATGGTTGTGATGGGACTTGAACCCGTGTCTCTATCCTCTGTCCTCTTTCATCTCCTTCTAACTTGCTGTCTGTATTTAGCCACATTCATTGACTAAGGGCTCCCTGAAGATCTCAAGTATCATTCCTCTGGGCCTGTTGTCGACAGAAAAGTCAACTTGTTGCTTCACTCACCACCATGTTTGAAGGACATCAGCGTGATCACCGCCGATAGGACGGAGGGTCAAATAAAAAGGAACACCAATTTCTAGACAGGAGCAGTTGGGAGCTAACAGTGTATTGTTTAGTGACGTGTTTATTTGAGAGTCCAAACTTCCCTCTTTAGGTGGTTATTAGATTTTCACATTCGTGAACATCATAAAATCCACTGATTTCAAAGGCCCAGATGCTTATTATTACAGCAACTCAGTTGTTGAAGTGAGAGAAAATGAGAAGTATGTTGTTGCACCACTAAATCTATGGCTGGGAACTGTTGAAACCAAACAGAAAGAATTCACGGTGGCCAGATAGGGCTATTTTCTGCTGACTCTCTCTGGGGACTCAAACAGAATCCATTTGCTTGATTGTTTGATTTTCCGTTTCACTCGTGTAGGGTACTTGTCCACACACCTTCGGCTTGTAGTTTGTCTGTGTCCTTGGATCTCAAGTGAGTCTCCTGTAAGTAAGCACGTAGGTGTCTTGAGTTTTCATCCCTTCTTTTATCCCTGTGTCTTTTGTTTGCAGCACTCAGTGTTTGACCATTTATTCTGATGATTCAGAGCTGTGCACTTATTGCACTTAAAGAATATTTTTTATCATTAATCTACAATCACGTGAAGAACATTATGTTTACTATGCTCCCCACTTCACCAAGTCTCCCCGAAAAACCTCTTCAGTCACTGTCGATCAGCGTAGTTGGATGCTGTAGACACCTTCACCAAGTCCCCCCCAAAAGTCCCCGTTACAGTCACTGTCCATCAGTGAGTAGTAAGATGCTATATGATCTCTACTAGTCTTCTCTGTGTTGTACAGTACTCCCCATGCACACCCGACCCCGCGCATTATACATGCTAAACTTAATGCCCCCATTCTTTCTCCCCACATTTATCCCTCCTTTCAGACTCACCCTGCCCAGTCCTTTTTCCTTTGGTTACTTTTAGTCAACTCTCGGGTTTTGTGAGTCTGCTGCTGTTTTTTTACTTCAGTTTTTCTTTGTTGTTATACTACACACATGAGTGAAATCACTTGGTACTCGCCTTTATCGGCCTACCCTATTTCTTTGAACATACTACCGTCTTGCTCCATCCACGTCATTGCAAATGGTAGTATTTGTTTTCTTCTTAAGGCTGCTTACTGCACTTTTTAAACTGGATTTCATTCTTCCTTTTTGTTTGTAGTTTAGCTATGTTATTCACCATTCAACTCCTGGTTATGAACAATAGCTTTGTGTCAATCGACATGTATCTGTATCTATCTATCTAAAGGTCTGTCTGTCTATCTATGTATCTATGTATGTATATATCTATGTATCTATGTATCTATCTACGTCTCTATCTATCTATCATCCTATCATCTATCTATGATGTCTATCATCTATTAATCTATGTACCTATGTATCTCTCTTTCACCTGTAGTCTGTCTACCTATCTATCTATGAAACAATCATCTTTTTGTCTGCCCATCTATCCTTATGTACAGAACAGTTAACAACATAGCCTATGTCTCTTCCCTACATTATGCTTCCAGAAATCTTGCAAGGTAACTAAGCCATAAGGAGAGCACTGTGTTCACCGATACGCTTTCAGGTAGAGTCAGCAGGGTGTGCTTACAAAACCAGTAAATGGAGGTGAAAGGACTTGAACCCGTATCTTTGTCCTCTGTCCTCTTATACTTCCTGCTCGCTTGTTGACTTTATTTAGCCACATTCAGTGAGTAAGTGATCCCTGAAGACCACAAGTTTCCTTCGTCTGGGCCTGTTGTCGACAGAAAAGTGTACTTGGCCCTTTGCACACCACCATGTTTGAGGGACATTGGCGTGATCACTGCTGATAGGTGGAGGGACAAATATGAATTAACACCTATTTCTGGACAGGAGCAGTTGGGAACAAAGAGTGTGTTGTGGAGTGAAGTGTTTATTTGAGTGTCCAAACTTCCCTCTTTAGGTGGTTACTACTTCTTTACATTCGTGAACATCATAAAAAGCAATGATTATAAATGCCCAGACGCATGTTATTACAGCAATTCATTTGTTGAGGTGAGAGGAAATGAGAAGGAAGTTGCTGCACCACCTAATCTATGCCTGAGCACTGCTGAAAACAAACAAAAAGTATTCACGGTGGAGAGATAGGGCTATTTTTTACTGACTCTCTCTCGGGACCCAAATAGAATCCGTTTGTTTGTTTGTTTCTCAGTTTCACATGTATAGTGTACCTGTCCCCGCCCCTTCAGCTTGTAGTTTGTCTGTGTCCTTGGATCTCAAGTGAGTCTCCAGTAAGGGAGCACGTAGGTGCTCCTGAGTTTTCATCAGTTCTTCTAACCCTGTGTCTTTTGATTGGAGCACTCAAAGGCTGTACTTTTATTCTGATATTTGAGAGCTGTGCTCTTACTGCACTTTGAAATTATTTTTGTTCTCATTAACATACAATCACATGCAAAAAATTATGTTATTCTGTCTACCCTCTTCACCAAGTCACCCCAAATCCCAGTTGCAGCCGCTCTCCATCAGCATGTACTAAGATGCTGTAGAATCACTACATGTCTTCTCTGTGTTGTACAGCCCTACCCATGACACCCCACCATACACATTATACATGCTAATCCTAATGCCCCCATTCTTTTTCCCCAACCTTATTTCTCCCTTCCCACAAACCCTACCCAGTCCTTTTCTCTTTGGTAACTGTTGGTCCACTCTCGGGTTCTGTGTGTCTGCTTCTGTCCTTTCCTTCAGTTTTTCTTTCTTATCATACTCCACACATGAGTGAAATCATTAGGAACATGTATTTCTCCGCCTGGCCTTCTTGGCTGAGCATAATACCCACTAGCTCCATCCACGTTTTTGCAAATGATAGGATTCGTTTTCTTCTTATGGCTGCTTACTGCACTTTTTAAACTGGAGTTCATTCTTATTTTTGTTTATAGTATCACTATGTGCTTTCACCATTCCTCTCCTGGTTTTGAGCAGTAGCTTTGTGTTAATCGTTATGTACCTACATCTATCTATCTGTCTGTCTATCTATCAATCAATCAATCTATCAGCTTTTTGTCTGCCCATCTGTCCTTGTGTACAGAACAGTTAAACACATAGCCTATGTCACTCTCCTACATTATGATTCCAAAAATCCTGCAATGTAACTAATATTTAGGGAGAGCACTGGGTTCACCGAGACACTTGCAGATCGAGTCGGCCGCGTGTACCTATAAAAGCAGGAAATGGTTTTGCAGGGACTTGAAACCGGGTCTCAACCCACTGTCCTCTTTCATCTCCTTCTCACTTGCTGTCTGTATTTAGCCACATTCATTGACTAAGTGCTCCCTGAAGACCACAAGTATCCTTCCTCGGGGCCTGTTGTCGACAGAAAAGTAAACTTGTTGCTTTCCTCACCAGCATGTTTGAAGGACATCAGCGTGATCACTGCTGATGGGACGGAGGGTCAAATAAAAAGGAACAACATTTTCTAGAGAGGAGCAGTTGGGAGCTAAGAGTGTATTGTGGAGTGACATGTTTATTTGAGTGTCCAAACTTCCCCCTTTAGGTGGTTATTACTTCACATTCGTGAAGATCATAAAACCCACCGATTTCAAAGGTACAGATGCTTATTATTACAGCAACTCAGTTGCTGAAGTGAGAGAAAATGAGAAGGACGTTGCTGCACCACTAAATCTATTGCTCGGCACTGCTGAAAACAAACAAAAAGAATTCACTGTGGCCAGATAGGGCTATTTTCTACTGACAGTCTCTTGGGGGCTCAAACACAATCCATTTATTGGATTGTTTGATTTCAGTTTCACTCGTGTAGGGTACTTGTCCCCACACCTTCAGCTTGTAGTTTGTCTGTGTCCTTTGACCTCAAGTGAGTCTCCTGTAAGGAAGCACGTAGGATTTTTGAGTTTTCATCCATTCTTTTAACCCTGTGTCTCTTGTTTGCAGCTCTGAGAACCTGACCTTTTATTCTGATGATTCAGTGCTGTGCCCTTATTGCACTTAAAAAAATTTTTTTGTTATCATTAGTCTATAATTACATGAAGAACCTTATGTTTACTATGCTCCCCCTTCACCAAGTCCCCCCGAAATTCCTCTTCAGTCGCTGTCCATCAGAGAGTAGTAAGATGCTAAATAATCTCTAATAGTCTTCTCTGTGTTGTACAGCACTCCAAATGCCTTCCCGACCCCACGCAATATACATGCTAATCCTAATGCCCCCATTCTTTCCCCCGCACTTATCCCTTCCCTTCAGAACCACCCTGCCCAGTTCTTTTCCCTTTGGCAACTTTTAGTCAACTCTCCGGTTCTGTGAGTCTGCTGCTGTTTTTTTCCTTCAGTTTTTCTTTGTTGTTATACTCCACACATGAGTGAAATCATTTGATACTTGTCTTTCGCCGCCAGACCTATTTCTCTGAACATACTACCGTCTAGCTCCATCCACGTCATTGCAAATGGTAGGATTTGTTTTCTTCTTATGGCTGCTTACTGCACTTTGTAAACAGAGGTTCATCTTCCTTTTTGTTTGTAGTTTAGCTATGTGCTCTCACCATTCATCTCCTGGTTATGAGCAACAGCTTTGTCAATCGATATGTATCTGTATCTATTTATTGCTCTGTCTGTCTGTATATCTATATATCCTTCTATCTCTCTGTCCTTCTCTCTATATATCTATCCGTCTATCTAGCTTCCTATCATCTATCATGTGTATCATCTATGTATCTCTCATCTGTCATCTATCTATCTGTGTATCTATGAATAAATCATCTTTCTGTCTGCCAATCTATCCTTATGTACAGAACAGTTAACTACATCAACTATGTCACTTCCCTACATTATGCTTTCAAAAACATTGCAAGGTCACTAGGCCGTAGGGAGAGCACTGGGCTCACTGAGACAATTGCAGATCGAATCAGCCGCGTGTGCTTACAAAACCAGTAAATGGTGGTGCAGGGACTTGAACCCGTATCTCTGTCCTCTGTCCTCTTAAACCTCCTTCTCGCTTGCTAACTGTATTTAGCCACATTCATTGACTAAGTCCTCACTGAAGACCCCAATTATACTTCCTCTGGGCCTGTTGTAGACAGAAAAGTATACTTGGTGCTTTACTCACCACCATGTTTGAGGGACATTGGCATGTTCACCACTGATAGGAGGAGGGACAAATAAAAAGGAACACCTATTTCTAGACAGGAGCATTTGGGAGCAAAGTGTGTGTTGTGGAGAGACGTGTTTGGTTGAGTGTCCAAACTTCCCTCTTTATGTGGTTATTACTTCTTTACAATCGTGGATATCATAAAACCCAGTGATTTCAAAAGCCCAGACGCATATTATTACAGCAATTCATTTGTTGATGTGAGAAAAATGAGAAGGACATTGCAGTACCACTAAATCTATACCTGGGCACTGCTGATACCAAACAAAAGGAATTCACGGTGGCTAGGTAGGACTATTTTCTAGTGACTGTCTCTGGGGTCCAAAACAGAATCCATTTCTTTCTTTGTTTCAAAGATTCACTTGTACAGGGTACCTATCCCCGCCTCTTCAGCTTGTAGTTTGTCAGTGTCCTTGGATCACAAGTGAGTCTCCAGTAAGGGAGCACTTAGGTGATCTTGAGTTTTCATCAGTTCTTCTAAACCTGTGTCTTTTGATTGGAGCAGTGAAAGCCTGTACTTTTATTCTGATATTTGATAGCTAGGCTCTTACTGCACTTTGAAATTTTTTTGTTCTCATTAATATACAATCACATGCAGAACAATATGTTAACTAGTCTAACCCCTTCACCAAGTCCTCGCCAAATCCCAGTTTCAGTCGCTGTCCGTCAGCGTGTCGTAAGATGCTCTAGAATCACTACTTGTCTTCTCTGTGTTGTATAGCCCTCCCAATGACCCTTGACCCTACACATTATTCATTTTAATCCTAATGCCCCCATTCTTATTACCCGCCCTTATCAATCCCTTCCCACAAACACTACCCAGTCCCTTTCTCTTTGGTAACTCTTAGTCCACTCTCGGGTACTGTGTATATGCTGCTGTTTCTTCCTTCAGTTTTTCTTTGTTATCGTACTCCACACATGAGTTAAATCATTTGGTACATGTATTTCTCCGACTGGCCTATTTGACTGAGCATAATACCCTCTAGCACCATCCAAGTTATTGCCAATGATAGGATTTGTTTTCTTCTTATGGCTGTTTACTGCACTTTTTAAACTGGATTTTTGTTCTTCTTTTTCGTTTGTAGTTTCGCTATGTGCTTCAACCATTGCTCTCATGGTTATGAGCAATAGCTTTGTGTTAATCGATATGAACCTATATCTATCTATCTGTCTGTCTATCAATCAATCAATCAATCAATCATCTTTCTGTCTGCCCATCTGTCCTTGTGTACAGAACAGTTAAACACATATCCTATGTCACTTTCCTGCATTATGCTTCAAAAAATCCTGCAAGGTAACTAGGCTGTATGGAGAGCACTGGGTTCACCGAGACACTTGCGGGTCGTGTCGGCCGAGTGTACCTACAAAACCAGGAAATGGTTGTGCAGGGACTTGAACCCGTGTCTCTATCCTCTGTCCTCTTTCATCTCCTTCTCACTTCCTGTCTGTATATAGCCACATTCATTCACTAAGTGATCCCTGAAGACCACAAGTATCCTTCCTCTGGGCATGTGGTCGCAGAAACGTAAACTTGTTGCTTTGCTCACCACCATGTTTGAAGGATATCTATGTGAACACGTCTGATAGGATGGAGGGTCAAATAAAAAGGAACACCAATTTCTAGACAGGAGCAGTTGGGAGCTAAGAGTGTATTGTGGACTGACATGTTTATTTGAGTGTCCAAACTTCCCTCTTTTTTGGTGGTTATTACGTCAGTTTCGTGAAGATCATAAAAGCCACTTATTTCAAAGGCCCAAATGCTTATTATTTCAGCAACTCAGTTGCTGAGGTGAGAGAAAACAAGAAGGACGTTTCTGCACCACTAAATCTATGGCTGGGAACTGCTGAAAACAACAAAAAGAATTCACGGTATCCAGATAGGGCTATTTTCTACTGAATGTCTCTGGGGGCTCAGACTGAATCCATTTGTTTTTCAGTTTCACTCGTGTAGGGTACTTGTCCCCACACCTTCAGCTTGCAGTTTGTCTGTGTCCTTGGATCTCAAGTGTGTCTCCTGTAAGGAAGCACGTAGGTTTCTTGAGTTTCCATCCGTTCTTTTAACCCTGTGTCTTTTGTTTGCAGCACTCACTGCCTGACCTTTTATTCTGATGATTCAGAGCAGTGCACTTATTGCACATAAATTATTTTTTTATCATTAATCTACAATCACGTGAAGAACATTATGTTTACTGTGCTCCCCCCTTCACCAAGTCCCCCCGAAAAACCTCTTCAGTCACTGTCGATCAGCGCATTTGGATGCTGTAGAACCTTTCACCATGTCCCCCCCACAGACTCCGTTACAGTCGCTGTCCATCAGTGAGTAGTAAGATGCTATATGATTTCTACTAGTCTTCTCTGTGTTGTACAGTACTCCCCATGCACACCCAACCCCATGCATTATACATGCTAATCCTAATGCCCCCATTCTTTCTCCCCACACTTATCCCTCCCTTGAGAACCACCCTGCCCCGTATTTTCCTTTGGCAACTTTTAGTCAACTCTCGGTTCTGTGAGGCTGCTTCTGTTTTTTTCCTTCATTTTTCTTTGTTGTTATATTCCGCACATGAATGAAATCATTTGATACTTGTCTTTCTCTGCCTGACCTATTTCTCTGAACATACTACCGTCTTGCTCCATCCACGTCATTGCAAACTTTAGGATTTGTTTTCTTCTTATGGCTGCTTACTGCAGTTTGTAAACTGGATTTCATACTTCCTATTTGTTTGTAGTTTTGCTATGTGATTTCACCATTCATCTCCTGGTTATGAGCAACAGCTTTGTGTCATTCGATATGTATCTGTATCTACCTATCACTCTGTCTCTCTCTATATCTATTAATGTTTCTTTATATTTTTCTATCTATGACTCTATTCTTCTCTCTATTTATCTATCCATCTATCTAGTTTCCTGTCTTCTATCTATTATGTGTATTGTCTATCTCTCATCTGTCATCTATCTATCTGTCTATCTATGAATCAATCATCTTTCTGTCTGCCCAACTATACTTATGTAGATAACAGTTATCAGCATCACCTATGTCACTTCCATACATTATGCTTCCAAAAACATTCCAAGGTCACTAGGCCGTAGGGAGAGCACTGGGCTCACTGAGCCAATGGTAGATCTAGTCAGCCGCGTGTGCTTACTAAACCAGTAAATGGTGGTGCAGGGACTTGAACACGTATCTCTGTCCTCTGTCCTCTTAAACCTCCTTCTCGCTTGCTAACTGTATTTAGCCACATTCATTGACTAAGTGCTCACTGAAGACCACAAGTATACTTCTTCTGGGCCTGTTGTAGACAGAAAAGTATACTTGGTGCTTTACTCACCACCATGTTCGAGGGACATTGGCGTGCTCACCGCTGATAGGAGGAGGGACAAAAAAAAAGGAACACCTATTTCTATACAGGAGCATTTGGGAGCAAAGTGTGTGTTGTGGAGAGACGTGTTTGGTTGAGTATCCAAACTTCCCTCTTTATGTGGTTATTACTTCTTTACAATCGTGAACCTCATAAAACTCAGTGATTTCAAAAGCCCAGACACATATTATTACAGCAATTCATTTGTTGATGTGAGAAAAAATGAGAAGGACATTGCAGTACCACTAAATCTATACCTGGGCACTGCTCAAACCAAACAAAAAGAATTCATGGTTGCTAGGTAGGACTATTTTCTAGTGACTGTCTCTGGGGTCTCAAACAGAATCCATTTGTTTCTTTGTTTCTCAGATACACTTGTAAAGGGTACCTGACCCTGCCCCTTCAGCTTGTAGTTTGTCTGTGTCCTTGGATCTCAAGTGAGTCTAAAGTAAGGGAGCACTTAGGTGATCTTGAGTTTTCATCAGTTCTTCTAACCCTGTGTCATTTGATTGGAGCAGTGAAAGCCTGTACCTTTATTCTGATATTTGACAGCTATGCTCTTACTGCACTTTGACAATTTTTATTTTTCTCATTAATATACAATCACATGCAGAACATTATGTTTACTAGTCTACCCACTTCACCAAGTCCTCACCAAATCCCAGTTACAGTCGCTGTCTGTCAGCGTTTAGTAAGATGCTGTAGAATCACTACTTGTCTACTCTGTGTTGTATAGACCTCCCCTTGCCCGTACACCCTACACATTATTCATGCTAATCCTAATGCCCCCATTCCTTTTCCCCGTCCTTATTACTCCCTTCCCACAAATCCTACCCAGTCCCTTTCTCTTTGGTAACTGTTACTCCACTCTCGGGTACTGTGTGTCTGCTGCTGTTTTTACCATCAGTTTTTCTTTGTTATCATACTCCACAAATGAGTGAAATCATTTGGTACATGTATATATCCGACTGGCCTATTTGACTGGGCATAATACCCTCTAGCTCCATCCACGTTATTGCCAATGATAGGATTTGTTTTCTTCTTATGGCTTCTTACTGCACTTTTTAAACTGGTTTTTATTATTCTTTTTTCTTTGTATTTTCGCTATGTGCTTCAAACATTGCTCTCAAGGTTATGAGCAATATCTTTGTGTTAATCGATATGTACCTTTATCTATCTATCTGTCTGACGATCTATCTATCTATCAAAAAATCAATCAATCTATCAGCTTTTTGTCTGCCCATCTGTCCTTGTGTACAGAACAGTTAACGACATAGCCTATGTCACTTTCCTCCATTATGCTTCCAAAAATCCTGCAATGTAACTAATATTTAGGGAGAGCACAGAGTTCACTGAGACACTTGCAGGTTGTGTCTTCTGAGCGTACCTACAAAACCAGGAAATGGCTGTGCAGGGACTTGAACCCATGTCTCTATCCTCTGTAATCTTTCATCTCCTTCTCACTTGCTGTCTGTATTTAGCCACATTCATTTACTAAGTGCTCCCTGAAGACCACAAGTATACTTCCTCTGTGCCTGTTGTCGACAGAAAAGTCAACTTGTTTCTTTGCTCACCACCATGTTTGAAGTACATCTGCATGATCACTGCGGATAGGACGGAGGGTCAAATAAAGAAGAACAACAATTTCTAGACAGTAGCAGTGGGGAGCTAAGAGAGTATTGTGGAGTAACATGTTTATTTGAGTGTCCAAACTTCCCTCTTTAGGTGATTATTACTTCACATTCGTGAAGATCATAAATCCACCGATTTCTTAGTCCCAGATGCTTATTATTACAGCAACTCAGTTGTTGAGTTGAGAGAAAATGAGAAGGACGTTGCTGCACCACTAAATCTATGGCTGGGCCCCTTGCTGAAAACAAACAAAAGAATTCACGGTGGCCAGTTAGGGCTATTTTCTGCTGACTGTCTCTGGGGGCTCAAACAGAATCCATTTGTTTCATTGTTTGTTTCTCAGTTTCACTCATGTAGGGTACTTGTCACCACACCTTCAGCTTATAGTTTGTCTGTGTCCTTGGATCTCAAGTGAGTCTCTTGTATGGAAGCACGTAGGTTTCTTGAGTTTTCAACTGTTCTTTTAACCCTGTGTCTTTTGTTTGCAGCACTCAGAGCCTGACCTTTTATTCTGATGATTCAGTCCTGTGCCGTTATTGCACATGAAAAATTTTTTTTGTTATCATTAATCTACATTCAAGTGAAGAACATTATGTTTACTCTGCTCCCCCTTCACCAAGACCACCCCCAAAAACCTCTTAGAGTAGCTGTCCATCAGCATAGTTGCGTGCTATAGACCCCTTCACCATGTACCCCTTCACAGACACCATTACAGTCGCTGTCAATCAGTGAGTAGTAAGATGCAATATAATCTCTACTAGTCTTCTCTGTGTTGTACAGCACTCCCCATGCCCCCTCCGAACCCACGCAATATACATGCTAATCCTAATGCCCCCATTCTTTCTCCCCACACTTATCCCTCCCTTCAGAACCACCCTGCCAAGTCCTTTTCCCTTTGGCATCTTTTAGTCAACTCTCGGGTTCTGTGAGTCTGCTGCTGTTTTTTTCCTTCGGTTTTTCTTTGTTGTTATACTCCACAAATGAGTGAAATCATTTGGTACTTTTCTTTCTATGCCTGACCTATTTCTCTGAACATACTACCATCTAGCTCCATTCATGTCATTGCAAATGGTAGGATTTGTTTTCTTCTTATGGCTGCTTTCTGCACTTTGTGATCTGGATTTCATTCATCCTTTTTGTTTGTGGTTTAGCTATGTGATTTCACCGTTCATCGCCTGGTTATGAGCAACAGCTTTGTGTCAATCGATATGTATCTGTATCTATATTTCACTCTGTCTGTCTGCATATCTATCTTTCTATATATCCTTCTATCTCTCCATCCTTCCTCGAGCTGTGAGCCCTCGTCCCCTATCACATAAAACTTAGAAATAAGTGGGTGTACTCCGCCCACTGTGGCCCTCAGGCGACGGCTTTGCCCTGTCTGTGGACCTGCGTGGCGCATGCGCGGTCAGGCCCCAGGACATCCTTCTGGCTCTGGCGGCAGCCGGGATTCCTAAAGCTCCCGTGCGGCACCGTCCAGGACACTGCCGTGTGCGGCCGCCGTGAAAGCTCGGTTTTCTGAGGAGCCACGGGACGGAAAGGTGAGGAGAGGCTCCCCGTGCGTCGCCTGCAGAGCACTCCCCTTTACGGTCCTGGGGAGGAAAGCCTGCGGAAGGGAAAGGGGTCTCAGTTGATCTTGGGGGAGCGGCTGACGCGACGGGTGGAGTTGAGGGGGCGGGTGAGTCCGGGACACAGCTGAGTCCGTGCCGGGGCGAGTGAGCCTTGCCCAGCGCGTCCCCGGGAGCCCGTGCGGTGGGTGGATTGGCCGCACCTGCGGTAGGCCCTCCAAGCTACAGGCGTCCTTCCTGACAAGGCTCTGAGACGGTAATGGAGAAGAGGGGACTTGGTTGCTGAATGGCCTGCTTACCTGGGTTTCAGGTCTTGCGGTGTGCCGAGCACATAGGGTGGGTTCCTGAGAAGAGTCCCCTGTGTGGGGTCTGCCTGGGAGGCTCCCCCCAGGCTCAGCATGGCACTGACACATCCCAGCTTCCCAAGGGCTGCCCCCAATCCATGGCCTGTGCCCGGGCCTCGTGTGCTACCTCCAAGGGAAGAGCCGGATTGGTGAATCAGTGGGTGCCCCGTGTTCTGTTACCACACCCGCTTCTTCTTGGGTGCTACACGGGGTCTCAGTTGCTGCAGCACTGCATTGTAATGGGATGAAAGGACGCCATGCTCCTGCTCCACTTTCCCAGGACGGCTGTGTGTTTGGGGTCCCGTGCAGTTCAACCAAGCCTGCAGGGTGTTTGCTTGATTTCTGTGAGAAGTGCGATGGAATTTTGGTGAGGGTCGCAGGGGTTGTGCACATTGCTGTGTGTGGAGGGACTTGTAACAACCTAACTCTTCCCGTCCACGTCTGCAGGGTCCACAATTTTCAGGTCTCCCACCTCCTCGGTTAAGTTTGTTCTTTGGTACCTGTAACTTCTGGAGAAAATTCCTGAACTAAATACATTTGAGCCGAAATCAGTCAAAGGGAGAAATAAAGTGGGAGAAACCCGTTTGTTACTTACTACTAGTCATCCACTTCAGCTTGCCCGTGTCTGTCACAACCAGGCTTCAGAAGAAGGGGCCCCACCGAACTTCTTCAGTCCAAATATGCCCTCTCTCGCCCTCATAATTACCTGTTGATAGAGAGATGGACTATTTCTCTCCACTTCTTAGAAGCACCTACTGATGTGGAGATGCACGAAGGCTAGTTGAGATACTTTGGAAATACTACAGTTTTTTCCACAGCACTTTAGTCTTATTTATTTATTTCTTTGTTATCATTAATCTACAATGACATGAGCAACATTATGGTTACTAGTTTCCTCCCATCATCAAATCCTCAGCTCACACCCCATTACAGTCACTGACCATCAGTGTAGTAAGATGCTGTAGAATCACTAGTCTTCTCTGTGTTGGACATCCCTCCCCATACCTCTCCTGGCACATTATGTGTGCTAATCATAATGCCTTTCCCCGCTTACCCTCCTTTCCCACCCTCCCTCCCCAGGGCCTTTCTCTTTGGTAACTGTTAGTCCATTCTTGTGTTCTCTGAATCTGCTGATGGTTTGTTTCTTCCTTTTTTTTTTCTTTATTCTTACATTGAACTTATGAGTGAAATCATTTGGTACTTGACTTTTTCCGTCTGGCTTATTTCACTGAGCATAATACCCTCTAGCTCCATCCAAATTGCTGCAAATGGTAGGAATTGTGTTATTCTTACACAACACTTTCTTCTTTATGATGTACTTGTAATGGGCATTATTTTCTTAATCTCTGATGGTTCGTTATTAGTGAATACAAGCAAACGACTTTTATAAGTTGGTTTGGTATCTTACAAGTTTACTGAATTCATTTTTAGTTCTAACAGGTCTTTGGTTAATTAGGGCGTGAAATTGGGATTCCAAAATTCCACTTTTTGTACCCCAGGTCTTCCCAACATCCAAGGCCAAGTGGCTGCAGGGGAACCTCCCACAGGCCTTCTAATGAGCCCTGGACCCCTGCAAGGTGCCATTTGTTTGAACTGGGTGGAAGGGCTTGGCCTCTCTTGACAGGGTGTAATGTCTGCTGTGCTTTTCTTATGGTTATTTTGCAAACTAATTTACTTTCCAGCAATTTAAAATCTACAGAAAACTTGAAGTGTCAGTACAGATTCACTTTATACTGAATTTCCTAGCATCTCACTTTGCCACAGTTTTCACTTCACACAAAATTTCTGTGGTGTCTACCCCAAACAGTGACACGCTTCCAGGGAAACAACATCTGACTGCAAATGAGGGAAGTATTAGGGTCTCCACATGATAATCCAATGCACAGAACCACCACAGCTGTCACCATCCGCTCCAGCTTAGTGCACATGTCTTACTATCCTGATGCAGTTTCCTTTTTCTGGAACTGTTCCCGAGACTTTACCTCAGTTGGTTTCTCTGGGACCTTGAATAAGTAGGATCACATAATATTTGTCCTTCTTGGAGGGTCGCATTTCCATGAGCATAATGGCTTTGTGGGTCCATCTGTGCAGCAGGTTCTAGGACTCCTTGTTTACTCCAATGTATAGACACCACATTGCTTTCATCTGTCTGAGGACACCCGGGTCGTCTCCACATTTTGGCTGTTGTGACTCATGCAGCTGTAAACAGAGGTGTGCAATATCTACGTCCCTGCTTTCCTGTCATTTGCGCAAATGCCCTGAAATGGAATTGCTAATTATATGTTAACTATGCTCGAGTTTTGGGGGACACTCTTCACACACAGTGTTTTCAAATCAGCTTTGGACCATTCTTCTTTATTTCTATATTTGGCAGAATAATGTAGTTTATGGATCAACCCTGTTTTGTTCATCTGTTCATCCCTTGATGGGCATTTGAGTTGTTTCTACCTTTTTACTGTGGTGAGCAGTGCTGCTAAGAACTCTTGGGCCAGTTTCTGTTTGAACAGCATTTTCATTTCTTTGTGGTATTTATCTAGGATCGGTTCTTTACCCACAATTAGGTAACTGTATTATATATTATGAGGAAATGCCAAGCTGTTGTATACAAGCTGCATATTTTATATTTCCACAAGCCAATGTTAGGGGCTCTAATTCCTATGCATCCTTGGTAACATGTGATTTTGAATTTTCCTGAGTATGGCCAATGCCATGTGCTTGCATTGGGTGGGGGTCTCTGTGGTCTAATTTGCATTTCCATAGCAACTAATGCTGTGTGAGACCTCTTCATGTGCTTGTTGAACATTTGTATGTCTTACCTGGAATCTTAATCCACTTTAAACATTTGTCTTGTCTTGTTGCCTTGTACTAGTTTGTGGTGTTTCCTGGGTTACAGGCTCTTTTTAGATGTACAACGTGGAGATATTTCCTTTCATTCTGTGACTGTTTTTCACTTTCTGGTTGGTGACTTTTAACGCAGAAATGTTTTTAATTTTATGCTCTCTTCTGTAGCTTGTCCTTTGGTGTCAGATCTGAGAAATCATGGCTAAATCCAAGGTCATGAACGTTTATCCTCATGTTTTCTTCTAGACTCTGTTGTTTTTTACATATTATGTAAGCCCTTTGTCTGTTCTGAGTTAATTTTTGTATGTGATATGTGTTAAGGGTTCAGTTTCATTCATCTGCATATGGACAGCTATTTGCCCAGCACCGTTTGCAAGGAAGACAATTCTTTCCCTAATTAAATTTTGTCCACCCATGTCAGAAAGAAAGTGACTGTATATGGTTTGGGTCACTTCTGGGCTTTCTACTCAGTTCTGTTGATCTGTGCATACAGTTGAACCTTGAACAAAATGGGGGGTTGTGTAGCTGACATCCCACAGAATCAGAATACACATAAAACATCTCACTCCCCCCAAACTTAAGTATTATCCTAATCATTGCTTATTTTTACTGGAAGACTTACCAATAATATAAACAGTTAACACACACTTTGTACATTACACGTTTTGTGCTGTATTATAACTGTAAGGTAAGCTAGAAAAATCAAGTGTTTCTAATTGTCTTAAGTCTTATGTGAGAGGTACCCTCCCTATACGAAGAGGAAAGGAAAATCCTTTTCTTTGAAGACAAAGGGACAGAAAGAGGAATCTTAATGAGCAGGCCTTGATAAGTTCCCCCTATTTACAACACTATCTCATACTCCTGAACCTGTCATATTTCTCCACAAATGTCCACTCCTTATCAAACCCAGCACAAATTGCTCAGGGCCAACTGCTTCTCTGGGTCTTCACTTCCTTGTGAAGTCTCCCATATCACATAAAACCTATTAATAAATGGGTGTGCTTTTCTCTGGTTAATCATTTTCCGTTTCATTTTCAGACCCAGCAACCCTAAGAGGGTCAAGAACAACTCCCCCAGCCCTTGCAGTGTTCCCAGTTGATACTAAGCACAGCACTCTACAAGGGGCATTATTCTATCTCTCAGATGAGTAAATTGAAGCTCCAAGCATTTAGATGACTGGCCTAAGATAGGGCTGTCAGTCTTGGGGTAAAAACACAGGATATAGTTCAGATGATATCAAGAATTATGTTAATATAAGTATGTCCAAAAAATTATTTTTTCTCTGAAATTCAAATTTAACTTGTGTTTTTATGGCAACTTTAGACCAAAGTCCCAGTTCTTTTGTAAGATAGACTTTTTCTCTGAGCCCAGGGTTCTTTCTCTTACTACATGGGAGGGGCCTACACTCCCCACCCAGACCTGCGAATGGACAGTCATAGAAACTGCCTCGGTCAGACCCTCAAATAGCTGTGGAAGCTAATACTTGTCACTACAGCCATATCAGCCTTTTAGTTGGAATCTAATCCATACACGTTGGGGTAAAACATTATAACATTTTAAAGAAGTAAACAGTTTTTGTTGTAAATCCTCCTTATCCAAGGATAGCAGAAGTAGAACTTCCTGACTCTCTTCCTGGGATGTGCCACTGTGAACACAGAAATACAACAGAAAACATATTCTGGTCTTTGCCTCATTCCTGATCCTGGGCTCCTAAATCCTTGGGAATCTCCTGGGTAAGAGATTCTTTTATACTAAGTAGGTGGTTCTGGGTGGGTTCTGCTCAGGTGTCTGACAGGCAGAAAGCCCATGCCATGATTAGAAAGTTGGAATTTTCAGCCTCAACCGTCCATTCTCCAGAGAAAGAGGAGGAGAAAAAAATGGAGTTAATAATACATCATACAAGTGTCTCAAAATATGGATATTGGAGAGCTTCCAGGTTGGCAAACACATCCATGTCGTGTACTGGGAGGACGATGTGTTCCAACCCCACAGGGAAGAATGAAGCCTTCTCCTGGCCCAAGGCCGAAGCCTTCATAATTACAAAGAAGCTGTTAGAAACCATTTCTCATGTGGGGTACCCCTGTGAGCACCAGTGATCAAGGCACCAGCTTCACTGGGCAAATAACTGTACATTTCACTGTACAAATTGTAGTGAAATGTAATGGATGTACCCCAATTTGCCAAAGCATTCATCTGCTGAAACACATCCTGATTTCTTTAAGTTTTTAGCCTTTATGAATAGAGCTATTATGTAAAACTGCATGGTGGCTTTTGTTGGGACATAGTTTTTCAAAGCAGTTGTATAAATACTGGTGATGTAATTCTTGAATGTCATGGTGAGACCTTTTTTAATTGTAAAATATTTTTAATGGCTCATTTTTGTTTTATGTATCTTTGTATATCTTGAGTACAAATCCTTTATCAAAAATGTATTTTGCAAATATTTTCTTTTAGTTTGTGTCTTGTGTTTGGGTTCTCTGAGCAAGGTCTTTTAGAGTAGAAATTATAACTCTATAAAGCACATGTGATTATTTTTCTTTTGTGGATAGGCCTTTGGTGTTGGGTTCAGCAAGGTTTGTAGATTTTCTTGCTTTACCTACAAATTTTATAATTTTGCATCTAAAATTTGACTATGAAAATTTTTTTATGTGTGTACCACTAAAAATTTTTTAAAATTAAAGTATTATTGACATACACTCTTATGAAGGTTTCACATGAAAGAACACTGCGGTCACTACATCCACCCATATTATCAAGTCCCCTCCATGCCTCATTGCAGTCACTGTCCATCAGTGTAGTAAGATGCCGCAGAGTCACTACTTGTCTTCTCTGTTCTACACTGTCTTCTCTGTGGTCCCCCACACCATGTGTGCCAATCATAATACCCCACAATCCCCTTCTCCCTCCATTCTCACCTGCCCTCCCACACCCCTCCCCTTTGGTAACTGCTAGTCCTTTCTTGGAGTCTGTGAGTCCACTGCTCTTTTGGTCCTTCATTTTTACTTTGCCTTTATTTTCCAGAAATGAGGGAAATCATTTGGCATTTGTCTTTCTCCACCTTGCTTATTTCACTGAGCATAATATCGTCCAGCTCCAACTATATTGTTGCCTATGGTAGGATATGTTTTTTCTTATGACTAAGAAGTATTCCATTGTGTTTATGTACCACACCTTCTTTCTTCATTGATCTCCTGATGGACACTTAGGTTGCTTCCATATCTTGGCTCTTGGAAAAAGTGCTGCAACAAATATAGTGGTGCATATGTCTTTTGGAATCTGAGAAACTATATTCTTTGGGTAAATTCCAAAGAGTGGAATTACCGGGTCAAATGGTATTTCTATTTTTAGTTTTCTAAGGAACATGCCTATTGGGAATTTTGAGTTAATTTTGGTGTAACTTGTAAAGCCTTTGCCTTCTTCATTTCATTCATTTCACTCTCAATCAAAGTGGAGAAAACACAAGAAATTTGTGCCCATTGCGGCTTGAATTTCCAAAGATTTGTGGTTCATCAGTTTAGACACAAGGGGGCACCACCTTCCCTGAGCTGTAAGCACGCATCCTGCAATGCTCACAGTGAACCGGAAGCGGCGCCTCTGCCCTCTTTGTGGACCAGCAGGGCTCATGCGCGGTCAGGACGCAGGCCTTTTCTCCCAGCTCTGACTGGTGCCGGTATTGCTCCGGATCCCCTGCAGCTCCGTGCCACCGCGGGCCGCGTCCACAGGGGCACTTCGGTTTCCTGAGGAGCTGCAGTACGGAAAGGTAAGGAGAAGCTTTCCGTGCATCTCGTACTGAGCAATACTCTTCAGGGGCCGGGAGAGGAAGGCCTGCGATGGTTAACGGAGTATTTGCGGGGTCTGGGCCACGACGGGTGCAGCTGAGTTCAGGGTTTGGCGCGCGGCACTCAGGGAGAGTTCGGGCCCAGGCTGAGACCGTGCTGGGGCGGGTATGTGGTGTCCAGCACTTCCCCGGCAGCCTGTGTCTCCACGCTGCGTGCCTCGGGCCCCTTGCAGTGGGTGGATTATCCACACCTGCGGGACACCTTCCAGGCTGCAGGCATCCTTCCTAACAAGGCTCTGAAATGGGAATGGGGGTGGAGGGGAGTTGGCTGCTTAAGCGGCTCGCTTACCTGTGCTTCAGCCTTTGCTGAGCGCCCAGCACACAGGGTGGTTTCTTTCGAAGGGTCCCCGAAGTGGGGTCAACCTGGGAAGCCCCCCTGGGCACAGCATGGCGCTGACCGAGCCTGGCTCCCTGAGGGTGGCCAACACCCACTGCCTGCGACCGGTGCCTCTTGAGCCGGTTCATCATGCCGAGCATGTTGGGGGATGAAGGGCACTTGGTGTTCTGTTTAGACTCCCGCTTCTACTTGGGCGAAACATGGGGTCTCCGTTGCTACAGGTCCACAGTGTAGTGGGAGGTAAGGGCACGATGCCTGGGCTCTGCTTTCTCATGACGGCTGTGGGGATGGGGGTCCTGTGTGGTTCTATCCAGCCTGTTTGGTGTTTGCTTCTTTGTGAAGTGTGGTGGAATTTCGATGGGGGGATCCCACGGAGTCTGAAGGTTCCTGTTGGTGGACAAGACTTGTAATAACCTAACCCACCGCCGCCCCATCCTGGACTGCAGTGTCCACAGTGTTCAGGCCTCAAGCTACAAGCCTCCCGCCTCATTGGTTAGGCTTCTACTTAGGTACTTCATTCTTTATGATGCAGTTGTAAAGGGCATTGTTTTCTTAATGTCTCTTCCTGACGGTTGGTTATTGGTGAACAGAAGCAAACAACTTATGTATGTTGATTTTGTATCCTGCAAGATTATTGAATTTATTTTTAGCTGTAACAGGTTTTTGGTGGAGCAGTGTGGAAATTGGAATTTAAAAATCCCAGTGTTCCACTCCAGGTCTTCCCAACACCCAAGCCCAGTGTCTGCAAGGGAATTTTACCACGTTCCTTGTAGTGACTCCCGCAGGCTAAGTAGTGGTCGGCTTCGGGTGAACTGAATGGGGAGGGCTTGGCCTCTGTGACAGGGTATGATGTCTGCTCTGCTTTTCTGGTGCAGGACTGACATGGTTGTTCTGTAAAGTAATTTACTTTCCAGCAATTTCAAGCACACAGAAAACTTGCAGTGTCAGTATAAACACTCTTTACACTAAATGTCCCATGGTCCCACTTTGCCACACCTGCCACTTCACACAAAATTCTCTTGGCCTCTACCCTAAATAGGGACAAGTTTATAGGGAGCCACCACCTGACCCTAAATGAGGGATTATGGTCTCCACATGATAATCCAGTGCACAGACCCAGCACAGCTGTTTCCATCTACCCCAGCTGTGTGCAAATGTCTTTCTATTCTGATCACATTTCCTTTTTCTGGAACTCTTCCAGGGACATTAGCTCAGATGGGCTCCACCAGATCTCACGTAAGTGGGATCACATAGTATTCATCCTTCTGTGACTGGCGCATTTCACTGAGAAAATTGGCTTTAGGATCCATCCATGCAGCAGGTGCCAGGATGCCCTTATTCACTCCACTGTGTGGAGACGACACTTTGTTCATCCATTTGTCTGTGGACACGTGGGTCTTCTCCACCTTTTAACCATTTTGAGTCGTGCAGTTGTGAGCATAGGTGTCCAAATATCTAAGTCCCTGCTTTTGGCAGATGCCCTGTGGTTTGGGCAGATGCCCTGAAATGGAATTGCTGCTCATATATTAACTGTATCTTCAAGTTTCTGGGGACACCTTCCCCACGCTCCACACCGTTTTCCAGGAGGCTGTGGACCATTTTCCTTTCTTTCTGTATATGGCAGTAAAATGCAGTTTATGGATCAACGCGTTTTTATCCATCCATTCACCCCTTGATGGGCATTTGAGTTGTTTCTGACTTTTTGCTGTGGTGATCAATGCTGCCAAGAACTCGTGGGACAGTTTCTGTTTGAACATCATAGTCATTTCTTTGCTGTATTATCTAGGAGTGGATGTAGAACCACAATTAAGTAATTGTATTTTATCTTTATGAGGAAACACCAAGGTGTTGTACACAGGCTGCACGTTTTACGTTTCCACAAGCAAAGGTTAGGGGCTCCAGTTCTTCTGCATCCTTGGCAGTGTGTGATTTTCAGTTTTCCTGAATATAGCCATTCCCATGTGTGTGCAGGGAATTCTATGGGACACCTTTCCATGTGCTTGTTGGAGCATTTGTATGTCTTGGAGTCTCTCATCCATTTAAAAAGTTGGGATGTTGCCTTGTTGCACTGTACAAGTTCATGGTGTATTCTGGATAACAGGCTCTTGTCAGATGTACAGTGTGCAGATATTTTCTTCTATTCCGTGACTTTTTTCACTTCTTGGTTGGAATCTTTTGATGCAGAAAAGATTTTAATTTGGAGGAAATTAATTTATTCTTTCTATTGTTGCTTGTACTTTGGTTTCAGATCTGAGAAACCATAGCTAAATCCAAGGTCATGAAGACTTATCCCCATGTTTTACCTATTACATGTAAGCCGTTATGTATTTTGAGTTAATTTTTGTATGTGATATAAGTTAGGATTCATTTTCATTCTTCTGCATGTGGACAGGAGGTTGCCAAGCACCATTTACTGGAAAGACACTTTCTCTCCATAAGTTAATGTTGTCCACCCTTGTCAGAAATCAAATGGATATTTCCATTCAGGTACGTTGATCTTTATATACAGTCGTCCCTTGAACAACATGGGGGCTAGTGGTGCTGACTCCCCCACAGAATCACAATCTACATAAAACATGTGACTCTGCCAAACCTTTGTTATCCTAAAACTTATTGTCTATTTTGACTGGAAGCCTTACCAATAATATAAACACTCAATTAACAATATTTTGTACATTATACCTATTATGTGCTATGTTCTTACAGTAAAGTAAGCTAGAGAAAAGGTAACGTTTCAAATTGTTGACTTAACATTTTCCCAGTATACTTGTGGGGAAAAATCAGTTTAAGTTGACCTGTGGAGTTCACATGCCTACTGTCCAAGGGTCAACTGTGTATCTTTATGACAGTGTCACAGTGTTTCATTTACTGCTCACTTTGTACTAAGATTAGACTTTGGGAAGCCTGTGCCTCCAGCTTTGATTTTCTTTTTCAAGATTCTGCTCAAGGGCTCATTGTGGTCCCTTGCAATTTAATATGTGACAGGATCAGCAGGAGCAATTCTTCCTAAAAAGCTTTGGGAATTTTCATAGGAACCACATTGAGTCTGTAGGGTGCATTTGTGCCATTGCCATCTTAGAGATATTAAGTCTGCCATCATCACAGCAGGACCTTACATTTATTTTGCTTTTCTTTATTTTTCCTATTATCAATGTTTTATAATTTTAAATGCATAATACTTGCACTTAAATTAAGTCTGTTACCATGTATATTATTAATGTTGACATTATTTAGTAGAGAATTTAAAAATTCCTTTTTTGATTATTAATCGATAATGTATACAAGGAAAACATGTTTGTGTAATGTCCTTTTTTCTTGTAACTTCGCTTAGTTAATTTAGAAGCTTACATTTGGAATTTAAGGGTTCAGAGCGTTGGGATTTAATAATTTAGATATTTAGGATTAAAATAATACTGCCTAATATTTAATAAATGGAGGATTGGAACACAGTGAAGAATAGGGTTTGTCGTAGGGGTTTTGTTTGAAATAAGACAATAGGAAGAGAAGGGGTTAGAACTATGGATAGGGTACAGGAACGGGTTAGGGTACGGGAATGGGTTAGTGTTAGGGTTAGGGTATTGTGATAGAGTGAGGCTATCAAATACAGCTAGGAGGCTTCAAACAAAATCCAGCCTTTTTTGACATCTTCCTCAGACTTTGCAGGCATGAAAGTGGTCTCAGGCTGCCTGGTAGTTCTGCTGGGTTCAGAACCCTAGGTTGGAAATCTTTCTGGCCACCCAGATTTATTATCATCTGCTCTCCAGTGCTGCAGTGGACAAGTCTGAGGTCGTTTTCCTTGATCTTTTGCATGTTTTTGTCATTTTCTTCTGTGCTAGTTTTTTAGGTCTCTTACTCATGTTTATCCTTGAAATTGTTGTTGAATTAACCACAATGTAAACTATTTTTCCTTCATTGAGTTGAGTGCTCAGTGGGTCCTTACAACCTAATAATTATGTTTCTGAGTTATTTAATATGTTCTTATAGTATTTCCTTTGAAGATTTTCTCCTTTTTCCCTTTCTTTGACTGCATATTAATTTTGGTATAAAACTTTTTAACATTGATTTTCTAGTGTTCTTACCTTTTTTTTTGTATTGTCACCTTCTCTAAATTTTTGTTCTCCTTTCTGTGAGATTTCTTTAACCTCTGAATCCTTTCCTTGATTTTTTTGTTTCTTTTCCATTCTTTCTGATTTTTTTCTTTTTAATAATAGGCTCTTATGAGATGAATGCAGCATCTTAGCTCAATGGAGATACTAAATATGATTTCTTTGAAGTTTTCCTCTTTTACCAGTATTGTCTGTTTCCACTATTATACTTTTTTCACGTTATTTTGGTCTGTTCTCCTAATTATTGTGGGCTTACTCAGATGTCTGGTGATCCTTCTCTTTCGCTTATTTAAGAGGTGAGGCACTGGAGATCTATCAAGAAATGGAGTGTGCCCATTTGTGGCACCTGCGCCTATATGTCTGTGGGCTTGTTGTCTGCCAGACTTTGTAGGGTGACAGGGTCCCCAGCTGGAATTCTCATTGCAGATACTGATAGTTTATCTGTAAGTCTTTTCAGTAGATGGGTTAATTTTACCAGAGGATGGCCCCTTAGTCTCTTGTTTTGGGAATATCAGTCCAGATACTGGAGTTCTTGACCTGTGTGGATAGAGTTCCTGTAGGCCTGGAGGATCTCGTGCTCTGACATGCACATGTGTACTTTCTAACCTGGTTTTCACCCCTATTTTCTTCACTGCCGGTGTTACGACATTGTTGCTCTACAAAAAGGGAAAGTGGAGTAGACTTGGAGTCTTACTGCTCCTTGCACAGGCTTTCAAATGGTCTCCTGTTTCTGCCTTTGCCCACAAGCCACCTTCACAGGTGGTCCTGCAGCCTGTTTATGTTGATGCTGCCTCCTCAGACACTGAGGTTTGGCCATCCTCTGTGTCTCACATTCATCACCATTTCAACATACATTTTGCATATGTTGTGGTGCAGGTATCTAGATGTCTCCTACTTTTACTTTAAAAAATGGATTTCAGTTTTTTCTAAAGGCTTGTTCTGTTGACTTTTCAAGAAAATAAAGGTGGTAGAGACATCTTTGCTCTATCATCATAGAAGTAGAAGCCCTTTGAACAGAGGAATTTCAAAGGATTTTGAGTAGAGAAATGTATTGAATGAAAAGAGAATGTAATGTTATGAAAGTCCTCTGTCCTTACTTTCACCTCTTTGTGACTTTCTAAATCTCTGTGCATCTTTGCCCTACAGTATCTGTGGGAGTTTGTTCATATAGCCTGGAAGCTGTTTAGAGGCTTTCATATTGACGAAACTGTGCCAGATAAATGGCATATTTTCTGCTTGGGTATTGTTAGCCCCATAATGCTGGGATGTACTCTCTGTCCTTACTCTGTTCTGGCATGAGTTTGGAAGGCAGTGTCTGCTCTGATCAAGGTCAAACAGGTTTGACAGACAAAAGCAAAAGGCTTAGAGGGCAACTAACCATGGCCTCATTCATTCCACCTGCTTTTTTGCAGCTTGCTTAACCCATGATGGTCTATGACTAGTCTTATCTGGTGATAATGTGTGGAAACCTACCGCATCGCAAGTGGCAGGATCCAGTCAGCATGAAGATTCTGTTTCCTGGAACTCGCTGGAAACTTACTTATTTTAAACGGAATGAGCTAGACCTGCAGTCATAAATGGCTACTAAGCTCCTTGGTATCCACTGTGGAAAATTGCCTTCTCTCTGTCCTCAGCATTTGAATATGCTGTCTATTGGGAGGAATTCTCCACTGCAAAGAAGCTCCCTTGTATGCCCATTCGGTTCTTCCCACCCCAGAAACTGAACACTGAGGGAACAGTTCAGAAACACAGGACCAGTTGGAGGTGGTAGTAAGTGCACAGGGGTGATGGACTGATCCTGGGTTAAGGCCAGGTGTGTTCTTGGGTACAGTCATGGAAATTCCTTCTAAGTAAACTGGTCCTCTGCCTTTAGTGTGAATTCTGAGACCTCCTACTGTACCGCCACGGTTTCCTTTCCCTTTTAAGTTGCCAGTGTTCATTTCTGTTGTTTGTAGTTAAGAACTGGATTTGCACAGACTGGTTGATCTTGCTATTTCCTTCTGGTGACCCACAGTGAGCTAGATTTCTCTCTTGAAATGGTGTCCCAACACCTAGTCTTTTCTGAGGATCTTTAGTGACTGATTCGGACTTTAGGAAGCTCAGGTAATCATGTTCAAGGTTTTTATACTTTGTTGTTTCTCTGTGGAACTCGCATGTGTGGAATGCACCAGAAATGAAAACACACACATCTACTACACAAAAGGAGAATATTTTCTCCCCTTTCTTTTCTTGTCTTACCTTTTCAGGGAAAAACTGATGTGGGTTTCATTAAATTTTTTTAAATTTTGTGTTTCATTAAAAATTTTTCTTGTGGTAAAAACATATTACGGAATTTACTATCTTAACTGCTTTTAATTGTACGTTTCAGTAATGTTAAGTTTATTCACATTGTAAAACACAGTTCCAGAATTTTTTCACGTAAGTCTTGTATGATTATAAAGAGAGGATGGCTCAGTTGAGAGTAAGAAGACTGTTTTTATAGAATAATAACTTTTTTGCCATTTTACATAAAGCAAGTTCAAAGATTATTTAGCTTTAAAACTTTTGAATTTTTGTAATTTTAGATGATACTTGTGGAGTATTAACTTTGTACCTAAGCATTAGTTATATTGGTAACCAAATAAGTTTATATAAAAGTTTCCTTGTGTAAGTAATGATTTGGGGTCAACTGTGACAGCATTTCCCCATTTTACTTTGTTAACTGGAGCCTGAAGTAGACTGGAGATGGTTGCAACTGGTCTTGAGGAGGTGCAGAAAGTCTCATTACCCAGCAGTGTTTCATTGTGGCATCTCTTCTCCTTTTCTTTTCCATGAATAGAGACAAGATGTATTGGCATCTTGTAACCACTGGTTGAGGCTCAGAAGTGCACCACAAAATCTCCTACGTTTTATGAAGCTGTGTTGTTCCCAAGTGACGTGTTTATGTAAGACTTTTGGGAAGATCATTCTGAGGGATATATTTAGTGTATTTGGAGTTGTCTTTTGAAGCATGAGGAAACAACTCTCTTAATTAGCAGATTTTCAAATCCCTGATTCACACATATATTATTCAAAAGAAAGAGTTATTCATACGTATGTGTGTCACACACACACATACAAACAAATAAATACATGAAATGCTGTTTAGACAACGGTCTCACAGGAAGTTGTTAGAAACGGTTATTTAAAGTTTTCAAACTGAACTGGTTACTCAGTGGTCTTTTTGTCATTATTTCTTTTTCCCAGCACTAAAATGAATATGAAAGCAGAGAATATTAGAAAAATGAGAATGATAAAGAAGAGTGGGAGTAATCAGTTTTATCTTTCAAGGAAGACAGCAAACATTTGGTCTATGTGTTTTTTAAATATTAAGATATTACTGATATACAGTCTTATGAAGGTTTCACATGAAAAACAGTGTGTTTACTACAATCACCCATATTATTGAGTCCCCCCATACATCTTTTTATGGATCATTCTGTATTTACCATTTTGTGCCCTCCTTTATATTCTAACAGAAATAGTTTCCAAATACAGGTAACTTATTTTTAGATACATGTCATTCCTTTAAAGGATTATTATCGTTAATGTAATCATTTCTCTGCTATAGGCTATTTAGTTTGTTACTAGCCATATTAGTTTGCAACTGGCAAGCTATTCCAAAGAGTTTGTTAAATTGAATGTTATTTTAGAAAGTACATTTTCATATTAGGCTATTTCACTATTTGTTTTAGTAATCTGCCGCAAAAAAAAGTACTTTGGGGCATACTGTTGTCAG
Organism: Manis pentadactyla; assembly: GCF_030020395.1. Taxonomy (NCBI): domain Eukaryota; kingdom Metazoa; phylum Chordata; class Mammalia; order Pholidota; family Manidae; genus Manis; species Manis pentadactyla. The sequence continues at coordinate 826,280 of NW_026644726.1, forward strand.
GCTATGATGGGTTATGTTGGTGGCCCCGGATGAGTTCAAGGTCAAGAAACAGTCACTTGGTGAAATGGAAACTAGGAAAAGTTAAGATGATTATTATCTGTGTTGCTGGCAAAACCATAATTGTTTTTCTCAGGGCCTAGGACTTCCCAAAGTCACAGAATAAAGACAGCTCTCTGCCCAGAGCATCCATTTGACTTGAGGGTTTTGAATACATTGTGAAACATAACAAGTTTTAGTAGCAAGACAAACACTGATATATTGTGGGGCAGGATGCCTTGACTGATTTCCCTGAATTTTTTAAGATTAAAATGCCATATTCAATTTAAGAAATTTAAGATTTAAGAAGTTTTACATTAGCAAGGGCTATTTCAAAGTATATCCTCCAATCCCCTATATCATGAGTTGGGCCATTTGGTGAATACTTTAGACTTTGTGTGCCACATAGTTCTCTCCTGCATATTCTGTTTGGTTGTTTTGTTTTGGTTTCTAACCCTTTAAAAATGACAACAGCACACTTGCTCACAGGCTCCTCCATTGCTAACACCTGCTGTAGACAGTCCTTTCACATTTCCTGCTACCTCCTGGGGCTCCTGAGTGATCACACATGAGAAAAACAGTCTTGGCTGTTCCCAAACTCTCCTTCATTAAAATTAAGTATATATTTAGGCAGAATGGAAAAGAATGTAGTGATGGACAGAAATTTTGACCTATGTTGAAGCCCAACTGGGTGCAGCAGTTATGTGCTAATAGAACTCTTCAGAGACAAAAAGGGAAGCTAAAGTTCCAAATTTCATTGTTGTTCATAGGAGATTTTGCTCTGTCTTTAAAATGAGGACATTATTAACATAGGGTTAATGGCTACATCTACAGAGTGAAGCCCTGCAAGTAGCCCCACCCCATTTGCCTCACCTCATTACCCAGTTGGTTGCCAAATCCTGTCTTTTCACCTCCTGCATAAGTCGGCACTGTTTCTGTCTCAAAACCCAATTTGAGCAGGCCTTGTTGTTGATCTTCCTCTAACTGACCAGGACTCTCATTATTTCTCTCTCCCCCGTGCCCAGAAAACCTTATTACTCTTAGGACATTTATTATCTTGGAGTGTTTTTTTTTCGTGTCTTTGCCTTCATCTAGGCTCTGAGTGCCTTGTGCTTGTCCTCAGCTAGCTCTGTGGTGTCTTTACTGTAGTGTCTGTCACCTGTTGTGATGCTAGGAACACAGAATGTACTCAACAAAAATTGTTATGTGAAGGGTCAATAGCTACAGGTGTTTTCAGCTGAGTGTGTGTAACCAGTTCTTTTGAGTCTCGCCTCATCCAGCATTTTCACACTTGTTCTAATAGCAGTCAGAGCCAAGTGTCTCCAAAGCAAGCTTACTGAACCTTCTGGTTTTTATGATGAAATCTGTTTGTGAAATTGCCTCAATTAGAAGCTCGCATATCCTGCAGTTAACATTTTCTTAGGAAATTTGATCTGAATTTAAAAATCAGTATTATTCTGTCTAAAACATCACTTACCTAATCAAGGAGGTCTTCACTTCTCTTACCTTCTGTCCAAATGTTTAGTCTTCCATTTTCACTTTACTTTGATGTCTGCCACAGTGTTCTACAGTGATGAGGCCCTGGGGCATGTCTTTCTTTAGAATAAGCCTTGTGCTGTGAATATTGAAAGGCCACCCCGTTGTGATTCCAGCCATTTATCTTGTGTAATCCAAACTGGTGATTTTCTTTCCATTAAAATTTTTCTCTCATTCTTAGCCTTATGCAGCAAAGAATGAAAAGGAAAGAGAACGCTTTAAATACTAGGGCCATGTTAATGCCAATGTTCACCCAATAAAGCCTGTTGACAGGAGGGTCAAAGGTAACGAGTACGTTTTCCTCTGCCCCTATTTTCATGTGACCTCTCCCAGGTCCACAAGATGTATCTTCTTTATAAGGTTCTGCTTGCAGTTTTATGATCACCCTGTCCCTCATACTAGTGTCTATTATCCTTGATTTTAAATTTGGACAGTATTTACTTCTTTCTTTAAAAGATGACAAATTTGCATTCTGAGAACTTCTCTCATTTCACCCATTTGATTTATACACGGAAAATTGTTAGTTTTTAAGTCTCATTCTCTTCTGTAACTAATAACTATTATAAAGTAAAAATTCAATACATGTTATATTTGTATTGTTTTAGACATGTAAATACTGTTCTCTACAGAGCTGTTCAGTTGTGTGAGCAGTGAGAGGAGGGCAAATAATCCTATTTTACTAAATTACTGTGGTTTAAGAAGGACATAAATGTCAATAGCCAAGAGATTATCTTTCTTAATTGATTTTGTTCTTTCCACTTACTCCTTTGATATTTCTTAAAATTTTATTACTGGTTTCTTTTCCTTTTGATCACAAGAAAACTTTTCCCATGCAATTTCAGTTGGTGCTTGTAAACACACCTGCTTGCTCTTCCATCTTGTACCAGTAATGTTTGAATTGGGAATTTAAAATCCTCAGCAGCATATTCTTTTTTTTTGTATTTGGCATAAAAATTGCTGAATGAAGCTGTTTCAGACAACTGCATCGCACATATCCTACCAGGATTAGAACTGCCAACTGTGTTTTCCTTCTATACTCAGATTAAATAAAATGGAGTATAGCATTAATGGTCCTTATCCACTAAATGAGGAAACTGCCCAGAGGCTACCCTCATGCTTAAAAGATATTTTTAGAAGGAGCCTGTGGTCATTTTCCACAGCTGCAGCAACTCATAGTCTTAGAAAGAATGTCTTTAAAAATTCTGTGGGAAACCAGGTTTGCTGTGGCTCAATGAGAACCCGTGGTTGCCACTGTTCACTCGGGCCTCAACCTTTTCTTGCTCCTTTTACCATCCTATCAGTTAAGTGTCACAAGAGAGCATGGGAAGTGGGACAACCTTCCAGTGAGCCTGCTGTGGGCCTTCCTCACTGCTCCTGGGGCACTGGGTGGATGGAGCACATCCCTGTCTCTGTCTGAGATGGTTGTTGAGCCCATGACCATCTCATTGTAGAACCGGTGAGTTCCTTAGTGAGCCCTGAAGAAAGGCTCTTGTGGGCTCTGCCAGTTGTAGATTTTATCAGGAGCTTATGAATGTCTCTCCCACTGGTTCTCACTGGAACACAAACAAGTACAGGTGAAGTAAGCTTTTTTTCTTTTCCTTTTAAACAGCTGTTTAGCTTGCTTTATTCTTAAAATTGTAGTGTTTCGGTAAATGAGCCATTAAGTAAATTGTCAGTTATGCTGATATCTATATAATTCAGAAATTTTCTTTTCATAGGCAGTTGGCACTACAAACAAAGTGAATTTATCATCCCATTTCCTAAATGAAATAAAAATGTATTGTCATCTGAAATGGGGCAAATTTATCTTGAATACACTTTGTGTGTCTGTGCCTTCTCAAAAGACATATTACCTGATCATTGTTTTTATAGTTACAGAAGTTTGATTGTCCAGAATGTGCAATTTGCAGGTGTGCATTTACAAGCACTTCAGAGACACTATCTTTGACCATAAGAAATTCAGCAAGTTTATCTAGAGACAATAGTGAGTTTTTAAAATACTGTATTTTTAATTTCCATAGTATGAACTCTAATATATATATTTAAAAATAGATGCCTGATAAGTGAAGTGAATATAAGAAAACAGATCTTCCTCTTTTATTGGGGAATGCCTCAGGACAAAATATAAGAATGTATATCTTAAAAAGATGTGATTTAAATTTCTATTTTAAGCTATTTCACATCATACTGTATATTATTATCTCTGAAAAGAGGTATTAACTATTAATAAATCCTAGATTTTAGATTATCACTCCCCTACTCCGCTTAAATGTGACAAAGAAAACAATTTAACCTCTTATTTCAGATTCATCTGGACACTCAAAAACTTTTGAATGTCAGAAAGTATTTTTTTTACACAATTCTTTAAAACCTGTAGTTAATAGAGTAGAAATCGGATTTACTCAAGTTATGTTACTAGCATGAGGTTAATCTAAAGCATGGCACATTGGAGAGGGGTGGAAGATGGTGGCATGAGTAGAGCAGTGGAAATCCCCTCCCAAAACCACATATATCAATGAAAATATAACAAAGACAACACCTCCTAGAATAAAGACAACAGGACACAGGACAATATTCTGACCACATCCGCACCAGAGAGAACCTAGCACTTCACGAAGGTGGTAAGAAACAAGCCACGGACAAGTGGGAGCCGAGCGCCCATCCCCCCAACTCCTGGCGAGAGAAGAATAGGCAGAGCGGGAGGGAGACGGAGCGCAGGACTGCCAAACACCTAGTCCCAGCCATCCGGGCCAGAGTGCAGGGCCCTAGATACTAGGAAAACAGTGCAGCAAGAATAGTGAGCGGGCACCGGAGGCTGGGCCCCGGAGGACATAAGAAATTTTTTTTTCCTTTTTTGTTTTGGCTAGCGCTTTTTGGATGTCATAAAGGGATAGTGACCCCAATGCTAGTGAAAGAGGGCAGCAAGAAAGGTGAGCAGATGCCTGAGGCTGGCACCAGAGAATAAAGAAAAACGAGCAGGAACATTTTTTTTTTTAATTAAAATTTTTTTTTTTTGTTTTCGTTGTTTGGTATTTAATCCCATCAGCACATCATTTTTTTTTTTCAGTTTCACTTATCTAGGGTACTGGTCCCCATCACCTCAACTTGTAGTTTGTCTTCGTCCTTGGATCTTAAGTGCGTCTCCTGTAAGGGAGCACGTCGGTGGCCTTGAGTCCTCATCCCTTCTTTTAACCCTGTGTCTTTTGATTGGAGCACTCAGAGCCTATCTTTTTATTCTGACAATTGAGAGCTGTGACCTTATTGCACTTAAAAATTATTTTTTGTTATCATGAACCTACAATCACATAAAGAACATTATGATCACCAAGTACATCAATTCCCACACTTAAAACCCTTTACAGTCGCTGTCCATCAGGGTGTAGTAAGATGCTGTAGAATCACTACTGACTTCTCTGTGATGTACAGCCCTGCCCATGACCCTCCCACCCTACGAATTATTCATGTTAATCCTAATACCCCCTTTCTTTCTCCACGCCCTGATCCCACCCTTCCGACACTACCTGGCCAGTCCCTTTCCCTTAGGTAACTGTTAGTCCACTCTCGGGTTCTGTGAGTCTGCTGCTGTTTTTTTCCTTCAGTTTTTCTTTTTTGTTATACTCCACACATGAGTGAAATCATTTGGTACTTGTATTTCTCCGCCTGGCATATTTCACTGAGCATAATACCCTCTGGCTCGATCCACATCATTGCAAATGGTAGGATTTGTTTTCTTCTTATGGCTGCTTACTGTACTTTTTAAACTGGATTTCATTCTTCTTTTTGTTTGTAGTTTTACTGTGTGCTTTCACCCTTGCTCTACTTGTTAAGAGCAACAGCTTTGTCTTAATCGATATGTACCTATATCTATCTGTCGGTCTAACAATCCATCATCTATCATCTATCTTTCCATCTATATATCTATGAATCAATCATCTTTTTGTCTCCCCATTTATCCTTGTGTACAGAAGAGTTAACAACATAGCCTATGTCACTTTCCTACTTTATGCTTCCAAAAATCTTGCAGGGTAACTAGGCCATAGGGAGAGCACAGGGTTCACTGAGACACTTGCAGGTCGAGTCAGAAGCGTGTGCCTACAAAACCAAGAAATGGTGGTGCAGGGACTTGAACCTGTATATCTGTCCTCTGTCATCTTTTACCTCCTTCTCACTTACTGACTGTATTTAGCAAAGTTCATTGACTAAGTGCTCTCTGAAGACCACATGTATCCTTCCTCTGGGACTGTTGTCAACAGAGAAGTGAAGATGGTACTTTGCTCACCACCATGTTTGAGGGACATCTGCATGATCACCGGTGATAGGACGAGGGACATATAAAAAGATAAACCAATTTATACACAGCAGCATTTCAGAGCAAAGAGTGAGTTGTGGAGTGACGTGTTTATTTGAGTGTCTGAACTTCCCTCTTTATTTGGTTATTACTCCTTTACATTCGTAAACATCATAAAGCTCACTGATTTCAAAGGCCCAAATGCATATCATTACAGCAATTCAGTTGTTGAGGTGAGAGAAAATGAGAGGGACACTGCTGCACCACTTAATCTATGGCTGGGCACTGCTGAAACCAAACAAAAAGAATTCACGGTGGTCAGATAGGGCTACTTTTTAGCGAAAATGTCTGGGGACTCAAACAGAATCCATTTGTTTGATTGTTTCTCAGTTTCACTTGTGTAGGGTTCCTGTACCCACACCTTCGGCTTGTAGTTTGTCTGTGTCCTTGGATCTCAGGTGAGTCTCCTGTAAGGAAGCACGTAGGTGTCTTGAGTATCCATCCCTTCTTGTAACCCTGTGTCTTTTTTATGGAGCACTCAAAGCCTGTTATTTTATTCTGATGAATTACAGCATTGCCCTTATTGCACTTAAAAAAATTTTTTAGTTATCATTAATCTACAATGACGTGAAGAACATTATGTTTACTAGGCTCCCCTATTCACCAAGTCCCCCCAAAAAACCTCTTACAGTTGATTTCAATCAGCAGAGTTGGATGCTGGAGACCCCTTCACCATGCACCCCCACACACACCACGTTACAGCCGCTGTCTATCAGCGTGTAGTAAGATGCTTTCGAATCTCTACTTGTCTTCTCTGTGTTGTACAGCCCTCCCTATGCCCCCCCGACCCCACGCATTATACATGCTAATCCAATTGTCCACTTTCTTTCTCCCCGCCCTTATCCCTCCCTTCCCACCCACCCTGCCCAGACCCTTTCCCTTTGTTAACTGTTAGTCCACTTTCGGGTTCTGTGAGTCTGCTGCTGTTTTTTTCCTTCAGTGTTTCTTTGTTGTTATACTCTACACATGAGTGAAATCATTTGGTACTTGTCTTTGTCCGCCTGCCATATTTCACGGAGCATACTACCGTCTAGCTAAATGCACGTCATTGCAAATGGTAGGATTTGTTTCCTTCTTATGGAAGCTTAGTTCACTTTTTAAACTGGACTTCATTCTTCCTTTTTGTTTGTAGTTTTGATATGTGCTTTCACCATTGATCTCCTTTTTATGAGCAATAGCTTTCTGTTAATCAATATGTATCTGTATCTATCTATCTGTCTGTCTATCTATCCATCTATCTATCTATCTATCTATCTATCTATCTATCTTCCTATGATTTATCTATGATGTCTATCATCTATCAATCTATGTACCTATCTATCTATCATTTGTCATCTATCTATCTATCTATCTATGAATCAATCATCTTTTTGTCCGCCCATCTATTCTTAGGTACAGAACAGTTAACAACATTGCCTATGTCACTTCCCTACATTATGCTTCCAAAAATCTTCCAAGGTATCTAGGCTGTACGGAGAGCACTGGGTTCACTGGACACTTCCAGGTCGAGTCAGCTGCATGTGCTTATAAAACCAGTAAATGGAGGTGCAGGGACTTGAACCCGTATATCTGTTCTCTGTCCTCTTATACCTTCTACTCGCTTGGTGACTGTATTTAGCCACATTCACTGACTAAGTGCTCCATGAAGACCACAAGTATCCTTCCTCTGGGCCTGTTGTAGACAGAAAAGTATACATGGTGGTCTGCTCACCCCCATGTTTGAGGGACATTGGTGTGATCACCGCTGATAGGAGGGACAAATAAAAAGGAACACCTATTTCTAGACAGGAGAAGTTGGGAACAAAGAGTGTATTGTGGAGTGACGTATATATTTGAGTGCCCAAACTTCCCTCTTTATCTGGTTATTACAACCTTACATTCGTGAACATCATAAAACCCACTGATTTCAAAAGCCCAGACGCATATTACTACACCAATTCATTTGTTGAGTTGAGAGAAAATGAGAAGAAAGTTGCTTCATCACTAAATCTATGCCTGGGCACTGCTGAAACCAAACAAAAAGAATTCTTGGTGGCTAGATAGCGCTATTTTCTACTGACCATCTCTGTGAACTCAAACAGAATCCATTTGTTTCTTTGTTTGTTTTTCAGCTTCACTTGTGTAGGGTACCTGTCGCTGCCCCTTTGGCTTGTAGTTTGTCTTTGTCTTTGGATCTCAAGTGAGTCTCCTGTAAGGGAGCACGTAGATGGTCTTGAGTGAAATATAGCTTTGTTTAGTATGATGCTTTCCTACCTACCTACCTACCTATATCTTTATCTCTCTATATAATCTATTTACCTATCTATCTCTCTGTCATCTATCTATCTATGATCTATCATCTATCTAATATCATCTGTGTATTTATCTAATTAATCTATCATCTATATGTATGTATATCAGTCCAATCTATGTATCAATCATCTGTCTGTCTATGTATCTGTTTTCTCACGTTTGTCAACATTATGTCACTAGGTGCACTTTGATTCCTCTGTGTCTTTCTGAGTCTAATTTCCTGTGTTTGTTTATGTGAGTTAGCTGTGTTTTTGGATCTTGGGAGAAGTGTCCTTGGGTGGGAACTTCTCTTGCATAGGTGGCACGTGTCTGCTGGGTGTGGATGGTGTGGTTGGCATTCTGGGCTCTTGATCCTGTGTGGGAAAGGGCCTCCGGCTGTTCTGCCCCTGGGCCGTTAGTGCTGTGGTGGCTGCATGAGCTTCCGGGCATATCAGAGGCCCCACACAGGGAGAAACCTGCGTTTCCTGCGGGGTCCGAGGCAGGTGCATGCCCAGTAGTAGGACTTTTTCCCTGTGCACCGATGTCACCTCGGCGGTTCTTCTTGGTGGCCCATCTCCAGAGATCATTCCTGTAGTCACTGGTTAAGGGAACTGCATTTTGGTGACATGCAGGGTACCTGTGGGCTGGTGGCCCATGGGCTTGCTGAGGTGGCAGGCCAGCTAGCTTGTGGGGAAACTACTCCCCTCTGCTGTCAAGTTGTAGGTGGAGTTTCAGTGCACTTAGGCATTTAGATGTGAGTGAGGTCTATCTGAAATGTGATAGTAGTGTTGAGAGCTATGTTTCCGTTCGTATGAAAAGGGCGCTGTGCATAAAGTGTTCCGTGATGATGGCAGGAATTCTAGGAATGTTTATGTCCCCACACTTATTTATTTTCTCTTAAGGGAGGTGTTTCTGAAGTAACTTTTTACTCACAGATGAAGGTGTTGCATAAGGTCATCCCACGTCAGCCATGGTGAGATGAAGTGGTGTAGTGGAATTAAAGTCTGTACACCTTGGCCTGATACGTAGGAGACACACCGTGGGTGCTCTTTGCTGCTCTCCTGTCCTGGCTTATTACCTTAAATAACTTGATTTTTCAGAGTGTTTCCAGCAACATTTCCAGCAAGATCTTCCTAAAAATGCCTAGAAACACTTGTCAAAGATATACCCAGAGGCTAGTGGAAAATTTTTCTCTTTCTGGTCATATTTTGCAAGATGTTTGCCCTATCCTGCGTTTCTTTGTTACTTTTGCATCTCCTGTGATTGTAGACCGATAGGGGCAGTGGTGGACACACGCACATGCACATGTGCACGCGCACACACACACACACACATGGCTGAGAGTTATCGGAGACCCTAGTTATCGGAAACTGCAGCCCACACTTTTAAAAAGAAACGTGCATAAGTTGTGTTCCTAGTGTTCCCTCCATAGGGAGCAGACTTCAAACTGCAGAGGTGGTTGGACAGAGATACCTATGCATTCACCTAAGCACCAATATCTATGCATAGACTCTCTCCATCCATCATCTAAGTGCATCTCTGTTTACCTATATATCTGTGTTAGTGTATTGAAGCTCATAACCAGAGTGTCATTGAGTTGGGTCTTAATCCATGGACACTGATTTCTCACCATTCTGGAACCAGAAGTCCAAGACCAAGGCATGTTTATTTCCTGGTGAGGTCCCTTCCTCTGGCTTGCATATGGCCACATCCCTGCTCTGTACTCACTGGGCCGAGGGAGAAAGCTCTCTCCTCTGTTCCTCTTAATAGCACTGATTGCATAATTTCAGCTCCACCCACACCCTCATTATATCTTCCAAACCTAATTACCTCCAATGGCCCCACCTCTCAATACCATGACAGTGGGTTTAGGGCTTCAACCCTGACTCATTTCAAACATGAACTTGTGTGTGTGTGTGTGTGTGTGTGTGTGTGTGTGTGTGTGTGTGTGTGTGTGTGGTGTCAGCGGGGGTTTAGGAGGAGCGGAAGATGGTGAGGTGAGGGCCCAAAAATTCATTCCAAAACTTTGTACCTGTCATCTATCTATTGTTTATGAAATCTATCAATATCTATCATCTATCTGTCTAATCTAAACTACCTATGTCATTTATCCTATCTTGTCTATCATCTGTCATCTATATATTTCTTATCTATCATCACTGTCAATCTATTCATCTAATCTATGAATATCTTTCATCTATCTAATGTATCTATTTCTCATCTATCACCTATCACCTGTCATCTGTCTGTCATCATCTTTTTGTCTTCACATTTATCCTTATGTACAGAACAGTGTAAAATAAATTCTAGCTGAAATAAGCAGGTGAAGAGAGGCAACAAAGGGCCCGGTAATTTATTTGAATGTAAATACACGGCAAAATTTCCCCAGTCTATAGAAATGGAGGCTGGGGAATTCACACTAAGTGGACAGGCAGCAAGATTTTAAAGAAGGTAGGGGGAGGCAGAGCTTAGATTTACAGCAGTGCGAGGATTGGCTTGCCCAAGGCACATTTTTCAGGTGGGAGGGGGCAACAGCCAAGAACTTTGGCACATCATCAGTGTCCAATGTGGGAATGGGCAGCAGCCGGAGACTTTGCACATCATCAGTGTCCAATGTGCTCACTTCTCCCATCAGTGCCCCCAGCCTTACAAACAGTTAACAGCACTGCTATCTAACATGGCTATCTATCTATCAATCTGTCTATCTATCTGTTTTTCTATCTATCTATCTATCTATCTGTCTATCTATCTATCTATCGATCTATCGATCTATCGATCTATCGATCTATCGATCTATCAATCATCTACCTACCTATCACCTATCTATTCTATCTATCCATACCTATCATCTATCCTGTCTAATCTGTCATCAATTTATCTGTCTATCTCTCCTTTCATCATCTTTTTCTCTACCCATCTATCCTTATAAACAGAACAGTTCACATGATGGCTTATATGTCATTTCCCTACTCATGTTTCCAAAAGCCTGCAAGGTAACTAGGTCCTAGAGACAGACAGCACCAGGTACACTGAGACATTTGCACATCGAGTCAACACCGTGTGACTACAAAACTTGTAAATGGTGGTGTGGGGACTTCAAACCATATCTCTGTCCCCTGTCCTCTTTGCCCTTCTTACTGACAGTATTCTAGCCACATTTGTTGACTGACTGCTCCCTGAAGACCACAAGCATCCTTCCTCTTGGCTTTATCAGTAATTTATCCCACTGCATGGAATGCTTTTCTCTCAGATACCTGGTTCTCTCAGCTCCTGCTAGACTCTTCAAGTCCCACCTCCCTGGTGAGGCTTACCCTGTCCACTGTTTATTTTGAAAGCCCTGCTTTTCTCTGCCTATAATCTCAGTCCTCCATATCCTGCTTTTTATTCTCCATAGTGTTTGTTAATGGCTAAGCTACCGGAAAACTTACAGATGTTCATCGCCTCTTTCCTACCCTCCAACTAGAACATGGTCTCCACAGGTTATGAATTCTGCATGTATTAAGTCTGCTGGACACCGTGCAGGCTCTAGGGTCAGCAAGAAGTGGGCACAGTTGTAACTCAACATGGTTTGACATGTTAGCAGTTTAGGTTAGAGTCAAGCCAGGCAGTCATTAAAGAGGACCTTTTCTGATATTACTAAGCTACTTGATAAATTCTAAGTAAGCTTAAATTTCACTAGTCACACAGCAGGCAGAAGCACTTCCTTCTGTCCTTCCTTCAGAATCGAGGACCTTAATGCCAAATCCGTTCTCTCGTGAGGAAGTGGGAATGTGTGAGGATGATCAGCCAGAGTCTTAAGTCACACAAGGCACACACGTGCAGAAATAAACATGTTTAAAAACCAATATGATGAGTGTTTTCCTGTGTCACAGCAGGGATTCCCTAGCCTCCAGTGAGCTCAGAACAGTGGGAGAGGAAAGCAGCCACGAATGCTAACCCGGTCTCCTTCCTCTGGATTTGCCTCCCCCTGGGTTGTCATCCATTAATCACTCAGCGCGCAGACCTCACGGTGAGCATGCAGTCATAAAACGCGGCTACTTCCACATCCCAGTCACTGGGGCATGGAACACGTTGCATAGATAAGTGTGGCTTAGAACATTATCACTCATGTATGTGTGTTCTTCCTCTGTCGCCGAGTCAAAGAGTAAACAGAGCAGAGGCATACTAGCAAGAGCATGACGCAGTGTGAATATATAATATACACACATATTGTGGGAAAGATTTTGTTAAATGGATAGGTGGACATAGGCCTTGTCTGGAGCTGGGAGAGACCTGTAGGTGCCGTTGGCAAGGACTGTGGGGTGTCCACCGGGTCAGAGGCCAAGTTAGGTGTAGGGCCGAGGCCATTGGCTGTGCCTCCTGCGGCATCATATGGGACCAGGGGAGAACAGACAATCACTGCCTATACGGTGGTTGTCTGAGGTGCACAGGAGGCCGGTGGTGGTGCTGCCCATCTCCTCGTGTGGGGCCTGGGGAGACTGCAAATTCACAGATAGAAATGGTGGCGTTATTTCCATTGGTGTGTATTGAGCATCAGCGTCGGCCTTAAGGCCGGCTCTTGTACTGCCCATGTCCTTGTCTGGGGCCGGGCGTCATTTGTAGGTGCCATTCCCAAGGTTATGGTGTGCCCATCTGGTCATCGTCTGACTTGGGGGTAGGGCCGAGGCCGTCGTCTGTGCCTCCCACGGCATCTTGTGGGTCCATGGGAGACCAGACGTTGACCGCCTGTGCGGTGGGTATCTGTGATGCACAGGAGGCCAGTGGTGGTGATGCCCACGGCTTGTTGTGCATCCTGCTGGGGACCGGAAGATGACAACTAGCGCCGGTTTTGTCGTGTCCATTGGCTTATCCTGAGAGTCAGAGTGAGCCTTTGGGCCGGTGCTTGTGATGCCCACTGCATGTACTGGGGCCCGGGGAGACGAATAGTTGCCTTTCCCGATGGCAGTGGCGTGAACATCAGGCCCTAGTCTGACTTGCGTGTAGGTCCGAGGCCGTCGTCTGTGCCTCCCACGGCATTGTGTGGCCAGGGGAGATAGGACGATGATCGCCCGCATGGTGGGTTTCTGAGGTGTGCATGAGGACGGCGATGGTGCTGACCTTGACCTCGTGTTGGGCCCTGGGATGCTAGTAGGTGCGTTTCCCGAGGGCGGGGGCGTGCCCATCAAGTCATCGTCCGACTTGCAGGTAGGTCCTAGGCCGTCGCCTATGCCTCCCACGGCATCGTGTGGGTCCAGGGTAATCCGGAGGATGACTTCCCACGCATTGGGTGGCTGAGGTGTGCAGGAGGCAGGCGGTGCTGCTTCCCACGGCCTCGTGTGGGGCTGGAGTTGACCGGAAGATGATGGCCATAGAGGGGTGTGTCGTGTCACATCGGCTCGTCTTGAGCGTCAGCGTCAGCCTTTGGGCCAGCGCTTGGGCTGCCCTGTGCCTTGTCTGGCGCCGGAGGGCAGGTGTAGGTGCCTTTCCCTAGGGCGGTGGAGTGACCATCGGTTCCAAGGCTGACTTACGGGTAGGGCCGAGGCCGTCGCCTGTGCCTCCCACTGCATCGTAAGGGGCCAGGGGAGATCAGACGACGACCGCCTTCGCGGTGGTTGTCTGAGGTGCACAGGAGGCCAGCAGTTGTGCTGTGCATGGCCCCGTGTGGGGCCAGGGTCCACCGGAAGATGATGGCCATCGAGGAAGGTGTCGTGTCCATGGGCTCATCTTGAGTGTCATTGCCGGCCCTCGGACCGAAGGTGGAGCTGCTCACAGCCTCGTGGAGGGCCGGGGGCAAATGGAAGATAACAGCCATTGAGGGTGGTGCGTGTCCATTGGCTCGTCTTGAGCATAAGCATTTAGGCTGGCGCCTGTGCAGGACACGGACTTCTCTGTGGCCAGGGGGCAGTTGTACGTGCCTTACCCTGAGGTGGTGGCGGGCCCTTCAGGTCATCGTCCGCCTTGCAGTTAGGGCCGATGCCGTCGTCTGTGCCTCCCACGGCATCGTATGGGGCCAGGGAAGACAAGACGACGACTGCCCGTGCAGTGGTTTTCTGAGGCGCACAGGAGGCTGGCGGTGGTGCTGCCCACGGCATCATGTGGGGCTGGTGGAGACCAGAAGATGATGGCGAGCTTTGTTGGTGTCGTGTCCATCGGCTTGTCCCGAGTGTCAGAACAGGTCATCGGATCAGCGCTTGTGCTGACCAAGGCCTTTTCTGTTGGCTGACCCTGGATGTCGGTTTTGCAGAGGCAGGACATTTCGAGGTGGCTGGTAGTGGTGCCCGTGTGCACTGAAGAAGAGGAGCTCGTCTGGGTGGTCTCTCTCCAGCCATCTGCTGGGAGCCTAGGATGTTCCAGAGCCTAGGAGGTTCCCCGTGTAAGTGGGAACTCTGCAGGGAAAAGTGTGTAAAACCAGCCGCTAAAGGCAGAGGAGCCCGGTGGAACAGCCTGTGACCAGGGGAGCAGACAGGTGCAGGGTGCTCCCAGGCAGGAGGGATAGGGGGCTGTGTCCCGGGGACAGGAAAGACTGGCGGGCGATGAAGTTGGGGCTGGGGAGGTGGCGGGTGGAGTGGGGCACGATCCTTAGTAAGGAGGAAACTGTCCACATGGATAAATGTGTTGTGGTGTGTGCCAAACGATCTGAGAAATGGGTCTGAAGCTAGGGAGAGGGTCTCCTTTGCCACTAACTCCTTCTCAGGCCAACCACGGGTTGAGCTGCCCAGCAAGGGCCAGCCTGGTATGTATGTCAGCCAGCGGACACATCACAAATTGACCAGGGACGCTGTGATGTCACCTAGGGGCCGCATCACCGAGCCCCCACTGCCTTAAGCACACCAGCGCTGCCCAGAGGAGACCCTGGCCAAGGCCACGGTGGGGCAAAAGGCCAACCCCAGTAGAATCCCTAGCCTCCGGGACTTCCCTCTGAGGGCTGTGCGGGTGTTCGGACAAACGAGGCCACCATACGGACCATCAAGGGCTGCGATGCCCACGTCTATCAGAGCTCAGCCCACCCGGTTGCCGGTTCTGCATGGGCTTATCACCCGGGGTGCGGCGGGTGGCAAGTGCTTTGCTCCCCCACCCCCACGCTGCCGGAGGACAGTTCCTGCCCACGGCATGGCGCGGAGCCACCAAGAGGCGGCCCGGGGCACAGCCCGGCCTTTCCCGGGCCCTCCCATCTTCTCTGGGAAACCTGGAGCCAGGCATGCCTTTTCGGCCATGGCAAGCCAGGCGGCTGACTTCTGAGGAGGGCGCATACCCCATGACATGCCTTTCTAGCCAGAGGGCATGTTTGTTCTTTGCTTCTCACAGAAAGCGTAGGTCGGGGACCACCTGGACTCAGCATAGCCACATCCCGCATTGTGACTGGGCACGGCCGCCCAGGTTTTCTCTCTGATCTAGTTTTGGGGGCCTGTGTCTCGTACATGAATAACACAACACAGTAAACTGGGAAACACTTTTTATTTTTAAAATGCTTCTCTTTTAGACTCTTGTTCTCGATGGCATCACCGTTCTTCCCCGTCATCCAGGCTGGAAGCTTGGGGGCAACCTCGCCTCCTCTCAGCAGTCAGCCTTTCCTTTCCCAATCCTGACTGTTCATCCTTTATGTTATAACCTGTGAAGCTCGTGTCCCGTGTCAGTAACTCTGTTTCTAGTTTCTCAGGCCTTTCCTGGTGGACCTAGGCCCTGCTTGCTCACTGCTTCACTGTGGAAGCACTGACATTGTTACAGAATAAAATGTGAAATTCTCCAGCCCCAACTCACGGTGTGGCCTTCACTTTGTCTACATTTCCATCCCTATGAGACAAGCTCCCTGCTCCTTGAAAAGATCCTGTCTCGTGCCTTTTCGTCTCTGAACTATTTCCTATGGGGTTTCCCACCTCTTGCCTCTGGTTTTTAAGAATTTTCACCCCAGCAGAACATGGATCATTGAAGACCCACCTCTCTAGTCACCTCCTCACGGAGGCTTCCCGTGCACTCTGACTTAGACATGCCTTCCTCTCCCTTCTCCGTACTTGGTGAGAACCTCCCTTATCAAATGTGAGTGTGTCAGCTCGTGCACATCACTCTTCAGGTCATAGTATCTGTTGAACAGTGGTGACAGAGAATGACTGGACTCTGCTTCAAAGCTCAGCTGCCCGTTCAGTGGTACCTGCTGCTGCTCGCTCCTCCACCGACTTTCGTTATGTTCCAAACAGTGCGGAACATAAATGCGGGCGAGAAGCCACCGACGACCCCTCAGTCCCCGCTGGGTATGCCTCCAGGTGCTTAGGGAGAGGCAAGGCGAGCCGAACCCACAACCTTATCTTTAACGGCGATGAGCGCAGAGCATGTGTGGCAGGCCCCAGGTGCTGCTGCTGCTGATGCTGCTATGATGAGTCCTTTCTCTGGCCCAGTGGGGTAAGATTCCAGATCTCTTATTGTTCTCTGCCTGTGCTTTCTCCGTACTGGTTTAGTTTTGTTGCATGTGGGCGGCTGCTTTCTTGTCTCTGAAGGAATTAAGTATGGGTCTCAGAAGTCCCTTATGTCAGTTTTCATTGTACTGTACCATCTTTTATTTCTACGTCTTTGGAGTTTCTCCCGCTGCTATTGCTTTTCCTCTGAGAGGACCTGTACCACAAGCCTGTTGTAGACAGAAGAGTAAACTTGGTGCTTTGCTCACCACAATGTTTGAGGGACACTGGCATCGCCGCTGATAGGAGGAGGGACAGGTGAAAAGGAACACGGAGTTCTAGACGGGAGCAGTTGGGAGCAAAGAGTGTGTTGTGGAGTGACGTGTTCGTTTGAGCTTCCAAACTTACTTTGGTATCTGGTTATTGCTACTTTACATTCGTAAACATCATAATATCCACTGATTTCAAAATCTCAGATGCATATTATTACAGCAAGTCAGTTGTTGAGGTGAGAAAAAATGAGAAGGGCCTTGCTATACCACTGAATCTATGACTGTGCACTGCCAATACCTAAGAGAAAGCATCCATTGTGGCGGGAAGGGCTATTTCCTACTGTCTATCTGGGCAGTCAAACAGAATCTCTCTTTTTTTTGGTGTCAGTAATGTACAATTACATGAGCAACATTATGGTTACTAGACTCATCCTCTGCCCCCCTCCCATCCATTATCAAGTCCGCAAACCATTATAGTAGCTGTCCATCAATGTAGTAAGATGCTATAGAATCACTATGTGTCTTGTGTGTGTTATACTGCAACACCCGTGGGCATCCACACCCTACATTATGTGTGCAGATCATAATGCCCCTTTTACCCCCGTATCCCTATCTTCGCACCCATTCTCCCAGGTACCTTTCCTTTGGAAACTGCAAGTCTATTCTTGGGTTTTGTGAGTCTGCTCCTGTTTTGTTCCTTTCCGTTTTTGCTTTGTTCTCATACCTCACAGAGGAGTGAAATCCTTGGATACTTGTCTTTCCCCACTTGACTTATTTCACTGAGCATAACACCCTCTAGCTCCTTCCTTGTTGTTGCAAATGGTGGTAGGATTTGCTTTCTTCTTATGGCTTACTAATATTCCATAGCGTGTATGTACCAACTCTTCTTTATCCATTCATCTCCTGATGGACACTTAGGTTGCTTCCATTTCTTGGGTATTGTAAATAGTGCTGCGATCAATATAGGGGTTCACCTGACCCTTTCAAACTGGGCTCCTGCACTCTTAGGGTAAATTCCTAGGAGAGGAATTCCTGCGACAAATGGTATTTCTGTTTTTTGGTTTTTTGGGGAACCTCCATAGTGCTTTCCACAATGGTTGTGCTGACTGACATTCCCACCAGCAGTGTAGGAGGGTTCCCCTTTCTCCACACTGTTCCCGACATCTGTTGTTGTCTGTCTTTCGGTTGCTGGCCATCCTAACTGTTGTGAGGTGATACGACATTGTGGTTTTAATGTTCTTTTCTCTGATGGTTATCGATGTGGAGCGTCTTTTCATGTGCCTGTCAGCCACCTAAAATTGCTTCTGTGGAGAAGTGTCTGTTAAGATCCACTGCCCATTTTGCAATTGTATTCATTTGTTTTTTGTGTGTTGAGGTTCGTGAGCTCTTGATACATGTTTTGGATGACAACACCTTATCAAGTATGTCATCAGTGTATATATTCTCCCGTACTGAAGGATGTCTTTTGGTTCTACTTATGTTGGTCAAACAGAATCTTTCTAAACCCCCTACCACTTCATTCCAAATCTGACTAATTTTTTTTTCCAGATCACCATCCAGTCAAGAAAACAGGAACAAAGAGGAGAAGCTGTGATGCAGGAACATCTAGCGTAAAACTAAGACATGAAGTTTTGTGGAGACTGGTAGGATGCATCTTTCCATGTGCTGCTTTCAAGGGTCATAGGGAAAAAAGAATGCCAAGGAGATGAAGCCTGGGGTGTTGACGTCACTCGTATCGGTGCAGCCTCCTAGCCTCTAGCCATTGATGTGAAGGCTTGCATGCGGCACTGTTGTCTTTCCTGCGGAGTTAGAAGTGCGGCGTCCTCCATTTGCACTTCATTCAGAGCCTTTGTGGGACTGTCCTGGCACCGGCCATGGTGGACCAGAGAGCTGTGCCATTCCTACTGGGCTGTCGCAGCACCCCTCTCGGAACAGGGCCTCAGCAGCGCTCCCAGTAGTGAGAGAGAGAGAGAGAGAGAATTGCGCTCGAGAGACAGTGACAATTTTATTTTCTGTAGCTCCCTGAGCATGATCTCTTTCTCAGGAAAATTGAGTTGAGTCCAGTTACCAGGTTCCTTTGAAGGATCATATTTGTAGGTGGCACCCTCTACCTCCCAGAAGTTTTAATGTCTGGAGATGCTCAGCCCTTGTGGGGATGGCAGGGGTCCCAGGGGAGCGGTGTCGGTGCCCACCCCCGCCGGGACTAAAGAGCTCTTTCCTGCTTCCCAGCCGCAGAGCCTGTCTCCACTGCCAGGGCTAGTTTGCAGAGCATGCAGGGAGAAGCTGATGCAGGTGCGGTTGGCCGTTTTTCAGGCCAGTGCCAGCGGGGAAGCACGCCATGTACTAGTCACAGCACGGTAAGGGGCCTCGGAGCTGCGAGGCAAGCCAGGGGAATGGAGCGCCAGAGCTCCTGAAAGCTCCCCCGCCTGCCGAGCAGAGTGCACCTGGGCAGTTTGGCACACCTGTCCTTTCTCCTGAGCGGCATGCCCTGTGAGGGCCTTGCCCCTTTAGCAGTTCTCTCGCTGTTAGGAAGTCTCTCAGGCTGTCTACCTTTCTTTTTCCCACACCGGCCGGATGTGGATACCTGGGTTGTCCCACAAGAGGCTGGAATCTCAAGTCTCTCGAAGTCTTCCACCTGTCTTTGCTTTCCAACCCCACCGATACTCCAGAAGGCAGCAAGTGCACGGTAGGTTCGTGCTCCTAGAGCACATCTCCAGGGCTATACGTCACACTTCTCCTTGAGGTGCCAGCCTGCCACAGCAGCGTTCTTCCCTGCTGCTCTTCCAGGATTTGGTGTAGTTGTTCTATTTCCATACAAAACGTATGTATGTGCTTTTGGTTTTGGAGGAGGTTTCTGCACCCCTCTCACATGAGCCGCCATCTTTAAACCCATCAGCATATCTTTTTTTTTTTTCGTTTTTCTGTTTCACTTGTCTTGGGAACCTGTCCCCACCCCCTCAACTTATAGTTTGTCTTCGTTCTTGGATCTCAAGTGAGTCTCCTGTAAGGGAGCACGTAGGTGGTCTTTAGTTATCATCCCTTCTTTTATCCCTGTGTCTTTTGATTGGAGTACTCAAAGCCTGTCCAATTATTCTGACAATTTAGAGCTGTGTCCTTATTGCACTTAAAAACATTTTTTCTGATCATTAATCTACAATCACCCAAAGAACATTATGTTCAGCAAGTACATCAAGTCCCCCCGAAAATCCCCGTCACAGTCGCTGTCCATCAGAGTAGTTGGATGCTGTAGACACCTTCACCATTTCAGCACACACACACCCCGTTACAGTTGGTGTCCGGCAGTGTAGTAAGATGCTCTAGAATCACTACCTGTCTTCTCTATGTTCTACAGCCCTTCCCATGCTCCCCACACCCCACACATTATACAAGCTAAGCCTAATGTCCCCTTTATTTCTCACCGCCCTTATTACAACCTTCCCACCTACCCTGCCCAGACACTTTCCCTTTGCTAACTCTCAGTCCACTCTCGGGATCTGTGACTCTGCTGCTGTTTTTCCTTCAGTTTTTCTTTGTCATCAAACTCCACACATGAGGGAAATCATTTGGTACATGTCTTTCCCCGCCTGACCTATTTGACTGAGCATAATACAATCTAGCTCCATCCACATTATTGCAAAAGATAGGATTTGTTTTCTTCTTATGGCTGCTTACAGTACTTTTTAAACTGGATTTCATTCTTCTTTTTTCTTTGTAGTTTCGCTATGTGCTTTCACCATTGCTCTCCTGGTTATGAGCAGTAGATTTGTGTTAATCGATATGTACTTATATCTATCTATCTATCTCTCTATCTATTTATCAATAAATTAATCAATCAATCATCTTTTTGTCTGTTCATCTGTCCTTGTGTACAGAACAGTTAACCATATATCCTATATCACTTTCCTACACTATGCCTCCAAAAGTCCTGCAAAGTATCTAGGCTGTAGAGAGAGCACTGTGTTCACCGAGACAGTTGCAGGTCGAGTCGGCCGCGTGTACCTACAAAATCAGGAAATGGTTGTGCCGGGACTTGAACCCGTTTCTGTATCCTCTGTCCTCTTTCATCTCCTTCTAACTTGCCGTCTGTATTTAGCCACATTCAGTGAGTAAGTGCTCCCTGAAGTCCACTAGTATCATTCCTCTGGGATTGTTGTCGACAGAAAAGTAAACTTGTTGCTTTGCTCACCAAAATGTTTGAAGGACATCAGCGTGATCAACGCCGATAGGATGGAGGGTCAAATAAAAAGGAACACCGATTTCTAGACAGGAGCAGTTCGAAGCTAAGAGTGTATTGTATATTGACGTGTTTATTTGAGTGTCCAAACATCCCTCTTTAGGTGGTTATTAGATCCTCACATTCGTGAACATCATCAAACCCACTGATTTCCAAGGCCCAGATGCTTATTATTACTGCAACTCAGTTGTTGAGGTGAGAGAAAATGAGAAGTACGTTGCTGCACCACCAAATCTATGGCTGGGATCTGCTGAAACCAAACAAAAATAATTCACTGTGGCCAGATAGGGCTATTTTCTGCTGACTTTCTCTGGGGATTCAAATAAATTTCATTTGTTTGTTTGCTTCCCAGTTTCACTTGTGTAGGGTAATTGCCCCCCACTTTTGGCTTGTAGTTTGTGTCCTTGGATTTCAAGTGAGTCTCCTGTACGAAAGCACGTAGGTGTCTTAAATTTTCATCCCTTCTTTTAACCCTGTGTCTTTTGTTTGCAGCACTCAGAGCCTGAACATTTATTCTGATGATTCAGAGCTGTGCCCTTATTAAACTGAAAAAATTTTTTTTGTTATCATTAATCTACAATCACGTGAGGAACATTATGTTTACTATACTCCCCCTTTCACCAAGTCCCCCGAAAAACCTCTTCAGTCGCCTTCGATCAGTGTAGTTGGACGCTATAGACCCCTTCACCATGACACCATCCAAAGACCCCGTTACAGTCACTGTCAATCAGCGAGTAGTTTGATGCTATATAATATCTACTAGTCTTTGTTTTACAGCACTCCCCATGCCCACCCCCGAACCCACGCAATATACATGCTAATCCTAATGCCCCCATTCTTTCTCCCTGCACTTATCCCTCCCTTCAGAACCACCCTGCCCAGTCCTTTTCCCTTTGGCTACTTTTAGTCAACTCTCGGGTACTGTGAGACTGCTGCTGTTTTTTTCCTTCAGGTTTTCTTTGCTGTTATACTCCACACCTTTGTGAAATCATTTGATACTTGTCTTTCTCCGCCTGACCTATTTCTCTGAACATACTACCGTCTAGCTCCATCCACGTCATTACAAATGATAGGATTTGTTTTCTTCTTATGGCTGCTTACTGCACTTTGTAAACTGGATTTCATTCTTCCTTTTGGTTTGTAGTTTAGCTATGTGCTTTCACCGTTCATTTCCTGGATATGAGCAACAGCTTTGTGTCAATCGATATGTATCTGTATGTATCTATCTCTCTGTCTGTCTGTATATCTATCTGTCTTTCTATATATCCTTCTATCTATCTCTCTATCCATCTCTCTATTTATCTATCCATCTATCTAGCTTCCTATCATCTATCTATCATGTGTATCATCTATCTATCATCTGTCATCTAACTATCTGTCTATCTATGAATCAATCATCTTTCTGTCTGCCCATCTATCCTTATGTACAGAACAGTTAACAACATCACCTATGTCACTTCCCTACATTATGCTTCCAAAAACATTGCAAGGACACTAGGCCGTAGGGACAGCACTGGGCTCACTGAGACAATTGCAGATCGAGTCAGCCACGTTTGCTTTCAAAACCAGTAAATAGTGGGGTAGGGACTTGAACCCGTATCTCTGTCCTCTGTCCTCTTAAAACTCCTTCTCGCTTGCTATCTATATTTAGCCACATTCATTGACTAAGTGCTCTCTGAAGACCACAAGTATACTTCCTCTGGGCCTGTTGTAGACAGAAAAGTATACTTGGTGCCTTACTCACCACCATGTTTGAGGGACATTGGCGTGTTCACCACTGATAGGAGTAGGGACAATTAAAAAGGAACACTGAGTTCTAGAGGGAACTGTTTGGAGCAAAGAGTGTGTTGTCGAGTAACGTGTTCTATTTGGCATGCAAACTTCCGTCGTTATCTGCTTATTGCTTCGTTACATTTGTAAACATCATAAAGTCCACTGATTTCAAAAGCCCAGATGCACATTATTACAGCAATTCAGTTGTTGAGGTGAGAGAACATGAAAAGTTCCTCCCTGTACCACTGAATCAATGACTGGGCACTGCCAAACTGAACACAAAGCATCCACGGTTGCGGGATTGGCTATATTCTACTGACTGTCTCTCTGGGCACTCAAACAGAGTCACTTCTTTTTTTGGTGTCAGTAATGTATAATTATTTTAACAGCATTGTGGTTACTAGACTCCCCCTCCTCACCCCTCCCCACCATTATCAAGTCCACTCTCTGCACCCCATTACAGTCGCTGTCCATCAATATATTTAGATGCTATAGAATCACTACCTGTCTTCTGTGTGCTATGCTTCAATCCCCGTGGCCCACCACCCCCTACATTACATTTGTGGATCGTAATGCCCCTTTACACCCTTATCCCTCCCTTCCCACCCATCCTCCCAGGTCCCTTTCCCTTTGGTAACTGTTAGTCCATTCTTGGGTTCTGTGAGTCTGCTGATGTTTTGTTCCTTCCGGTTTTTGCTTTGTTCTCATACCTCACAGAGGAGTGAAATCCTTGGGTACTTGTCTTTCTCCACCTGGCTTATTTCACTGAACATAACAACCTCTAGCTCCGTCCGTGTTCTTGCAAATGGTGGTAGGATTACTTTTCTTCTTATGGCTGAATAATATTCCATGGTGTGTATGTACAACCGCTTCTTTATTGTCGGGAGCCATAGGCCATAGAAACAATGGTCTCTCCCTTTTCGCCTAGGCCTCTATTTTCTCAAGCCTGTACCGTTTAAGAAGCATCAATTGACACAGCTTGCGATTAGATCGCTGGGATAGAGATTATGCAGCTGCCGTGATAACATCTCCTCCTTAGTTAAATCTTCTGTCTTTTCTCAGTAATCCCCCACCCATGATCTTCTCCAGAGAACATTCCTCAGTTAGGTATCCTAGCAACCTAGATAAATCTTGCCACTTCAGCTGGGGCTGTTTCCCCTTCCTAGCTCCTATATAATATTGCTTGTAAAAATAAACATTGAGACCTTGATCAGACTTTCGACTGTGTCTCCTTCTTTGTGTCTGGTTTGTCTCTCATCCAGGTTAACTTCCCCTCGAGCCCTTGTTGAACTCCCCACCAGCCGGGGCATGTGGTGCCCAACGTGGGGCTCGAGGTACGAAGCCTGATCTGGACATCGCTAATATGGACGGGCATCCTTCTTTCTTTGGATCACCACCCCACCGGTGATACAAGATTCGCATGAAGAACACCACAGGAGTACCCGCCTGTGACACAGATCGATAAAGGTAAGGAATGCGACGCAGTCATGGGGCAAACACTAAATAAGCATGAGTTATTTCTTAAGGGACTTAAGGCTTCTCTCAAGACATGAGGAATACGGGTTAAGAAAAAAGGTTTGGTTAAATACTTTATCTTGCTAGAGGATGTCGGCCAATGTTTCCCCCAGGAAGAAACTGTAGATGAAAAACAGTGGCGCCGAGTTGGTAACTGCCTCAATGATTATTATCATTCCTTTGGCCCTGAGAAGGTCCCAGTACAGGTATTTTCTATTGGAATTTCATAAACGATATGTTGCAGGTCCGCCACTGTCACCCAGATGTTTCAAAGATTGTTGACGATAGTGAAAATTATTTGAAGGGAAAGTTTAAAACCAGTCAGACTTCTCTCCATAAAAGGAAGTGTCCGAGGAACTTCATCCATCCTCCCCAGCCTCTAATTGTCCCTCTGTCTCCTTTCCCATGCCCGATGTTAAGGGTGATCCACTGTCTAGCGGCCCCCCAAAAATCTATTTACCCAGTCCTGCCGGTCTCAGGTCCAACAGCCCTGATGATGATCCAATCTACCCTGAAGAGTGGGCCAAACTCAAGGACGCTGCCAGTAAGCACCATAATCTTGATTGGCCCCCTCAAGCAACTTTAGGTGCAGGTCCACCACCCTATAACATACAACGCCCTATAACATAACACTGCCCTATGACATACCACCGTCTTTAACAAGCCACTGTTAAACTCTCTCGGGAGGCGCAGTCCCTTAAGGCACTGCTTCAGAACAAAAGGGAGAGATCCCAATTGCTTAGGAAATTACGTGACCTTGACTTTGAAATAAGCTCCCCCCCCCGACCACCCTGTTCAGAAAATAAAAGTAAGTTCCCCCTCTGCTCCCCCCGTTCAGAAAGTTAAAACCATAAATAAAACCCTTCATGTCTTCCCGGTGACCCGATCCCAAACTAGACCAACTGAGGGAGAACCGACTGAGGGAGAGTCAAATGAGGATGAAGCACGAGAATCAGAAGGGGCAGATACGGATGCAGAGGAGCCTATAGCCCAGCTTGAGTCAGAAAACACTGAGGGAGAGGACGAGAATGCAAATTCAAACATTAGGACTCAGCGGAACCGCCACCTTAAATTTAAAAGTATAAAAGACTTAAAGAATGCTGTTTCCTCATATGGCCCTGTTGCCCCATTTACTATTTCATTGTTAGAGTCTCTAAGCGAAGACTGGCTTACAGCTAATGATTGGGACATGTTAACTAAAGCCACCTTAACAAGAGGTGACTTTCTCTAATGGAAAGCTGATTACACTGAAAAATGCCAGGATACTGCATACCGCAATATGGCTGCCGGCGGTCCTTCCAAATCCTGGATGTTAGACAATCTTCTGGGAAATCGCCCCTATGACACAAATGAAAAACAGGCTAAGTTTTCTCCAGGCTTACTCACACAAATCCAACATGCAGCCCTTAAGGCCTTGAAAAGCCTCCCTTCTAAAGGGTCAGTTTTCACCTCTCTTGACAGTGTTAGAGAGGGGAAGCAGGAACCTTACAGTGAATTCATAGGACGCCTTACAGAGGCCGCCTAACGCCTCATGGGAAGGGAGGAAACAGATAATGAATTCATTAAACATCTTGCTTTTGAAAATGCTAATTCAGCTTGTCAAGCAGCTATGCGTCCCCATCACAGTGGCAAAAAGTTCTCTGATTTTATAAAACTTTGTGCCGATGACCCAACCTCTTGCAATATCGGAATAGCCATAGGAAGAGCTCTTAAAGAGTTTACTCAGGGAGCCAGGCCCAAGACCTGCTTTAATTGTAAGCAAACAGGTCATTTTTCAAGAGAGTTCACAGCCCCTAGGACCGAACGATGGCTCCCATCATTCCTGTGACCGCGATGCAAATGGGGTAAGCATTGGGCCTCCGAATGCCGCTCCAAGGCTGATATACAGGGTAATCCTCTGACTCCAAGCAGGGAAACTTGATAAAGGGCCCACCCCAGGGCCCCAAAGCCTACCCAGGACAGAACCCTGGTGTCATCAGGTTCGTTCCCCAGTCAGTCCAAAATCCAGCATCACTCTCCTCTCTGGAGCAACTGCCGGAAGCGCAAGACTGGACCTCTGTTCCACCTCCCAGTCAATAATGACCCCATAAATGGGAAATCAAATTCTTTCAATGGGGATTTTTGGCCCTTTGCCGCAAGGCACCTTTGTTCTTATAATGGGTCGTGCCACCTCCACTATTCAGGGCCTCACTATTTCTCCAGGAGTCATTGACAACGATTATACTGGAGAAATTAAATTTATGCTACAGCCTTTCAGGGACCAGTTACCATTTCCCCTGGGCAACGGATTGCTCAATTAATATTACTACCCCTCGATGATAAAAATCCTAGCTATAAGCAAAAGAGAGGCCCCCATGGGTTTGGATTATCAGATGTTTATTGGGCACAATAGATCACTCAAAAAAGACCCCTTCTTAACTTAAAATTAAAAGGAAAAACCTTTGAAGGCCTTATAGATACTGGCGCGGATGCCACAACTATTTCCAGTAAGGATTGGCTTTCATCTTGACCTCTCACCGCTTCCATGACTCACCTTAGAGGTATTGGACATACCTCCAACCCCCTACAAAGCTAAAAAGTTATTCAATGGGAAGATGAAGAAGGCAATCACGGTACTGTCCAGCCCTGCGTGCTTGCAGGCCTACCTATAAACCTCTGGGGCAGAGATATTCTCTCTCAAGTGAAGCTCATTATGTGCAGCCGTGATGAGCTAGTCACTCACCAGATGCTCAATTAAGGCTTTCGCCCTGTGCAAGGGTTGGGCAAACACTCTCAGGGCTCAAAAGAGCCGGTCCCGGTCACCATAAAAACTGATCATGCTGGAATTGGCTATGAAAATTTACCATAACGGCTGTTGACATGCCTGTACCCCATGCAGATAAAATATCCTGGAAAACAACATAGCCTGTATGGGTTGATCAATGGCCCTTAACTACTGAAAAACTGGCAGCAGCCACAATGTTAGTACAGGAACAACTTGCTGCAGGCCATATCCAGCCTACCACCTTCCCCTGGAATACTCCTATTTTTGACATAAAGGAAAATTCAGGATAATGGAGGTTACTTCAAGATCTTAGAAAAATTAATAAAGCTATGATACCTATGGGGGCCCTTCAACCAGGCCTCCCACTCCTGTGGCGACTCCTGTGGGATACTGTGAATTCATAATTGACCTAAAAGATTGCTTTTTCACAATCCCCCTACATCCTAAAGACAGCAAGCATTTTGCATTTAGTTTGCTGGTGATTAATTTTAAAGGCCCTATGCCAAGATTCCAATGGAAAGTTCTGCCCCAAGGAATGGCAAACAGCCCTACGCTGTGCCAAAAATTTGTAGCTCAAATTATAGACCCATTTAGACAAAGATGGCCTTGTACATATTTAATTCATTACATGGACAACATCCTCATGGCTGGTCCTAACCCCACTGAACTCCTTGCTTATTCCCAAGAGCTTTCTAGGGCCCTTACCAGAGCTGTCTTTAGATAGCCCCTGACAAAATTCAATTAAAACCCCCTTACTTGCTTTTAGGCTTTGAACTCTTTCATAATAAGATTCTTTCACAAAAGGTTCAACTTAGAACCGTTAGCTTAAAAACTTTAAATGATTTTCAAAAACTTCTAGGAGATATTAATTGGCTCAGGCCTTATCTCATGCTAATTACTGGAGAGCTTAAACCCTTGTTTAATATTCTTAAAGGGGACCCAGATCCTACATCGAGTTGCTCATTAACAGCCCCCGCCCTAGAAGCCCTAAAGGCAGTTTAAGCTGCAATTCTAAACCAAAGGGTCACCTTTATCTCTTATGAGAAGCCTCTTCTAGTCATTTGTGCTACTGATTTTACACCCACCGGAGTGTTCTGGCAAGAGGGTCATCTTTTTTGGTTCCATTTACCTGCCTTCCCAGCCAAAGTCCTTATCCCCTATACCTCTTGGGTGGCTGAACTGATAAAAATCGGATGCGAACAGAGCAGGAAAATATTCGGTAAAGACGCCGACAAAATTATCCTACCCTATTCCCCTACCTAAATCCAGTGGTTGATAGAGAATGACGATGAATGGGCAACATCCTGCAATTCTTTTCAGGGAGCCCTTGAAAATCATTACCCTGCTAACAAGCTTCTCCATTTTCTGAGGACCCAACCATTTGTTTTCCCTACATTGACCTCCTCCCAACCCTATCCTCATGACCTCAAGTTCTCACCGATGGCTCCTCCAACGGAGTAACAGCCTTCACCATAGATAATCAAACCACTTCCCTACAATCCCCATTCCACTCCACTCAATTGGTTGAACACTTCGCTATTTTACAAGTTTTTCAACAACTCCCAAATACTCCATTTAACCTATACACTGACAGTGCTTATATTGCTCAATCCATTCCCCTTTTAGAGACCGTGCCCTATATAAAACCCACTACAAACGCCACCCCTCTGTTTTTTTCCATCCACCAGTGCATACATTTCAGGCAACATTCTTTTTATATAAGCCATATTCTTGCCCTTTCTGGTCTTCCTGGACCTCTAGCCACAGGCAATGCTGTGACCGATAAAGATACCCAACTTTGTCTTCTCGTTGAGCTTGATCCTGCGGCTCAAGCCAAAGAAGCTCACTCTTTACACCACCATAATGCTCAAACCTTACGTCTTCTTTTTAAAATTACTAGAGAACAAGCCCGTCAGATTATTAAATAATGTGCAAATTGTGTCACTCTCCTGCCTGTTCCTCACTTTGGTGTGAACCCTAGGGGCCTAGTTCCCAATGAGATCTGGCCAAAGGATGTAACACACATCCCCTCATTTGGAAATCTTAAATATATTCATGTTACTGTAGATACATTTAGTGGATTTATTTTTGCCAGCCTCCACTTTGGAGAAGCTTCAAAAAATCTTATTGCTCATGTACTCAATTGTCTTAGTGTCATGGGAAAACCCAAGATTATCAAGACTGCTAATGGTCCTGGATATACTGGAAAAAATTTTCAAGAATTTTGTCGCCAATTACAAATTAAGCATGTTACAGGCATACCATACAATCCCCAAGGACAAGGGATTGTCGAACGAGCCCATTTAACTAATAAACATACCTTCCACAAATTAAAAATGGGAGATTTATATCCCATGAAAGGCTCTCCAAGAAACTTTCTTCATCATGCCTTGTTTATTCTTAATTTTCTAACTTTGGATGCTCATGGCAAACCTGCAGCTCGTCGCCTTTGGCACCCACAACATGATAAATCTATGGCACTGTCAAGTGGAAAGACAACCTCACATCCCATTGGAATGGCCCCGAGCCCATACTCATATGGGGCCAGGGATCTGCCTGTGTTTTCGACACCAAAGAAGGAGCTGCTCGCTGGCTGCCAGAGCATTTGATTAAACCAATAGTTCTACCAGAAGATTTTAAAAAATCTTATCCAACCTTTCAGGGTGGTGACATCCCCTGAGACATCCTTTTTCTTCTTCTCTCCATAGATTCTAGCCATCGGTTTAGTCCTTGCCTTTATCTTAGGCATACGACTCGCCGCCTCCACCCCTCACCAGTGGACCCTTGTACAGCAGACCATTCTTGTTACCACTTACTGGGTCCTTGTTGGCGTATTCGCACTTCTTAACAGCACCTTATAAAAAGATGAAACCCATCAACTCTCTCATTTTCACCTTCTTCGCGGAACCTTACAAATTCTTCAAGACCAAATAGATTCCCTTGCAGAAGTAGTCTTACAGAACAGGCGTGGCCTAGACATTCTCACTGTGGAACAAGGCGGAATCTGCTTAGCCTTAGAAAAGAAATGCTGCTTCTATGCAAGCAAGTCTGGAGTAGTTCGTGACAAAATAAAAAGACTCCAAGAAGATCTCGTGCAAAGAAAGAAAAAACTGTTTGAAAATACCCTATGGTCTTGGATGAGCAGGTTTCTTCCTTATCTTCTCCCTATACTAGGATCCTTCCTTAGTCTCATGCTTGTGCTCTCCCTTGGCCCTTGGGCCTTCCAGAGAATTACTACCTTCATTAAAGAACAGATCAATATGGCCCTCGGCAGACAGATACAATTCCACTGTCACCATTTTGTCCTGGTGGACCAAGGCTATGATGTGCCCGATGACTACCCTCCTCTAGAAGCTGCATAGGATACAGACCTATGCATATCGGCTCACAATAAAGTGAGTGCGATATGGGCACCAATGTGGTTGCGAAGCTAAGGATTGCAAGGGAAGGTCCATGAACCGCCTCTGAATTCCCTGAGAGAAAAAACTGGCTTGCATGGAGGTTAGTATCTAAAATAAATACGCCCTTCCTCCCCTCCACAAAAGATACCAAGGGCCAACGTTGACCCAATAAATGGGGAGTCTCGAAGGAGCCAAGTCACTAATCCCCAAATTGGTTAATGCCCACCGCTAAATAGCAGGCCTACCCCTCTTTCTATAAAAGAAGGGAGGAGATATCGGGAGCCGTAGGACATAGAAACAATGGTCTCGCCCTTTTCGCCTAGGCCTCTAATTTCTGCCCCATTTAGGAAAGATCAATTGAGCAGCTTGAGATTAGACGCTGGGATAGAGATTAAGCAGCTGCTGTGATAACATCTCCTCATTAGTAAAACATTCTGTCTTTTCTCAGTAATCCCCCACCCATGATCTTTTAAAGAGAACATTCTTCATTTAGGTATCCTAGTAACCTAGATAATCCTTGCCAATTCAGCTGGGGCTGTTTCCCCCTCATATCTCCCATATAATCTACCTTGTAACAATAAACTTTGAGACCTTGATAAGACTTTCGACTTGGTCTCCTTCTTTGTGTCTGGTTTGTCTCTCATCCAGTTTAACTTCCCCTCGAGCCCTTGTTGAACTCCCCACTGGCCGGGGCATTTATCCATTCATCTCCTGAAGGATACTTAGGTTTCTTCCATTTCTTGGGTAGTGTAAATAGTGCTGCATTAACATAGGGGTGCATCTGTCTCTTTCATAATGGGCTCCTGCACTCTTAGGGTAAATTCCAGGAGAGGAATTCCTGGGTCAGATGGTATTTCTGTTCTTTGTTTTTTTCGGGATCATCCACACTGCTTTCCACAATGGTTGAGCTGACTGACATTCCCAACAGCAGTGTAGGAGGTTTCCCCTTTCTACACACCCTTGCCAACATCTGTTGTTGTCTGTCTTTTGGGTGGTGGCCATCATAACTGGTGTGAGGTGATACCCCATTGTGGTTTTAATGGGCATTTCTCTGATGGTTAGCAATGTGGAGCGTCTTTTCATGTGCCTGTCGGCCACCTGAAATTACTTCTGTGGAGAAGTGTCTGTCCAGATCCTCTGTCCATTTTGTAATTGGATTTATTTGCTTTTTGTGTGTTGAGGTTCATGAGCTCTTGATACATGTTTTGGATGGCAACGCCTTATCAAATATGTCATCAGTGAATATATTCTCCCATACAGAAGGATGCCTTTGGTTCTACTGATGGTGGTCAAACAGAATCTTACTAAACCGCCAACCACTTCATTCCCAATCTGACTAAATTTTTTTTAAGAACACCAAACAGCCGAGAAAACTGTAATGAAGAGGAGAAGCTGTGATGCAGGAACATCTAGTGTAAAACTGAGAGGTGAGGTGATGTGGAGACTGGTAGGTTGTATCTTTCCATGTGCTGCTTTCACGTGTCATAGGTAAAAAAGAATGCCAAGGATATGAAGCCTGGGGTGTTGATGTCACCTGGTATCAATGGAGCCACGTAGCCTCTAGCCATTGATGGGAAAGCTAGCGTGCGGCACTGTTCTCTTTCCTGCGGAGTTAGACGTGCAGGGTCCCCCGATTGCAGTTCAGTCAGAGCCCGTGTGGGACTGTCCTGGCACTGGCCGGGGTGGACCCTATAGCTGTGTCATTCCTGCTGGGCAGTTGCAGCACCCCTCTCGGAACAGGGCCTCAGCAGGGCTTCCTGGAGAGAGATAGTAGAGAGAGAATTGCGTTCGAGAGAAATTGACTGTTTTGTTTTTTGTAGCTCCATGAGCAAGCTCCTGATGTTTATTTTGAGAACCCTTTCTCATGAAGATTGATTTGAGGTCAGTTACCAGGTTCCCTTGAAGGTCCATATTTGTAGGTGGTGCACTCTAGCTACCAGATGCTTTACTCTCTGGAGATGCACAGGCCTTGGTTGGATGGCAGGGGTTCAAGGGGAGCGGTGCCGGTGCCCATCCCCGCCGGGAGTAAAGAGGTCTTTCCTGTTTCCCGGCCACAGTACCCAACTCCACTGCCAGGGCCAGAGTGCGGAGCATGCAGGGAGAAGCTGCCGTAGGTGGGGGCGGCTGGTGACGGCGGGGAGGCAGACCATGTACCAGTCACAGCATGGTAAGGGGCCTCGGAGCTGCGAGGCCATCCAGGGTAATGGAGCGACCGGAGCTCCTGAAAGCTAACCCGCCTGCCGGGCAGAGTGCACCTGCGCAGTTTGGCGCACCTGTCCTTTCTCCTGAGTGGCAAGCCGTGTGGAAGCCTTGCCCCTTTAGCAGTTCTCTCGCTGTTAGGAAGTCTCTCAGACTGTCCGCCTTTCTTTTGTCAAACAGCGGCCGGATGTGGATCCCTCTGTTGTCCCACAAGTGGCTGGAACCTCAAGTCTCTCGAAGTCTTCCGCCTCCCTTTGCTTTCCAACCCCACCGATCCTCCAGTATGCACCACATGTACGGTAGGTTCATGCTCAGAGAGCACATCTCCACGGCTGTACGTCACACTTCTCCTTGAGGTGACAGGCTTTCACAGCAGCGTTCCTCCCTGCTGCTCTTCCACGATTTGTTATAGTTGTTCTATTTCCATATAGTACGTATTTATGTGGTTTTGATCTTGGGAGAAGGTTTCCGCTCCACTCTCATGTGAGCCTGCGTCATTAATCCCATCAGCACATCTTTTTTCTGTTTTTTCTCTTCAGTTTCACTTGTTTAGGGTACCTTTCTGCAACCCTCAATTTGTAGTTTGTCTTCGTCCTTGCATATCAAGTGAGTCTCCAGTAAGGGAGCAGGTAGGTGTTCTTGAATTTTCATCCCTTCTTTTAACCATGTGTCTTTTGATTTGAGCACTCAGAGCCTGTCCTTTTATTCTGATAATTGAGAGCTGTGTCCTTATTGCACTTAAAAAATCTTTTTTGTCATCATTAATCTACAATCATGCGAAGAACATTATGATCACCAAGTACACCAAGTCCTCCCCAAAAACCCGTTATAGTGGCTATCCATCAGCATTGTTGGATGCTGTAGACCCCTTCACCATGTCCCCCAGCACACACCCCGTTACAGTCGCTGTCCATCAGCATGTAGTAAGATGCTGTAGAATCTCTACTTGTCTTCTCTGTTTTGTACAGCCCTCGCCATGTGCCCCCGAACCCCCGCATTATACATGCTGATCCTAATGCCCCCTTTCGTTCCCCAGCCCTTATCCCTCCCTTCATACCTACCCTGCCCAGTCACATTCCCTTGGTAACTGTTAGTCCACTCCCGGGTTCAATGAGTCCGCAGCTGTTTTTTTCCTTCAGTTTTTCTTTGTTGTTATACTGCACACATGAGTGAAATCATTTGGTACATGTATTTCTCCGCCTGGCCTATTTGACTGAGCAAAGTACCCTCTAGCTCCATCCACGTTATTGCAAATGATAGGATTTGTTTTCTTCTTACGGCTGCTTACTGCACTATTTAAACTGGATTTCTGTCTTCTCTTTTGTCTGTAGTTTCGCTAAGTGCTTTCACCATTGCTCTCCTGGTTATGAGCAATAGCTTTGTGTTAATCGATATTTACCTATATTTATCTATCTGCCTGTCTATCTATCTATCATTCAATCAATCAGTCATCTTTTTATCTGAAAATCTGTCCTTGTATACTGAACAGTTAACAACATAGACTATGTCCCTTCACTACGTTATGCTTCCAAAAATCTTGCAAGGTGAGTAGGCCGTATTGAGAGCACTGGGTTCACCGAGACACTTGCACGTAGAGTCAGCAACGTGTGCTTACAAAACCAGTAAATGGTGGTGCAGGGACTTGAACCCATATCTCTGTCCTCTGTCCGCTTTTCCCTCCTTCTCGCTTGCTGACTGTATTTAGACAAATTCATTGACTAAGTGCTTCCTGAAGACCACAAGTATCCTTCCCCTGGGCCTGTTGTAGACAGTAAAATACACTTGGTGCTTTGCTTACCACCATGTTTGGGGGACATCGGCGTGATCACCGTTGATTGGAGGAGTGTCAAATAAAAAGAAACACCTATGTCTAAACAGGAGCATTTGGGAGCAAAGAGAGTGTTGCAGAGTTACGTGTTTGTTTGAGGGTCCAAACTTCCCTCTTTTGGGGGTTATTACTTCTTTAAATTCGTCAACATCATAAAACCCACTGATTTCAAAAACCCAGACTCATATTACTACAGCAATTCAGTTGTTGAGTTTAGGAAAAATGAGAAGTACATTGGTGTACCTGTAATTTTTGGCAGGGCATGGCTGAAATCAAACAGAAAGAATACACGGTGGCAAGATAGGGCTATTTTCTACGGACTGTCTCTGGGGACTCAAATAGAATCCATTTGTTTGTTTGTTTGTTTCTCAGTTTCACTTGTGTAGGTACCTATCTCCACCCATTCGGCATGAAGTTTGTCTGTATCCTTGGATGGCAAGTGAGTCTGCTCTAAGGGAGCACATAGGTGGTCTTCAGTTTTCATCCCTTCTTCTCTCCATGTGTCTTTTGGTTGGAGCACTCAAAGCCTGTCCTTTTATTTTGATGACTCAGGGCTGTTCCCTTATTGCACTTAAAAAAATTTTTTTTGTTATCATTAATCTACAATCACATTAAGAACATTACGTTTACTAGGCTTCCGATTCACCATTCCCCCCCTAAAACCTCTTAGGTCACTGAACATCAGCGTGTAGTAAGATGGTGTATAATCCCTACTGTCCTCTCTGTGTTGTACAGCCCTCCCCATGCTCCTCCCACTACACATATTATACACGCTAATACTAATGCGCCCTTTCTTTCTCCCTGCACTTATCCCTCCATTCCCAGCCAACCTGCCCAGTCCCTTTCCCTTTCGTAACTGTTGGTCCACTCGCGGGTTCTGTGAGTCTGCTGCTATTTTTTTCCTTCAGATTTTCTTGGTTGTTATACAGCACACATGAGTGAAATCATCCGGTTCTTGTCGTACTCTGCCTGGCCTATTTCACTGAGCATACTACCCTCTAGGTCCATCCACGTTGTTGCAAATTGTACGATTTGTTTTCTTCTTATGGCTTCTTACTGCACTTTTTAAACTGGATTTCTGTCTTCTCTTTTGTCTGTAGTTTCGCTGTGTGCTTTTACCATTGCTCTCCTTGTTATGAGCAATAGCTTTGTTTTAATCGATATGTACCTATAACTATCTATCTGTATGTCTATCTATCAATCTGTCTATCAGTCTATCAATCAGTCAATCATCTTTTTTCTGCCCATCTGTCCTTTTGTACAGAACAGTTAACAACATAGCCTGTGTCACTTCCTTACATTGTGCTTCCAAAAATCTTTCAAGCTAACTAGGCTGCAGGGAAAGCACTGGGTTCACCGAGACATTTGCAGGTAGAGTCAGCCGCATATTCCTACAAAACCAGGAAAGTTTGCTGCAGGGTCTTGAACCCGTGTCTCTGTCCTCTCTCCTCTTTTATCTCTTTCTCACTTGCTGACTGTATTTAGTCACATTCATTGACTAAGTGCTTCCTGAAGAACACAAGTATCCTTCCTCTGGGCCTGTTGTAGACAGTATAGTATACTTGGTGCTTTGCTTACCACCATGTTTGAGGGACATCGGCGTGATCACCGTTGATAAGAGGAGGGTCAAATAGAAAGGAACACTTTTGTCTAGACAGGATCATTTGTTAGCAAAGAGAGTGTTTCAGAGTTACGTGCTTGTTTGAGGGTCCAAACTTCCCTCTGTAGGGGGTTATTACTTCTTTACATTCGTGAACATCATAAAGCCCACTGATATCAAAACCCCAGACTCATATTATTATAGCAATTCTGTTGTTGAGGTGAGAAAAAATGAGAAGGACGTTGGTGTACCACTAAATCTATGGCTGGGCAATGCTGAAATCAAACAAAAAGAATTTACGGTGGCTAGATAGGGCTATTTTCTACTGAATGTCTCTAGGGACTCTAACAGAATCTATTTGTTTGTTTGTTTGTTTCTCAGTTTCACTTGTGTAGGGTACCTATCTCCACCCATTCGGCATGAAGTTTTTCTGTGTCCTTGGATCGCAAGTGAGTCTGCTGTAAGGGAGCACATAGGTGGTATTGAGTTTTCATCCCTTCTTCTAGCCCTGTGTCTTTTGTTTGTAGCACTCAAAGCCTGTTCTTTCATTCTGATGACTCTTGGCTTTTCCCTTATTGCACTTAAAAATTTTTTTTTGTTCTCATTAATCTACAATCACGTGAAGAACATTATGTTTACTAGGCTTCCGATTAACCATTCCCCCCCTAAAACCTCTTAGTTCACTGAACATCAGCGTGTAGTAAGATGGTGTATAATCCCTACTGTCCTCTCTGTGTTGTACAGCCCTGCCCATGCTCCTCCCACCACACATGTTTTACACGCTAATACTAATGCCCCCTTTATTTCTCCCCGCCCTTATCCATCCCTACCCACCCAACCTGAACAGTCCCATTCCCTTTGGTAACTGTTTATCCACTTGCGGTTCTGTGAGTCTGCTGCTATTTTTTTCCTTCAGATTTTCTTGGTTGTTATACTCCACACATGAGTGAAATCATCCGGTTCTTGTCTTTCTCTGCCTGGCCTATTTCACTGTGCATACTACCCTCTCAATCCATCCACGTTTTTGCAAATGATAGGATTTGTTTTTTTCTTACGGCTTCTTACTGCACTTTTTAAACTGGATTTCTGTCTTCTCTTTGGTCTGCAGTTTCGCTATGTGCATTCACCATTGTGTCGTTGTTATAAGCAATAGCTGTGTTTTAATCCATATGTACCTATATCTATCTATCTGTCTGTCTATCTATCTATCTGTCTATCAATCAATCATCTTTTTGTCTGCCCATCTGTCCTTGTGTACAGAAAAGTTAACAACATAGCCTGTGTCACTTCCTTACATTGTGCTTCCAAAAAACTTTCAAGCTATCTAGGCTGCAGGGAAAGCACTGGGTTCACCGAGACACTTGCAGGTAGAGTCAGCCGCATATTCCTACAAAACCAGGAAATTTTGTTGCAGGGTCTTGAACCCTTGTCTCTGTCCTCTCTCCTCTCTTATCTCCTTCCCACTTGCTGACTGTATTTAGTCACATTCATTGACTAAGGTCTCCATGAAGACCAAAAGTATCCTTCCTTTGGGCCTGTTTTTGACAGAAAGGTAAACTTGTTGCTTTGCTCACCATAATGTTTGAGAGACATCGGCGTGATCTCCGATGTTAGGATGGAGCGACAAATGAAAAGGAACACCAATTTCTAGACAGGAGCAGTTTGGAGCAAAGAGTGTGTTGTGGAGTGACGTGTTTATTTGAGCGCCCAAACTTCCCTTTTTATATAGTTATTACTTCTTTACATTCATGAACATCATAAAACCCATTGATTTCAAAGGCCCGGATGCATATTTTTACAGCAATTCAGTTGTTGAGGTGAGAGTAAATGAGAAGGACGTCGCTGTACCACTAAATCTATGACTGGTCACGGATGAAAAAAAAGAAAAGAATTCACGGTGGAAAGATAGGGCTATTTTCTACTGACTGTCTCTGGGGACTCAAACAGGGTCCATTTGTTTGATTGTTTGTTTTTTAGTTTCACTTGTGTTTGGTACCTGTCCTCTCCACTTCGGCTTGTCGTTTGTCTGTTTCCTTGGATCTCAAGTGAGTCTCCTGTAAGGGAGCATATAAGTGGTCTTGAGTTTTCGTCCTTCTTTGAACCCTGCGTCTTTTGATTTGGAGCTCTCAAAGCCTGTCCTTTTATACTGATGATTCAGATCTGTGCCCTTATTGCACTTAAAAAATTTATTTGTTACAATTAACCTACAATCACGTGAAGAACATTATGTTTACTAGGCTCCCACATTCACCAAGTCCCCCACAAAAACCTCTTACAATTGCTGTCAATCAGCGGAGTTGGATTCTGTAGACCCATTCACTATGTCCCCCCACACACACCCCATTACAATCGCTGTCCATCAGCGAGTAGTAAGATGTTGTAGAATTTCTACTTATCTTCTGTGTGTTGTACAGCTCTCCCCATGCCCCCCTGAACCCACACATTATGCATGCTAATCCTAATCTCCCATTTCTTTCTCCGCGCCCTTATCCCTCCATTCCCAACCACCCTGCCAAGTCTCTTTCCCTTTCGTAACTGTTAGTCCACTTTCGGGTTCGGTGAGTCTGCTGCTGTTTTTTTCCTTTAGTGTTTCTTTGTTGTTATACTCCACACGAGTTAAATCATTTGGTACTTGTCTTTCTCCACCTGGCCTCTTTCACTGAGCATACTACCGTCTTGCTCCATTCACATCATTGCAAATGGTACCATTTGTTTTCTTCTTATGGCTGCTAACTGCAGTTTTTAAACTGGACTTCATTCTAACTTTCTGTTTGTAGTTTCGCTATGTGTTTTCACCATTGATCTCCTGGTTATGAGCAATATCTTTGTGTTAATCGATATGTATCTGTATCTATCTATCTGTCTGCTGTCTGTCTGTCTATCTATCCATCCTTCTATCTTTCTTACCATCTGTCTATCTATCTATTATCTATCTATCTATCTATCTATCTATCTATCTATCTATCTATCTATCTATCTATCCTTCTATCTTTCTTTCTATCTTTCTATCTATCTATCTATCTATCTATCTATCTATCTATCTATCCATCTATCTATCTATCTACTTATCATCTATCTCTCATATCTCTCTTCTATCCTGGTATCTATCTATCATCTACCATCTATCTATTTATCTCTCTATCTATCTATGAATAAATCATCTTTTTTTCTGCCTATCTATCCTTATGTACAGAACAGTTAACAACATCTCCTATCTCACTCTCCTACATTATGCTTCCAAAAATCTTGCAAGGTAACAAGGCCGTAGGGATAGCACTGAGTTCATTGAGACACTTGAAGGTCTAGGCAGCCACGTGTGTTTACAAAACCAGTAAATGCTGTTGCATGGACTTGCACCCATATCTCTGTCCTCTGTAGTCTTTTAACTCCTTCTCACTTCCTGACTGTATTTAGCCACATTTAATTACTAAGTACTCCCTGAAGACCACAGGTATCCCTCCTCTGGATTTGCTGAAGACAGAAAAGTATACATGGTGCTTTGCTCACCAACAAGTTTGAGGGACATCGGCGGTAGCACCACTGATAGGAGGTGGGACAAATAAAAAGGAACAACTATTTCTAGACAGGAGCATTTGGGAGCAATGGGAGGGTTGTGGAGATATGTGTTTGTTTGAGTGTCCAAACTTCCCTCTTTAGGTGGTTATTACTTCTTTACATTAAGAACATTATAAAACCCACTGATTTCCAAAGACCAGATGCATATTATTACAGCAATTCAGGTGTTGAGTTGAGAGAAAATAAGAAGGATGTTGCTGCACCACTAAATCTATGGCTGGGCACTGCTGATACCAAACAAAAAGCATTCACGGTGGCCAGATAGGTCTATTTACTACTGACTGTCTCGGAGGCACAGACAGAATCCATTTGACTTATTGTTTGTTTTACAGATTCACTTGTGTTTGGTACCTCTCCCCACCCCTTCGGCTTGCAGTTTGTCTGTGTCCTTGAATCTCAAGTGAGTCTCCTGTAAGGGAGCACGTAGTTGTTCTTGAGTTTTCATCCCTTCTTTTAAACCTGTGTCTTTTGTTTGGAGCA
The DNA here is from genome assembly GCF_030020395.1 of Manis pentadactyla. NCBI lineage: Eukaryota > Metazoa > Chordata > Mammalia > Pholidota > Manidae > Manis > Manis pentadactyla. The sequence goes on from NW_026644726.1 coordinate 866,479, forward strand.
CTCAAAACCTGTCCTTTTACAATGATGATTCAGAGCTGTGCCCTTATTGCACTTTAAAATGGTTTTTTTGTTATCATTAATCTACAAACACATGCACAACATTATGTTTAGTAGGATCCCCCTTTCACCAAGTTCGCCACAACAACGTCTTACAGTCGGTGTCCTTCAGTGTAGTTGGATGCTGTAGAATACTTCACCATGTCCCCCCACACACACCCCGTTACATTCGCTGTCCATCAGCGTGTAGTAAGATGCTGTAGAATCTCTAATTTTCTTCTCTGTGTTGTACAGCCCTCCCCATGCCCAGTCGACCCCACGCATTATTCATGCTAACAATAATGTCCCCTTTCTTTCTTCCCACCCTTTTCCCTCCCTTATCACCCACCCGGCCCAGTCCTTTTCCCTTTGGTATCTGTTAGTCCACTCTCGGGTTCTGGGATTCTGCTGCTGTTTTTTTCCATCAGTTTTTTTGTTTTTATACTCCACACATGAGGGAAATCATTTGGTACTTGTCTTTCTCCTCCTGGCCTATTTCACTGAGCATACTACCGTCTAGCTGTACCCACATCATTGTAAATGGTAGGATTTGTTTTTTTCTTATGGATGCTTTCTTTACTTTTTAAACGGGATTTCATTCTTCCTTTTTGTTTGTAGTATCACTGTGTGCTTTCATCATTTATCTCCCAGTTATGAGCAATAGCTTTCTGTTAATTGATATGTATCTGTATCTATCTATCTATCTATCTATCTATCTATCTATCTATCTATCTATCTATCTATCTGTCTGTCTGTCTATCTATCTATCTATCTATCTATCTATCTGTCTATCTATCTACCTATCTATCTGTCTGTCTGTCTGTCTATCTATCTATCTACCTTTAATTCCTATCTATCTATCATGGCTATCATCTATCTATCATGTCTATAATCTATCTATCTATCATCTGTCATCTATCTATCTCTCTATCTATGAATCAATCATCTTTTTGTCTGCCAATCTATCCTTATGTACAGAACAGTTAACAACATAGCCTATATCACCTTTCCTACATTATGCTTCCAAAAATCTTGCAAGTTGAGTAGGTTGTATTGAGAGCACTGGGTTCACCGAGACACTTGCAGGTCGTGTCGGCCGAGTGTACCTACAAAACCAGGAAATGGTTGTGCAGGGACTTGAACCCGTGTCTCTATCCTCCATCCTCTTTCATCTCCTTCTCACTTGCTGTCTGTATTTAGCCACATTCATTCACTAAGTGCTCCCTGAAGACCACAAGTATCCTTCCTCTGGGCATGTGGTCGACAGAAACGTAAAATTGTTGCTTTGCTCACCACCATGTTTGAAGGATATCTATGTGAACACCACTGATAGGATGGAGGGTCAAATAAAAAGGAACACCAATTTCTAGACAGCAGCAGTTGGGAGCTAAGAGTGTATTTTGGAGTGACATGTTTACTTGAGTGTCCAAACTTCCCTCTTTAGGTGGTTATTACTTCACATTCGTGAAGATCATAAAACCACAGATTTCAAAGGCCCAGATTCTTATTATTTCAGCAACCCAGTTGTTGAGGTGAGAGAAAATGAGAAGGACGTTGCTCCACCACTAAATCTATGGCTGAGCCTTGCTGAAAACAAACAAAAATTATTCACAGTGGCCAGATAGTGCTATTTTCTACTGACTGTCTCTGGGGGCTCAAAAAGAATCCATTTGTTTGATTGTTTGTTTTTCAGTTTCACTCGTGTAGGGTACTTGTCCCCACACCTTCAGCTTGTAGTTTGTCTGTGTCCTTGGATCTCAAGTGAGTCTCCTGTTAGGAAGCACGTAGGTTTCTTGAGTTTCCATCCGTTCTTTTAACCCTGTGTCTTTTGTTTGCAGCACTCAGAGCCTGACCTTTTATTCTGATGATTGAGAGCTGTGCCCTTATTGCACGTAAAAATTTTTTTTATTATCATTAATCTACAATCACGTGAAGAACATTATGTTTACTATGCTCCCCCTTAACCAAGTCCACCAGCAAAAACCTCTTAAAGTTGCTCTCCATCAGCATAGTTGGATGCTTTAAACCCCTTCCGCATGTACCCCTTCAAAGACACCGATACAGTCGCTGTCAATCATGGAGTAGTGAGATGCTATATAACCTCTACTAGTCTTCTCTGTGTTGTACATCGTTCCCCATGTCCCGCTCGACCCCACGCAATATACATGGTAATCCTAATGCCCCCAATCTTTCTCCCCGCACTTATCCCTAACTTCAGAACCACCCTGCCCAGTCATTTCCCTTTGGTACCTTTTAGTCAACTCTCGGGTTCTGTGAGTATCCTGCTGTTTTTTTTGTTCAGTTTTTCAATGTTGTTATACTCCACACATGAGTTATATCATTTGATATTGTCTTTCTCTGCCTGACCTATTTTTCTGAACATACTACTGTCTAGCTCCATCCACGTCATTGCAAATGTTAGGATTTGTTTTCTTCTTATGGCTGCTTACTGCACTTTGTAAACTGGATTTCATTCTTCCTTTTTGTTTGTAGTTTAGCTAATTGATTTCACCATTCATCTCCTGGTTATGAGCAACAGCTTTGTGTCAATCGATATGTATCTGTATCTATCTATCGCTCTGTCTGTCTGTATATCTGTCTATCTTTCTATATATCCTTCTTTCTATCTCTCTATCCTCTCTATTTATCTATCCATCTATCTAGCTTCCTGTCTTCTATCATGTGTGTAATCTATCGATCATCTGTCATCTATCTATCTGTCTATCTATGAAACAATCTTCTTTATGTCTGTCCATCTATCCTTATTTACAGAACAGTTAACTACATCAACTATGTCACTTTCCTACATTATGCTTTCAAAAACATTGCAAGGTCACTAGGCCGTAGGGAGAACACTGGGCTCACTGAGAAAATTGCAGATCGAATCAGCCGCGTGTGCTTACAAAACCAGTAAATGGTGGTGCAGTGACTTGAACACGTATCTCTGTCCTCTGTCCTCTTAAACCTCCTTCTCGCTTGCTAACTGTATTTAGCCACATTCATTGACTAAGTCCTCACTGAAGACCCCAATTATACTTCCTCTGGGCCTGTTGTAGACAGAAAAGTATACTTGGTGCTTTACTCACCACCATGTTTGAGGGACATTGGCATGTTCACCACTGATAGGAGGAGGGACAAATAAAAAGGAACACCTATTTCTAGACAGGAGCATTTGGGAGCAAAGTGTGTGTTGTGGAGAGACGTGTTTGGTTGAGTGTCCAAACTTCCCTCTTTATGTGGTTATTACTTCTTTACAATCGTGGATATCATAAAACCCAGTGATTTCAAAAGCCCAGACGCATATTATTACAGCAATTCATTTGTTGATGTGAGAAAAATGAGAAGGACATTGCAGTACCACTAAATCTATACCTGGGCACTGCTGATACCAAACAAAAGGAATTCACGGTGGCTAGGTAGGACTATTTTCTAGTGACTGTCTCTGGGGTCTCAAACAGAATCCATTTGTTTCTTTGTTTCAAAGATTCACTTGTATAGGGTACCTGACCCCGCCCCTTCAGCTTGTAGTTTGTCAGTGTCCTTGGATCACAAGTGAGTCTCCAGTAAGGGAGCACTTAGGTGATCTTGAGTTTTCATCAGTTCTTCTAACCCTGTGTCTTTTGATTGGAGCAGTGAAAGCCTGTACTTTTATTCTGATATTTGATAGCTAGGCTCTTACTGCACTTTGAAATTTTTTTGTTCTCATTAATATACAATCACATGCAGAACAATATGTTAACTAGTCTAACCCCTTCACCAAGTCCTCGCCAAATCCCAGTTTCAGTCGCTGTCCGTCAGCGTGTCGTAAGATGCTCTAGAATCACTACTTGTCTTCTCTGTGTTGTATAGCCCTCCCAATGACCCTTCACCCTACACATTATTCATGCTAATCCTAATGCCTCCATTCTTTTTCCCCGCCCTTATCAATCCCTTCCCACAAACACTACCCAGTCCCTTGCTCTTTGGTAACTCTTAGTCCACTCTCGGGTACTGTGTATATGCTGCTGTTTCTTCCTTCAGTTTTTCTTTGTTATCGTACTCCACACATGAGTTAAATCATTTGGTACATGTATTTCTCCGACTGGCCTATTTGACTGAGCATAATACCCTCTAGCTCCATCCAAGTTATTTCCAATGATAGGATTTGTTTTCTTCTTATGGCTGCTTACTGCACTTTTTAAACTGGATTTTATTCTTCTTTTTCGTTTGTAGTTTGCTATGTGCTTCAACCATTGCACTCATGGATATGAGCAATAGCTTTGTGTTAATCGATATGAACCTATATCTATCTATCTGTCTGTCTATCAATCAATCAAACAATCTTTCAATCATCTTTCTGTCTGCCCATCTGTCCTTGTGTACAGAACAGGAAACCACATATCCTATGTCACTTTCCTACATTATGCTTCCAAAAATCCTGCAAGGTAACTAGGCTGTAGGGAGAGCACTGGGTTCACCGAGACAATTGCAGGGCGTTTCGGCCGACTGTACCTACAAAACAAGGAAACGGTTGTGCAGGGACTTGAACCCGTGTCTCTATCCTCTTTCCTCTTTCATCTCCTTCTCACTTCCTGTCTGTATATAGCCACATTCATTCACTAAGTGCTCCCTGAAGACCACAAGTATCCTTCTTCTGGGCCTGTGGTCGACAGAAACGTAAAATTGTTCCTTTGCTCACCACCATGTTTGAAGGACATCTATGTGAACACCACTGATAGGATGGAGGGTCAAATAAAAAGGAACACCAATTTGTAGACAGGAGCACTTGCGAGCTAAGAGTGTATTGTGGAGTGACATGTTAATTTGAGTGTCCAAACTTCCCTCTTTAGGTGATTATTACTTCACATTCGTGAAGATCATAAAACCCACAGATTTCAAAGTTCCAGATTCTTGTTATTTCAGCAACTCAGTTGTTGTGGTGAGAGAAAATGAGAAGGACGTTTTTCAACCACTAAATCTATGGCTGGGCCTTGCTGAAAACAAACAAAAAGAATTCACGGTGGCCAGATAGTGCTATTTTCTACTGACTGTCTCTGGGGGCTCAAACAGAATCCATTTGTTTGATTGTTTGTTTTTCATTTTCACTCGTGTATTGTACTTGTCCCCACACCTTCAGCTTGTAGTTTGTCTTTGTCCTTGGATCTCAAGTGAGTCCCCTGTAAGGAAGCACGTAGGTTTCTTGAGTTTTCATCCGTTCTTTTAACCCTGTGTCTTTTGTTTGCAGCACTCAGAGCCTGACCTTTTATTCTGATGATTCAGTGCTGTGCCCTTATTGCACTTAAAGATTTTTTTTTGTTATCATTAATCTACAATCACGTGAAGAACATTATGTTTACTATGCTCCCCCTTATCTAAGTCCACCAGCAAAAACCTCTTAAAGTCGCTGTCCATCAGCATAGTTGGATGCTTTAAACCCCTTCCGAATGTACCCCTTCAAAGACACCGATACAGTCGCTGTCAATCATGGAGTAGTAAGATGCTATATAACCTCTACTAGTCTTCTCTGTGTTGTACAGCACTCCCCATGTCCCGCGCGACCCCACAAAATATACATGGTAATCCTAAAGCCCCCAATATTTCTCTCCACACTTATCCCTACCTTAAGAACCACCCTGTGCAGTCCTTTTCCCTTTGGCAACTTTTAGTCAACTCTCGGGTTCTGTGAGTATCCTGCTGTTTTTTTCCTTCAGTTTCTCTTTGTTGTTTTACTCCACACATGAGTGATATCATTTGATATTGTCTTTCTCCGCCTGACCTATATTTCTGAACATACTACTGTCTAGCTCCATCCACGTCATTGCAAATGGTAGGATATTTTTTTTCTTCTTATGGCTGCTTACTGCACTTTGTAAACTGGATTTCATTCTTCCTTTCTGTTTGTAGTTTAGCTATGTGATTTCACCATTCATCTCCTGGTTATGAGCAACAGCTTTGTGTCAATCGATATGTATCTGTATCTATCTATCGCTCTCTCTGTCTGTATATCTATCTATCTTTCTATATATCCTTCTTTCTATCTCTCTATCCTCGCTATTTTTCAATCCATCTATTCTAGCTTCCTGTCTTCTATCATGTGTATAATCTATCGATCATCTGTCATCTATCTATCTGTCTATCTATGAAACAATCTTCTTTATGTCTGTCCATCTATCCTTATGTACAGAACAGTTAACTACATCAACTATGTCATTTCCCTACATTATGCTTTCAAAAACATTGCAAGGTCACTAGGCCGTACGGAGAGCACTGGGCTCACTGAGACAATTGCAGATCGAATCAGCCGCGTGTGCTTACAAAACCAGTAAATGGTGGTGCAGGGACTTGAACCCGTATCTCTGTCCTCTGTCCTCTTAAACCTCCTTCTCGCTTGCTAACTGTATTTAGCCACATTCATTGACTAAGTCCTCACTGAAGACCCCAATTATACTTCCTCTGGGCCTGTTGTAGACAGAAAAGTATACTTGGTGCTTTACTCACCACCATGTTTGAGGGACATTGGCATGTTCACCACTGATAGGAGGAGGGACAAATAAAAAGGAACACCTATTTCTAGACAGGAGCATTTGGGAGCAAAGTGTGTGTTGTGGAGAGACGTGTTTGGTTGAGTGTCCAAACTTCCCTCTTTATGTGGTTATTACTTCTTTACAATCGTGGATATCATAAAACCCAGTGATTTCAAAAGCCCAGACGCATATGATTACAGCAATTCATTTGTTGATGTGAGAAAAATGAGAAGGACATTGCAGTACCACTAAATCTATACCTGGGCACTGCTGATACCAAACAAAAGGAATTCACGGTGGCTAGGTAGGACTATTTTCTAGTGACTGTCTCTGGGGTCTCAAACAGAATCCATTTGTTTCTTTGTTTCAAAGATTCACTTGTATAGGGTACCTGACCCCGCCCCTTCAGCTTGTAGTATGTCAGTGTCCTTGGATCACAAGTGAGTCTCCAGTAAGGGAGCACTTAGGTGATCTTGAGTTTTCATCAGTTCTTCTAACCCTGTGTCTTTTGATTGGAGCAGTGAAAGCCTGTACTTTTATTCTGATATTTGATAGCTAGGCTCTTACTGCACTTTGAAATTTTTTTGTTCTCATTAATATACAATCACATGCAGAACAATATGTTAACTAGTCTAACCCCTTCACCAAGTCCTCGCCAAATCCCAGTTTCAGTCGCTGTCCGTCAGCGTGTCGTAAGATGCTCTAGAATCACTACTTGTCTTCTCTGTGTTGTATAGCCCTCCCAATGACCCTTCACCCTACACATTATTCATGCTAATCCTAATGCCTCCATTCTTTTTCCCCGCCCTTATCAATCCCTTCCCACAAACACTACCCAGTCCCTTGCTCTTTGGTAACTCTTAGTCCACTCTCGGGTACTGTGTATATGCTGCTGTTTCTTCCTTCAGTTTTCTTTGTTATCGTACTCCACACATGAGTTAAATCATTTTGTACATGTATTTCTCCGACTGGCCTATTTGACTGAGCATAATACCCTCTAGCTCCATCCAAGTTATTTCCAATGATAGGATTTGTTTTCTTCTTATGGCTGCTTACTGCACTTTTTAAACTGGATTTTATTCTTCTTTTTCGTTTGTAGTTTGCTATGTGCTTCAACCATTGCACTCATGGATATGAGCAATAGCTTTGTGTTAATCGATATGAACCTATATCTATCTATCTGTCTGTCTATCAATCAATCAAACAATCTTTCAATCATCTTTCTGTCTGCCCATCTGTCCTTGTGTACAGAACAGGAAACCACATATCCTATGTCACTTTCCTACATTATGCTTCCAAAAATCCTGCAAGGTAACTAGGCTGTAGGGAGAGCACTGGGTTCACCGAGACAATTGCAGGGCGTTTCGGCCGACTGTACCTACAAAACAAGGAAACGGTTGTGCAGGGACTTGAACCCGTGTCTCTATCCTCTTTCCTCTTTCAACTCCTTCTCACTTCCTGTCTGTATATAGCCACATTCATTCACTAAGTGCTCCCTGAAGACCACAAGTATCCTTCTTCTGGGCCTGTGGTCGACAGAAACGTAAAATTGTTCCTTTGCTCACCACCATGTTTGAAGGACATCTATGTGAACACCACTGATAGGATGGAGGGTCAAATAAAAAGGAACACCAATTTGTAGACAGGAGCACTTGCGAGCTAAGAGTGTATTGTGGAGTGACATGTTAATTTGAGTGTCCAAACTTCCCTCTTTAGGTGATTATTACTTCACATTCGTGAAGATCATAAAACCCACAGATTTCAAAGTACCAGATTCTTGTTATTTCAGCAACTCAGTTGTTGCGGTGAGAGAAAATGAGAAGGACGTTTCTCCACCACTAAATCTATGGCTGGGCCTTGCTGAAAACAAACAAAAAGAATTCACGGTGGCCAGATAGTGCTATTTTCTACTGACTGTCTCTGGGGGCTCAAACAGAATCCATTTGTTTGATTGTTTGTTTTTCAGTTTCACTCGTGTAGGGTACTTGTCCCCACACCTTCAGCTTGTAGTTTGTCTTTGTCCTTGGATCTCAAGTGAGTCTCCTGTAAGGAAGCACGTAGGTTTATTGAGTTTTCATCCGTTCTTTTAACCCTGTGTCTTTTGTTTGCAGCACTCAGAGCCTGACCTTTTATTCTGATGATTCAGTGCTGTGCCCTTATTGCACTTAAAAATTTTTTTTTGTTATCATTAATCTACAATCACGTGAAGAACATTATGTTTACTATGCTCCCCCTTATCTAAGTCCACCAGCAAAAACCTCTAAAAGTCGCTGTCCATCAGCATAGTTGGATGCTTTAAACCCCTTCCGAATGTACCCCTTCAAAGACACCGATACAGTCGCTGTCAATCATGGAGTAGTAAGATGCTATATAACCTCTACTAGTCTTCTCTGTGTTGTACAGCACTCCCCATGTCCCGCGCGACCCCACAAAATATACATGGTAATCCTAAAGCCCCCAATATTTCTCTCCACACTTATCCCTACCTTAAGAACCACCCTGTGCAGTCCTTTTCCCTTTGGCAACTTTTAGTCAACTCTCGGGTTCTGTGAGTATCCTGCTGTTTTTTTCCTTCAGTTTCTCTTTGTTGTTATACTCCACACATGAGTGATATCATTTGATATTGTCTTTCTCCGCCTGACCTATTTTTCTGAACATACTACTGTCTAGCTCCATCCACGTCATTGCAAATGGTAGGATTTGTTTTTTCTTCTTATGGCTGCTTACTGCACTTTGTAAACTGGATTTCATTCTTCCTTTCTGTTTGTAGTTTAGCTATGTGATTTCACCATTCATCTCCTGGTTATGAGCAACAGCTTTGTGTCAATCGATATGTATCTGTATCTATCTATCGCTCTCTCTGTCTGTATATCTATCTATCTTTCTATATATCCTTCTTTCTATCTCTCTATCCTCGCTATTTTTCAATCCATCTATTCTAGCTTCCTGTCTTCTATCATGTGTATAATCTATCGATCATCTGTCATCTATCTATCTGTCTATCTATGAAACAATCTTCTTTATGTCTGTCCATCTATCCTTATGTACAGAACAGTTAACTACATCAACTATGTCACTTCCCTACATTATGCTTTCAAAAACATTGCAAGGTCTCTAGGCCGTAGGGAGAGCACTGGGCTCACTGAGACAATTGCAGATCGAATCAGCCGCGTGTGCTTACAAAACCAGTAAATGGTGGTGCAGGGACTTGAACCCGTATCTCTGTCCTCTGTCCTCTTAAACCTCCTTCTCGCTTGCTAACTGTATTTAGCCACATTCATTGACTAAGTCCTCACTGAAGACCCCAATTATACTTCCTCTGGGCCTGTTGTAGACAGAAAAGTATACTTGGTGCTTTACTCACCACCATGTTTGAGGGACATTGGCATGTTCACCACTGATAGGAGGAGGGACAAATAAAAAGGAACACCTATTTCTAGACAGGAGCATTTGGGAGCAAAGTGTGTGTTGTGGAGAGACGTGTTTGGTTGAGTGTCCAAACTTCCCTCTTTATGTGGTTATTACTTCTTTACAATCGTGGATATCATAAAACCCAGTGATTTCAAAAGCCCAGACGCATATTATTACAGCAATTCATTTGTTGATGTGAGAAAAATGAGAAGGACATTGCAGTACCACTAAATCTATACCTGGGCACTGCTGATACCAAACAAAAGGAATTCACGGTGGCTAGGTAGGACTATTTTCTAGTGACTGTCTCTGGGGTCTCAAACAGAATCCATTTGTTTCTTTGTTTCAAAGATTCACTTGTATAGGGTACCTGACCCCGCCCCTTCAGCTTGTAGTATGTCAGTGTCCTTGGATCACAAGTGAGTCTCCAGTAAGGGAGCACTTAGTTGATCTTGAGTTTTCATCAGTTCTTCTAACCCTGTGTCTTTTGATTGGAGCAGTGAAAGCCTGTACTTTTATTCTGATATTTGATAGCTAGGCTCTTACTGCACTTTGAAATTTTTTTGTTCTCATTAATATACAATCACATGCAGAACAATATGTTAACTAGTCTAACCCCTTCACCAAGTCCTCGCCAAATCCCAGTTTCAGTCGCTGTCCGTCAGCGTGTCGTAAGATGCTCTAGAATCACTACTTGTCTTCTCTGTGTTGTATAGCCCTCCCAATGACCCTTCACCCTACACATTATTCATGCAAATCCTGATGCCTCCATTCTTTTTCCCCGCCCTTATCAATCCCTTCCCACAAACACTACCCAGTCCCTTGCTCTTTGGTAACTCTTAGTCCACTCTCGGGTACTGTGTATATGCTGCTGTTTCTTCCTTCAGTTTTCTTTGTTATCGTACTCCACACATGAGTTAAATCATTTTGTACATGTATTTCTCCGACTGGCCTATTTGACTGAGCATAATACCCTCTAGCTCCATCCAAGTTATTTCCAATGATAGGATTTGTTTTCTTCTTATGGCTGCTTACTGCACTTTTTAAACTGGATTTTATTCTTCTTTTTCGTTTGTAGTTTGCTATGTGCTTCAACCATTGCACTCATGGATATGAGCAATAGCTTTGTGTTAATCGATATGAACCTATATCTATCTATCTGTCTGTCTATCAATCAATCAAACAATCTTTCAATCATCTTTCTGTCTGCCCATCTGTCCTTGTGTACAGAACAGGAAACCACATATCCTATGTCACTTTCCTACATTATGCTTCCAAAAATCCTGCAAGGTAACTAGGCTGTAGGGAGAGCACTGGGTTCACCGAGACAATTGCAGGGCGTTTCGGCCGACTGTACCTACAAAACAAGGAAACGGTTGTGCAGGGACTTGAACCCGTGTCTCTATCCTCTTTCCTCTTTCAACTCCTTCTCACTTCCTGTCTGTATATAGCCACATTCATTCACTAAGTGCTCCCTGAAGACCACAAGTATCCTTCTTCTGGGCCTGTGGTCGACAGAAACGTAAAATTGTTCCTTTGCTCACCACCATGTTTGAAGGACATCTATGTGAACACCACTGATAGGATGGAGGGTCAAATAAAAAGGAACACCAATTTGTAGACAGGAGCACTTGCGAGCTAAGAGTGTATTGTGGAGTGACATGTTAATTTGAGTGTCCAAACTTCCCTCTTTAGGTGATTATTACTTCACATTCGTGAAGATCATAAAACCCACAGATTTCAAAGTACCAGATTCTTGTTATTTCAGCAACTCAGTTGTTGCGGTGAGAGAAAATGAGAAGGACGTTTCTCCACCACTAAATCTATGGCTGGGCCTTGCTGAAAACAAACAAAAAGAATTCACGGTGGCCAGATAGTGCTATTTTCTACTGACTGTCTCTGGGGGCTCAAACAGAATCCATTTGTTTGATTGTTTGTTTTTCAGTTTCACTCGTGTAGGGTACTTGTCCCCACACCTTCAGCTTGTAGTTTGTCTTTGTCCTTGGATCTCAAGTGAGTCTCCTGTAAGGAAGCACGTAGGTTTATTGAGTTTTCATCCGTTCTTTTAACCCTGTGTCTTTTGTTTGCAGCACTCAGAGCCTGACCTTTTATTCTGATGATTCAGTGCTGTGCCCTTATTGCACTTAAAAATTTTTTTTTGTTATCATTAATCTACAATCACGTGAAGAACATTATGTTTACTATGCTCCCCCTTATCTAAGTCCACCAGCAAAAACCTCTAAAAGTCGCTGTCCATCAGCATAGTTGGATGCTTTAAACCCCTTCCGAATGTACCCCTTCAAAGACACCGATACAGTCGCTGTCAATCATGGAGTAGTAAGATGCTATATAACCTCTACTAGTCTTCTCTGTGTTGTACAGCACTCCCCATGTCCCGCGCGACCCCACAAAATATACATGGTAATCCTAAAGCCCCCAATATTTCTCTCCACACTTATCCCTACCTTAAGAACCACCCTGTGCAGTCCTTTTCCCTTTGGCAACTTTTAGTCAACTCTCGGGTTCTGTGAGTATCCTGCTGTTTTTTTCCTTCAGTTTCTCTTTGTTGTTATACTCCACACATGAGTGATATCATTTGATATTGTCTTTCTCCGCCTGACCTATTTTTCTGAACATACTACTGTCTAGCTCCATCCACGTCATTGCAAATGGTAGGATTTGTTTTTTCTTCTTATGGCTGCTTACTGCACTTTGTAAACTGGATTTCATTCTTCCTTTCTGTTTGTAGTTTAGCTATGTGATTTCACCATTCATCTCCTGGTTATGAGCAACAGCTTTGTGTCAATCGATATGTATCTGTATCTATCTATCGCTCTCTCTGTCTGTATATCTATCTATCTTTCTATATATCCTTCTTTCTATCTCTCTATCCTCGCTATTTTTCAATCCATCTATTCTAGCTTCCTGTCTTCTATCATGTGTATAATCTATCGATCATCTGTCATCTATCTATCTGTCTATCTATGAAACAATCTTCTTTATGTCTGTCCATCTATCCTTATGTACAGAACAGTTAACTACATCAACTATGTCACTTCCCTACATTATGCTTTCAAAAACATTGCAAGGTCTCTAGGCCGTAGGGAGAGCACTGGGCTCACTGAGACAATTGCAGATCGAATCAGCCGCGTGTGCTTACAAAACCAGTAAATGGTGGTGCAGGGACTTGAACCCGTATCTCTGTCCTCTGTCCTCTTAAACCTCCTTCTCGCTTGCTAACTGTATTTAGCCACATTCATTGACTAAGTCCTCACTGAAGACCCCAATTATACTTCCTCTGGGCCTGTTGTAGACAGAAAAGTATACTTGGTGCTTTACTCACCACCATGTTTGAGGGACATTGGCATGTTCACCACTGATAGGAGGAGGGACAAATAAAAAGGAACACCTATTTCTAGACAGGAGCATTTGGGAGCAAAGTGTGTGTTGTGGAGAGACGTGTTTGGTTGAGTGTCCAAACTTCCCTCTTTATGTGGTTATTACTTCTTTACAATCGTGGATATCATAAAACCCAGTGATTTCAAAAGCCCAGACGCATATTATTACAGCAATTCATTTGTTGATGTGAGAAAAATGAGAAGGACATTGCAGTACCACTAAATCTATACCTGGGCACTGCTGATACCAAACAAAAGGAATTCACGGTGGCTAGGTAGGACTATTTTCTAGTGACTGTCTCTGGGGTCTCAAACAGAATCCATTTGTTTCTTTGTTTCAAAGATTCACTTGTATAGGGTACCTGACCCCGCCCCTTCAGCTTGTAGTATGTCAGTGTCCTTGGATCACAAGTGAGTCTCCAGTAAGGGAGCACTTAGTTGATCTTGAGTTTTCATCAGTTCTTCTAACCCTGTGTCTTTTGATTGGAGCAGTGAAAGCCTGTACTTTTATTCTGATATTTGATAGCTAGGCTCTTACTGCACTTTGAAATTTTTTTGTTCTCATTAATATACAATCACATGCAGAACAATATGTTAACTAGTCTAACCCCTTCACCAAGTCCTCGCCAAATCCCAGTTTCAGTCGCTGTCCGTCAGCGTGTCGTAAGATGCTCTAGAATCACTACTTGTCTTCTCTGTGTTGTATAGCCCTCCCAATGACCCTTCACCCTACACATTATTCATGCTAATCCTAATGCCTCCATTCTTTTTCCCCGCCCTTATCAATCCCTTCCCACAAACACTACCCAGTCCCTTGCTCTTTGGTAACTCTTAGTCCACTCTCGGGTACTGTGTATACGCTGCTGTTTCTTCCTTCAGTTTTCTTTGTTATCGTACTCCACACATGAGTTAAATCATTTTGTACATGTATTTCTCCGACTGGCCTATTTGACTGAGCATAATACCCTCTAGCTCCATCCAAGTTATTTCCAATGATAGGATTTGTTTTCTTCTTATGGCTGCTTACTGCACTTTTAAAACTGGATTTTATTCTTCTTTTTCGTTTGTAGTTTGCTATGTGCTTCAACCATTGCACTCATGGATATGAGCAATAGCTTTGTGTTAATCGATATGAACCTATATCTATCTATCTGTCTGTCTATCAATCAATCAAACAATCTTTCAATCATCTTTCTGTCTGCCCATCTGTCCTTGTGTACAGAACAGGAAACCACATATCCTATGTCACTTTCCTACATTATGCTTCCAAAAATCCTGCAAGGTAACTAGGCTGTAGGGAGAGCACTGGGTTCACCGAGACAATTGCAGGGCGTTTCGGCCGACTGTACCTACAAAACAAGGAAACGGTTGTGCAGGGACTTGAACCCGTGTCTCTATCCTCTTTCCTCTTTCAACTCCTTCTCACTTCCTGTCTGTATATAGCCACATTCATTCACTAAGTGCTCCCTGAAGACCACAAGTATCCTTCTTCTGGGCCTGTGGTCGACAGAAACGTAAAATTGTTCCTTTGCTCACCACCATGTTTGAAGGACATCTATGTGAACACCACTGATAGGATGGAGGGTCAAATAAAAAGGAACACCAATTTGTAGACAGGAGCACTTGCGAGCTAAGAGTGTATTGTGGAGTGACATGTTAATTTGAGTGTCCAAACTTCCCTCTTTAGGTGATTATTACTTCACATTCGTGAAGATCATAAAACCCACAGATTTCAAAGTACCAGATTCTTGTTATTTCAGCAACTCAGTTGTTGCGGTGAGAGAAAATGAGAAGGACGTTTCTCCACCACTAAATCTATGGCTGGGCCTTGCTGAAAACAAACAAAAAGAATTCACGGTGGCCAGATAGTGCTATTTTCTACTGACTGTCTCTGGGGGCTCAAACAGAATCCATTTGTTTGATTGTTTGTTTTTCAGTTTCACTCGTGTAGGGTACTTGTCCCCACACCTTCAGCTTGTAGTTTGTCTTTGTCCTTGGATCTCAAGTGAGTCTCCTGTAAGGAAGCACGTAGGTTTATTGAGTTTTCATCCGTTCTTTTAACCCTGTGTCTTTTGTTTGCAGCACTCAGAGCCTGACCTTTTATTCTGATGATTCAGTGCTGTGCCCTTATTGCACTTAAAAATTTTTTTTTGTTATCATTAATCTACAATCACGTGAAGAACATTATGTTTACTATGCTCCCCCTTATCTAAGTCCACCAGCAAAAACCTCTAAAAGTCGCTGTCCATCAGCATAGTTGGATGCTTTAAACCCCTTCCGAATGTACCCCTTCAAAGACACCGATACAGTCGCTGTCAATCATGGAGTAGTAAGATGCTATATAACCTCTACTAGTCTTCTCTGTGTTGTACAGCACTCCCCATGTCCCGCGCGACCCCACAAAATATACATGGTAATCCTAAAGCCCCCAATATTTCTCTCCACACTTATCCCTACCTTAAGAACCACCCTGTGCAGTCCTTTTCCCTTTGGCAACTTTTAGTCAACTCTCGGGTTCTGTGAGTATCCTGCTGTTTTTTTCCTTCAGTTTCTCTTTGTTGTTATACTCCACACATGAGTGATATCATTTGATATTGTCTTTCTCCGCCTGACCTATTTTTCTGAACATACTACTGTCTAGCTCCATCCACGTCATTGCAAATGGTAGGATTTGTTTTTTCTTCTTATGGCTGCTTACTGCACTTTGTAAACTGGATTTCATTCTTCCTTTCTGTTTGTAGTTTAGCTATGTGATTTCACCATTCATCTCCTGGTTATGAGCAACAGCTTTGTGTCAATCGATATGTATCTGTATCTATCTATCGCTCTCTCTGTCTGTATATCTATCTATCTTTCTATATATCCTTCTTTCTATCTCTCTATCCTCGCTATTTTTCAATCCATCTATTCTAGCTTCCTGTCTTCTATCATGTGTATAATCTATCGATCATCTGTCATCTATCTATCTATCTATGAAACAATCTTCTTTATGTCTGTCCATCTATCCTTATGTACAGAACAGTTAACTACATCAACTATGTCACTTCCCTACATTATGCTTTCAAAAACATTGCAAGGTCACTAGGCCGTAGGGAGAGCACTGGGCTCACTGAGACAATTGCAGATCGAATCAGCCGCGTGTGCTTACAAAACCAGTAAATGGTGGTGCAGGGACTTGAACCCGTATCTCTGTCCTCTGTCCTCTTAAACCTCCTTCTCGTTTGCTAACTGTATTTAGCCACATTCATTGACTAAGTCCTCACTGAAGACCCCAATTATACTTCCTCTGGGCCTGTTGTAGACAGAAAAGTATACTTGGTGCTTTACTCACCACCATGTTTGAGGGACATTGGCATGTTCACCACTGATAGGAGGAGGGACAAATAAAAAGGAACACCTATTTCTAGACATGAGCATTAGGGAGCAAAGTGTGTGTTGTGGAGAGACGTGTTTGGTTGAGTGTCCAAACTTCCCTCTTTATGTGGTTATTACTTCTTTACAATCGTGGATATCATAAAACCCAGTGATTTCAAAAGCCCAGACGCATAGTATTACAGCAATTCATTTGTTGATGTGAGAAAAATGAGAAGGACATTGCAGTACCACTAAATCTATACCTGGGCACTGCTGATACCAAACAAAAGGAATTCACGGTGGCTAGGTAGGACTATTTTCTAGTGACTGTCTCTGGGGTCTCAAACAGAATCCATTTGTTTCTTTGTTTCAAAGATTCACTTGTATAGGGTACCTAACCCCGCCTCTTCAGCTTGTAGTTTGTCAGTGTCCTTGGATCACAAATGAGTCTCCAGTAAGGGAGCACTTAGGTGATCTTGAGTTTTCATCAGTTCTTCTAACCCTGTGTCTTTTGATTGGAGCAGTGAAAGCCTGTACTTTTATTCTGATATTTGATAGCTAGGCTCTTACTGCACTTTGAAATTTTTTTGTTCTCATTAATATACAATCACATGCAGAACAATATGTTAACTAGTCTAACCCCTTCACCAAGTCCTCGCCAAATCCCAGTTTCAGTCGCTGTCCGTCAGCGTGTCGTAAGATGCTCTAGAATCACTACTTGTCTTCTCTGTGTTGTATAGACCTCCCAATGACCCTTCACCCTACACATTATTCATGCAAATCCTAATGCCCCCATTCTTTTTCCCCGCCCTTATCAATCCCTTCCCACAAACACTACCCAGTCCCTTGCTCTTTGGTAACTCTTAGTCCACTCTCGGGTACTGTGTATATGCTGCTGTTTCTTCCTTCAGTTTTTCTTTGTTATCGTACTCCACACATGAGTTAAATCATTTTGTACATGTATTTCTCCGACTGGCCTATTTGACTGAGCATAATACCCTCTAGCTCCATCCAAGTTATTGCCAATGATAGGATTTTTTTTTCTTATGGCTGTTTACTGCACTTTTTAAACTGGATTTTATTCTTCTTTTTCGTTTGTAGTTTGCTATGTGCTTCAACCAATGCTCTCCTGGTTATGAGCAATAGCTTTGTGTTAATCGACATGAACCTATATCTATCTGTCTGTCTATCAATCAATCAATCAATCAATCAATCATCTTTCTGTCTGCCCATCTGTCCTTGTGTACAGAACAGGTGCCACATATCCTATGTCACTTTCCTACATTATGCTTCCAAAAATCCTGCAAGGTAACTAGGCTGTAGGGAGAGCACTGGGTTCACCGAGACACTTGCAGGTCGTGTCGGCCGAGTGTACCTACAAAACCAGGAAATGGTTGTGCAGGTACTTGAACCCGTGTTTCTATCCTCTTTCCTCTTTCATCTCCTTCTCACTTCCTGTCTGTATATAGCCACATTCATTCACTAAGTGCTCCCTGAAGACCACAAGTATCCTTCCTCTGGGCCTGTGGTCGACAGAAACGTAAAATTGTTCCTTTGCTCACCACCATGTTTGAAGGACATCTATGTGTACACCACTGATAGGATGGAGGGTCAAATAAAAAGGAACACCAATTTGTAGACAGGATCACTTGCGAGCTAAGAGTGTATTGTGGAGTGACATGTTTATTTGAGTGTCCAAACTTCCCTCTTTAGGTGATTATTACTTCTCATTCGTGAAGATCATAAAACCCACAGATTTCAAAGGCCCAGATTCTTTTTATTTCAGCAACTCAGTTTTTGCGGTGAGAGAAAATGAGAAGGATGTTTCTCCACCACTAAATCTATGGCTGGGCCTTGCTGAAAACAAACAAAAAGAATTCACGGTGGCCAGATAGTGCTATTTTCTACTGACTGTCTCTGGGGGCTCAAACAGAATCCATTTGTTTGATTGTTTGTTTTTCAGATTCACTCGTGTAGGGTACTTGTCCCCACACCTTCAGCTTGTAGTTTGTCTTTGTCCTTGGATCTCAAGTGAGTCTCCTGTAAGGAAGCACGTAGGTTTCTTGAGTTTTCATCCGTTCTTTTAACCCTGTGTCTTTTGTTTGCAGCACTCAGAGCCTGACCTTTTATTCTGATGATTCAGTGCTGTGCCCTTATTGCACTTAAAAACCTTTTTTTGTTATCATTAATCTACAATCACGTGAAGAACATTATGTTTACTATGCTCCCCCTTATCCAAGTCCACCAGCAAAAACCTCTTAAAGTCGCTGTCCATCAGCATAGTTGGATGCTTTAAACCCCTTCAGCATGTACCCCTTCAAAGACACCGATACAGTCGCTGTCAATCATGGAGTAGTAAGATGCTATATAACCTCTACTAGTCTTCTCTGTGTTGTACAGCACTCCCCATGACCCGCGCGACCCCACGCAATATACATGGTATTCCTAATGCCCCCAATCTTTCTCCCCACACTTATCCCTCCCTTCAGAACCACCCTGTGCAGTCCTTTTCCCTTTGGCAACTTTTAGTCAACTCTCGGGTTCTGTGAGTATCCTGCTGTTTTTTTCCTTCAGTTTCTCTTTGTTGTTATACTCCACACATGAGTGATATCATTTGATATTGTCTTTCTCCGCCTGACCTATTTTTCTGAACATACTACTGTCTAGCTCCATCCACGTCATTGCAAATGGTAGGATTTGTTTTCTTCTTATGGCTGCTTACTGCACTTTGTAAACTGGATTTCATTCTTCCTTTTTGTTTGTAGTTTAGCTATGTGATTTCACCATTCATCTCCTTGTTATGAGCAACAGCTTTGTGTCAATCGATATGTACCTGTATCTATCTATCGCTCTGTCTTTCTGTATATCTATCTATCTTTCTATATATCCTTCTATCTCTCTGTCCTTCTCTCTATATATCTATCCATCTATCTAGCTTCCAATCATCTATCATGTTTATCATCTATCTATCATCTGTCATCTATCTATCTGTCTATCTATGAAACAATTTTTTTCTGTCTTTCCATCTATCCTTATGTACAGAACAGTTAACTACATCACCTATGTCACTTCCCTACATTATGCTTCCAAAAACACTGCAAGGTCACTAGGCCGTAGGGAGAGCACTGGGCTCACTGAGACAATTGCAGATCGAATCAGCCGCGTGTGCTTACAAAACCAGTAAATGGTGGTGCTGGGACTTGAACCGGTATCTCTGTCCTCTGTCCTCTTAAACCTCCTTCTCGCTTGCTAACTGTATTTAGCCACATTCATTGACTAAGTCCTCACTGAAGCCCCCAAGTATACTTCCTCTGGGCCTGTTGTAGACAGAAAAGTATACTTGGTGCTTTAGTCACCACCATGTTTGAGGGACATTGGCGTGTTCACCACTGATAGGAGGAGGGACAAATAAAAAGGAACACCTATTTCTAGACAGGAGCATTTGGGAGCAAAGTGTGTTTTGTGGAGAGACGTGTTTCATTGAGTGTCCAAACTTCCCTCTTTATGTGGTTAGTACTTCTTTACAATCGTGAACATCATAAAACCCAGTGATTTCAAAAGCCCAGACGCATATTATTACAGCAATTCATTTGTTGATGTGAGAAAAATGAGAAGGACATTGCACTACCACTAAATCTATACCTGGGCACTGCTGATACCAAACAAAAGGAATTCACGGTGGCTAGGTAGGTCTATTTTCTAGTGACTGTCTCTGGGGTCTCAAACAGAATCCATTTGTTTCTTTGTTTCAGAGATTCACTTGTATGGGGTACCTGTCCCCGCCCCTTCAGCTTGTAGTTTGTCTGTGTCCTTGGATCACAAGTGAGTCTCCAGTAAGGGAGCACTTAGGTGATCTTGAGTTTTCATCAGTTCTTCTAACCCTGTGTCTTTTGATTGGAGCAGTGAAAGCCTGTACTTTTATTCTGATATTTGATAGCTAGGCTCTTACTGCACTTTGAAATTTTTTTGTTCTCATTAATATACAATCACATGCAGAACAATATGTTAACTAGTCTAACCCCTTCACCAAGTCCTCGCCAAATCCCAGTTTCAGTCGCTGTCCGTCAGCGTGTCGTAAGATGCTCTAGAATCACTACTTGTCTTCTCTGTGTTGCCTAGCCCTCCCAATGACCCTTCACCCTACACATTATTCATGCTAATCCTAATGCCTCCATTCTTTTTCCCCGCCCTTATCAATCCCTTCCCACAAACACTACCCAGTCCCTTGCTCTTTGGTAACTCTTAGTCCACTCTCGGGTACTCTGTATATGCTGCTGTTTCTTCCTTCAGTTTTTCTTTGTTATCGTACTCCACACATGAGTTAAATCATTTTGTACATGTATTTCTCCGACTGGCCTATTTGACTGAGCATAATACCCTCTAGCTCCATCCAAGTTATTGCCAATGATAGGATTTGTTTTCTTCTTATGGCTGCTTACTGCACTTTTTAAACTGGATTTTATTCTTCTTTTTCGTTTGTAGTTTGCTATGTGCTTCAACCATTGCTCTTTTGGTTATGAGCAATAGCTTTGTGTTAATCGATATGAACCTATATCTATCTATCTTTCTGTCTATCAATCAATCAATCAATCATCTTTCTGTCTGCCCATCTGTCCTTGTGTACAGAACAGGTAACCACATATCCTATGTCACTTTCCTACATTATGCTTCCAAAAATCCTGCAAGATAACAAGGCTGTAGGGAGAGCACTTGGTTCACCGAGACACTTGCAGGTCGTGTCGGCCGAGTGTACCTACAAAACCAGGAAATGCTTGTGGAGGGACTTGAACCCGTTACTCTCACCTCTGTCATCTTTCATCTCCTTCTCACTTCCTGTCTGTATATAGCCACATTCATTCACTAAGTGCTCCCTGAAGACCACAAGTATCCTTCCTCTGGTCCTATGGTCGACAGAAACGTAAACTTGTTGCTTTGCTCACCACCATGTTTGAAGGACATCTATGTGAACACCACTGATAGGATGGAGGGTCAAATAAAAAGGAACACCAATTTCTAGACAGGAGCAGTTGGGAGCTAAGATTGTATTGTGGAGTGACATGTTTATTTGAGTGTCCAAACTTCCCTCTTTATGTGGTTATTACTTCACATTCGTGAAGATCATAAAACCCACAGATTTCAAAGGCCCAGATTCTTATTATTTCAGCAACTCAGTTGTTGAGGTGAGAGAAAATGAGAAGGACGTTGCTCCACCACTAAATCTATGCCTGGCCTTGCTGAAAACAAACAAAAAGAATTCTCAGTGGCCAGATAGTGCTGTTTTCTTCTGACTGTCTCTGGGGGCTCAAACAGAATCCATTTGTTTGATTGTTTGTTTTTCAGTTTCACTCCTGTAGTTACTTGTCCCCACACCTTCAGCTTGTAGTTTGTCTTTGTCCTTGGATCTCAAGTGAGTCTCCTGTAAGGAAGCACGTAGGTTTCTTGAGTTTTCATCCGTTCTTTTAACCCTGTGTCTTTTGTTTGCAGCACTCAGAGCCTGACCCTTTATTCTGATGATTCAGGGCTGTGCCCTTATTGCACTTAAAAAATTTTTTTTGTTATCATTAATCTACAATCACGTGAAGAACATTATGTTTACTATGCTCCCCCTTATCCAAGTCCACCTGCAAAAACCTCTTAAAGTCGCTGTCCATCAGCATAGTTGGATGCTTTAAACCCCTTCAGCATGTACCCCTTCAAAGACACCGATACAGTCGCTGTCAATCATGGAGTAGTAAGATGCTATATAACCTCTACTAGTCTTCTCTGTGTTGTACAGCACTCCCCATGTCCCGCGCGACCCCACGCAATATACATGGTAATCCTAATGCCCCCAATCTTTCTCCCCACACTTATCCCTCCCTTCAGAACCACCCTGTGCAGTCCTTTTCCCTTTGGCAACTTTTAGTCAACTCTCGGGTTCTGTGAGTATCCTGCTGTTTTTTTCCTTCAGTTTCTCTTTGCTGTTATACTCCACACATGAGTGATATCATTTGATATTGTCTTTCTCTGCCTGACCTATTTTTCTGAACATACTACTGTCTAGCTCCATCCACGTCATTGCAAATGGTAGGATTTGTTTTTTCTTCTTATGGCTGCTTACTGCACTTTGTAAACTGGATTTCATTCTTCCTTTCTGTTTGTAGTTTAGCTATGTGATTTCACCATTCATCTCCTGGTTATGAGCAACAGCTTTGTGTCAATCGATATGTATCTGTAACTATCTATCGCTCTGTCTGTCTGTATATCTATCTATCTTTCTATATATCCTTCTTTCTATCTCTCTATCCTCGCTATTTATCTATCCATCTATCTAGCTTCCTGTCTTCTATCATGTGTATAATCTATCGATCATCTGTCATCTATCTATCTATCTATGAAACAATCTTCTTTCTGTCTGTCCATCTATCCTTATGTACAGAACAGTTAACTAGATCAACTATGTCACTTCCCTACATTATGCTTTCAAAATCATTGCAAGGTCACTAGGCCGTAGTGAGAGCACTGGGCTCACTGAGACAATTGCAGATCGAATCAGCCGCATGTGCTTACAAAACCAGTAAATGGTGGTGCAGGGACTTGAACCCGTATCTCTGTCCTCTGTCCTCTTAAACCTCCTTCTCGCTTGCTAACTGTATTTAGCCACATTCATTGAGTAACTCCTCACTGAAGACCCCAATTATACTTCCTCTGGGCCTGTTGTAGACAGAAAAGTATACTTGGTGCTTTACTCACCACCATGTTTGAGGGACATTGGCATGTTCACCACTGATAGGAGGAGGGACAAATAAAAAGGAACACCTATTTCTAGACAGGAGTATTTGGGAGCAAAGTGTGTGTTGTGGAGAGACGTGTTTGGTTGAGTGTCCAAACTTCCCTCTTTATGTGGTTATTACTTCTTTACAATCGTGGATATCATAAAACCCAGTGATTTCAAAAGCCCAGATGCATATTATTACAGCAATTCATTTGTTGATGTGAGAAAAATGAGAAGGACATTGCAGTACCACTAAATCTATACCTGGGCACTGCTGATACAAAACAAAAGAATTCACGGTGGCTAGGTAGGACTATTTTCTAGTGACTGTCTCTGGGGTCTCAAACAGAATCCATTTGTTTCTTTGTTTCAAAGATTCACTTGTATAGGGTACCTGTCTCCGCCCCTTCAGCTTGTAGATTGTCTGTGTCCTTGGATCACAAGTGAGTCTCCAGTATGGGAGCACTTAGGTGATCTTGAGTTTTCATCAGTTCTTCTAACCCTGTGTCTTTTGATTGGAGCAGTGAAGGCCTGTACTTTTATTCTGATATTTGATAGCTAGGCTCTTACTGCACTTTGAAATTTTTTTGTTCTCATTAATATACAATCACATGCAGAACAATATGTTAACTAGTCTAACCCCTTCACCAAGTCCTCGCCAAATCCCAGTTTCAGTCGCTGTCCGTCAGCGTGTCGTAAGATGCTCTAGAATCACTACTTGTCTTCTCTGTGTTGTATAGCCCTCCCAATGACCCTTCACCCTACACATTATTCATGCTAATCCTAATGCCCCCATTCTTTTTCCCCGCCCTTATCAATCCCTTCCCAAAAACACTACCCAGTCCCTTTCTCTTTGGTAACTCTTAGTCCACTCTCGGGTACTGTGTATATGCTGCTGTTTCTTCCTTCAGTTTTTCTTTGTTATCGTACTCCACACATGTGTTAAATCATTTGGTTCATCTATTTCTCCAACTGGCCTATTTGACTGAGCATAATACCCTCTAGATCCATCCAAGTTTTTGAAAATGATAGGATTTTTTTTTTCTTATGGCTTTTTACTGCACTTTTTAAACTGGATTTTATTCTTCTTTTTCGTTTGTAGTTTCGCTATGTGCTTCAACCATTGCTCTCATGGTTATGAGCAGTAGTTTTGTGTTAATCGATATGAACCTATATCTATCTATCTGTCTGTCTATCAATCAATCAATCAATCAATCAATCATCTTTCTGTCTGCCCATCCCTCCTTGTGTACAGAACAGGTAACCACATATCCTATGTCACTTTCCTACATTATGCTTCCGAAAATCCTGCAAGGTAACTAGGCTGTAGGGAGAGCACTGGGTTCACCGAGACACTTGCAGGTCGTGTCGGCCGAGTGTACCTACAAAACCAGGAAATGGTTGTGCAGGGACTTGAACCCGTGTCTCTATCCTCTGTCCTCTTTCATCTCCTTCTCACTTCCTGTCTGTATATAGCCACATTCATTCACTAAGTGCTCCCTGAAGACCACAAGTATCCTTCCTCTGGGCCTGTGGATGACAGAAACGTAAAATTGTTGCTTTGCTCACCACCATGTTTGAAGGACATCTATGTGAACACCACTGATAGTATGGAGGGTCAAATAAAAAGGAACACCAATTTCTAGACAGGAGCAGTTGGGAGCTAAGAGTGTATTGTGGAGTGGCATATTTATTTGAGTGTCCAAACTTCCCTCATTAGGTGGTTATTACTTCACATTCGTGAAGATCATAAAACCCACAGATTTCAAAGGCCCAGATTCTTATTATTTCAGCAACCCAGTTGTTGAGGTGAGAGAAAATGAGAAGGACGTTGCTCCACCACTAAATCTATGGCTGGGCCTTGCTGAAAACAAACAAAAAGAATTCACGGTGGCCAGATAGTGCTATTTTCTACTGACTGTCTCTGGGGGCTCAAACAGAATCCATTTGTTTGATTGTTTGTTTTTCAGTTTCACTCGTGTAGGGTACTTGTCCCCACACCTTCAGCTTGTAGTTTGTCTTTGTCCTTGGATCTCAAGTGAGTCTCCTGTAAGGAAGCACGTAGGTTTCTTGAGTTTTCATCCGTTCTTTTAACCCTGTGTCTTTTGTTTGCAGCACTCAGAGCCTGACCTTTTATTCTGATGTTTCAGTGCTGTGCCCTTATTGCACTTAAAAAATTTTTTTTGTTATCATTAATCTACAATCACGTGAAGAACATTATGTTTACTATGCTCCCCCTTATCCAAGTCCACCAGCAAAAACCTCTTAAAGTCGCTGTCCATCAGCATAGTTGGATGTTTTAAACCCCTTCAGCATGTACCCCTTCAAAGACACCGATACAGTCGCTGTCAATCATGGAGTAGTAAGATGCTATATAACCTCTACTAGTCTTCTCTGTGTTGTACAGCACTCCCCATGTCCCGCGCGACCCCACGCAATATACATGGTAATCCTAATGCCCCCAATCTTTCTCCCCAAACTTATCCCTCCCTTCAGAACCACCCTGTGCAGTCCTTTTCCCTTTTGCAACTTTTAGTCAACTCTCGGGTTCTGTGAGTATCCTGCTGTTTATTTCCTTCAGTTTCTCTTTGTTGTTATACTCCACACATGAGTGATATCATTTGATATTGTCTTTCTCCGCCTGACCTATTTTTCTGAACATACTACTGTCTAGCTCCATCCACGTCATTGCAAATGGTAGGATTTGTTTTCTTCTTATGGCTGCTTACTGCACTTTGTAAACTGGATTTCAGTCTTCCTATTTGTTTGTAGTTTAGCTATGTGATTTCACCATTCATCTCCTGGTTATGAGCAACAGCTTTGTGTCAATCGATATGTATCTGTATCAATCTATCGCTCTGTCTGTCTGCATATCTATCTATCTTTCTATATATCCTTCTTTCTATCTCTCTATCCTCTCTATTTATCTATCCATCTATCTAGCTTCCTGTCTTCTATCATGTGTATAATCTATCGATCATCTGTCATCTATCTATCTGTCTATCTATGAAACAATCTTCTTTCTGTCTGTCCATCTATCCTTATGTACAGAACAGTTAACTACATCAACTATGTCACTTCCCTACATTATGCTTCCAAAAACATTGCAAGGTCACTAGGCCGTAGGGAGAGCACTGGGCTCACTGAGACAACTGCAGATCGAATCAGCCGCGTGTGCTTACAAAACCAGTAAATGGTGGTGCAGGGACTTGAACCCGTATCTCTGTCCTCTGTCCTCTTAAAACTCCTTCTCGCTTGCTAACTGTATTTAGCCACATTCATTGACTAAGTCCTCACTGAAGACCCCAATTATACTTCCTCTGGGCCTGTTGTAGACAGAAAAGTATACTTGGTGCTTTACTCACCACCATGTTTGAGGGACATTGGCATGTTCACCACTGATAGGAGGAGGGACAAATAAAAAGGAACACCTATTTCTAGACAGGAGCATTTGGGAGCAAAGTGTGTGTTGTGGAGAGACGTGTTTGGTTGAGTGTCCAAACTTCCCTCTTTATGTGGTTATTACTTCTTTACAATCGTGGATATCATAAAACCCAGTGATTTCAAAAGCCCAGACGCATATTATTACAGCAATTCATTTGTTGATGTGAGAAAAATGAGAAGGACATTGCAGTACCACTAAATCTATACCTGGCCACTGCTGATACCAAACAAAAGGAATTCACGGTGGCTAGGTAGGACTATTTTCTAGTGACTGTCTCTGGGGTCTCAAACAGAATCCATTTGTTTCTTTGTTTCAAAGATTCACTTGTATAGGGTACCTGTCCCCGCCCCTTCAGCTTGTAGATTGTCTGTGTCCTTGGATCACAAGTGAGTCTCCAGTAAGGGAGCACTTAGGTGATCTTGAGTTTTCATCATTTCTTCTAACCCTGTGTCTTTTGATTGGAGCAGTGAAAGCCTGTGCTTTTATTCTGATATTTGATAGCTAGGTTCTTACTGCTCTTTGAAATTTTTTTTGTTCTCATTAATATACAATCACATGCAGAACAATATGTTAACTAGTCTAACCCCTTCACCAAGTCCTCGCCAAATCCCAGTTTCAGTCTCTGTCCGTCAGCGTGTCGTAAGATGCTCTAGAATCACTACTTGTCTTCTCTGTGTTGTATAGCCCTCCCAATGACCCTTCACCCTACACATTATTCATGCTAATCCTAATGCCCCCATTCTTTTTCCCCGCCCTTATCAATCCCTTCCCACAAACACTACCCAGTCCCTTTCTCTTTGGTAACACTTAGTCCACTCTCGGGTACTGTGTATATGCTGCTTTTTCTTCCTTCAGTTTTTCTTTGTTATCGTACTCCACACATGAGTTAAATCATGTGGTACATGTATTTCTCCGACTGGCCTATTTGACTGAGCATAATACCCTCTAGCTCCATCCAAGTTATTGCCAATGATAGGATTTGTTTTCTTCTTATGGCTGCTTACTGCACTTTTTGAACTGGATTTTATACTTCTTTTTCATTTGTAGATTGCTATGTGCTTCAACCATTGCTCTCATGGTTATGAGCAATAGCTTTGTGTTAATCGATATGAACCTATATCTATCTATCTGTCTATCAATCAATCAATCAATCAATCAATCATCTTTCTGTCTGCCTATCTGTCCTTGTGTACAGAACAGGTAACCACATATCCTATGTCACTTTCCTACATTATGCTTCCGAAAATCCTGCAAGGTAACTAGGCTGTAGGGAGAGCACTGGGTTCACCGAGACACTTGCAGGTCGTGTCGGCTGAGTGTACCTACAAAACCAGAAAATGGTTGTGCAGGGACTTGAACCCGTGTCTCTATCCTCTGTCCTCTTTCATCTCCTTCTCACTTCCTGTCTGTATATAGCCACATTCATTCACTAAGTGCTCCCTGAAGACCACAAGTATCCTTCCTCTGGGCCTGTGGACGACAGAAACGTAAAATTGTTGCTTTGCTCACCACCATGTTTGAAGGACATCTATGTGAACACCACTGATAGGATGGAGGGTCAAATAAAAAGGAACACCAATTTCTAGACAGGAGCAGTTGGGAGCTAAGAGTGTATTGTGGAGTGGCATATTTATTTGAGTGTCCAAACTTCCCTCATTAGGTGGTTATTACTTCACATTCGTGAAGATCATAAAACCCACAGATTTCAAAGCCCAGATTCTTATTATTTCAGCAACCCAGTTGTTGAGGTGAGAGAAAATGAGAAGGACGTTGCTCCACCACTAAATCTATGGCTGGGCCTTGCTGAAAACAAACAAAAAGAATTCACGGTGGCCAGATAGTGCTATTTTCTACTGACTGTCTCTGGGGGCTCAAACAGAATCCATTTGTTTGATTGTTTGTTTTTCAGTTTCACTCGTGTAGGGTACTTGTCCCCACACCTTCAGCTTGTAGTTTGTCTTTGTCCTTGGATCTCAAGTGAGTCTCCTGTAAGGAAGCACGTAGGTTTCTTGAGTTTTCATCCGTTCTTTTAACACTGTGTCTTTTGTTTGCAGCACTCAGAGCCTGACCTTTTATTCTGATGATTCAGTGCTGTGCCCTTATTGCACTTAAAAAATTTTTTTTGTTATCATTAATCTACAATCACGTGAAGAACATTATGTTTACTATGCTCCCCCTTATCCAAGTCCACCAGCAAAAACCTCTTAAAGTCGCTGTCCATCAGCATAGTTGGATGCTTTAAACCCCTTCAGCATGTACCCCTTCAAAGACACCGATACAGTCGCTGTCAATCATGGAGTAGTAAGATGCTATATAACCTCTACTAGTCTTCTCTGTGTTGTACAGCACTCCCCATGTCCCGCGCGACCCCACGCAATATACATGGTAATCCTAATGCCCCCAATCTTTCTCCCCACACTTATCCCTCCCTTCAGAACCACCCTGTGCAGTCCTATTCCCTTTGGCAACTTTTAGTCAACTCTCGGGTTCTGTGAGTATCCTGCTGTTTATTTCCTTCAGTTTCTCTTTGTTGTTATACTCCACACATGAGTGATATCATTTGATATTGTCTTTCTCTGCCTGACATATTTTTCTGAACATACTACTGTCTTGCTCCATCCACGTCATTGCAAATGGTAGGATTTGTTTTCTTCTTATGGCTGCTTACTGCACTTTGTAAACTGGATTTCAGTCTTCCTATTTGTTTGTAGTTTAGCTATGTGATTTCACCATTCATCTCCTGGTTATGAGCAACAGCTTTGTGTCATTCGATATGTATCTGTATCTATCTATCGCTCTCTGTGTCTGCATATCTATCTATCTTTCTATATATCTTTCTTTCTATCTCTCTATCCTCTCTATTTATCTATCCATCTATCTAGCTTCCTGTCTTCTATCATGTGTATAATCTATCGATCATCTGTCATCTATCTATCTGTCTATCTATGAAACAATCTTCTTTCTGTCTGTCCATCTATCCTTATGTACAGAACAGTTAACTACATCAACTATGTCACTTCCCTACATTATGCTTCCAAAAACATTGCAAGGTCACTAGGCCGTAGGGAGAGCACTGGGCTCACTGAGACAATTGCAGATCGAATCAGCCGCGTGTGCTTACAAAACCAGTAAATGGTGGTGCAGGGACTTGAACCCGTATCTCTGTCCTCTGTCCTCTTAAACCTCCTTCTCGCTTGCTAACTGTATTTAGCCACATTCATTGACTAAGTCCTCACTGAAGACACCAATTATACTTCCGCTGGGCCTGTTGTAGACAGAAAAGTATACTTGGTGCTTTACTCACCACCATGTTTGAGGGACATTGGCATGTTCACCACTGATAGGAGGAGGGACAAATAAAAAGGAACACCTATTTCTAGACAGGAGCATTTGGGAGCAAAGTGTGTGTTGTGGAGAGACGTGTTTGGTTGAGTGTCCAAACTTCCCTCTTTATGTGGTTATTACTTCTTTACAATCGTGGATATCATAAAACCCAGTGATTTCAAAAGCCCAGACGCATATTATTACAGCAATTCATTTGTTGATGTGAGAAAAATGAGAAGGACATTGCAGTACCACTAAATCTATACCTGGGCACTGCTGATACCAAACAAAAGGAATTCACGGTGGCTAGGTAGGACTATTTTCTAGTGACTGTCTCTGGGGTCTCAAACAGAATCCATTTGTTTCTTTGTTTCAAAGATTCACTTGTACAGGGTACCTGTCCGCGCCCCTTCAGCTTGTAGTTTGTCTGTGTCCTTGGATCACAAGTGAGTCTCCAGTAAGGGAGCACTTAGGTGATCTTGAGTTTTCATCAGTTCTTCTAACCCTGTTTCTTTTGATTGGAGCAGTGAAAGCCTGTACTTTTATTCTGATATTTGATAGCTAGGTTCTTACTGCTCTTTGAAATTTTTTTTGTTCTCATTAATATACAATCACATGCAGAACAATATGTTAACTAGTCTAACCCCTTCACCAAGTCCTCGCCAAATCCCAGTTTCATTCGCTGTTCGTCAGCGTGTCGTAAGATGCTCTAGAATCACTACTTGTCTTCTCTGTGTTGTATAGCCCTCCCAATGACCCTTCACCCTACACATTATTCATGCTAATCCTAATGCCCCCATTCTTTTTCCCCGCCCTTATCAATCCCTTCCCACAAACACTACCCAGTCCCTTTCTCTTTGGTAACACTTAGTCCACTCTCGGGTACTGTGTATATGCTGCTTTTTCTTCCTTCAGTTTTTCTTTGTTATCGTACTCCACACATGAGTTAAATCATGTGGTACATGTATTTCTCCGACTGGCCTATTTGACTGAGCATAATACCCTCTAGCTCCATCCAAGTTATTGCCAATGATAGGATTTGTTTTCTTCTTATGGCAGCTTACTGCACTTTTTGAACTGGATTTTATACTTCTTTTTCGTTTGTAGATTGCTATGTGCTTCAACCATTGCTCTCATGGTTATGAGCAATAGCTTTGTGTTAATCGATATGAACCTATATCTATCTATCTGTCTGTCTATCAATCAATCAATCAATCAATCAATCAATCATCTTTCTGTCTGCCCATCTGTCCTTGTGTACAGAACAGGTAACCACATATCCTATGTCACCTTCCTACATTATGCTTCCGAAAATCCTGCAAGGTAACTAGGCTGTAGGGAGAGCACTGGGTTCACCGAGACACTTGCAGTTCGTGTCGGCCGAGTGTACCTACAAAACCAGGAAATGGTTGTGCAGGGACTTGAACCCGTGTCTCTATCCTCTGTCCTCTTTCATCTCCTTCTCACTTCCTGTCTGTATATAGCCACATTCATTCACTAAGTGCTCCCTGAAGACCACAAGTATTCTTCCTCTGGGCCTGTGGATGACAGAAACGTAAAATTGTTGCTTTGCTCACCACCATGTTTGAAGGACATCTATGTGAACACCACTGATAGGGTGGAGGGTCAAATAAAAAGGATCACCAATTTCTAGACAGGAGCAGTTGGGAGCTAAGAGTGTATTGTGGAGTGGCATATTTATTTGAGTGTTCAAACTTCCCTCATTAGGTGGTTATTACTTCACATTCGTGAAGATCATAAAACCCACAGATTTCAAAGGCCCAGATTCTTATTATTTCAGCAACCCAGTTGTTGAGGTGAGAGAAAATGAGAAGGACGTTGCTCCACCAATTAATCTGTGGCTGGCCTTGCTGAAAACAAACAAAAAGAATTCACGGTGGCCAGATAGTGCTATTTTCTACTGACTGTCTCTGGGGGCTCAAACAGAATCCATTTGTTTGATTGTTTGTTTTTCAGTTTCACTCGTGTAGGGTACTTGTCACCACACCTTCAGCTTGTAGTTTGTCTTTGTTCTTGGATCTCAAGTGAGTCTCCTGTAAGGAAGCACGTAGGTTTCTTGAGTTTTCATCCGTTCTTTTAACCCTGTGTCTTTTGTTTGCAACACTCAGAGCCTGACCTTTTATTCTGATGATTCAGTGCTGTGCCCTTATTGCACTTAAAAGATTTTTTTTGTTATCATTAATCTACAATCACGTGAAGAACATTATGTTTACTATGCTCCCCCTTATCCAAGTCCACCAGCAAAAACCTCTTAAAGTCGCTGTCCATCAGCATAGTTGGATGTTTTAAACCCCTTCAGCATGTACCCCTTCAAAGACACCGATACAGTCGCTGTCAATCATGGAGTAATAAGATGCTATATAACCTCTACTAGTCTTCTCTGTGTTGTACAGCACTCCCCATGTCCCGCGCGACCCCACGCAATATACATGGTAATCCTAATACCCCCAATCTTTATCCCCACACTTATCCCTCCCTTCAGAACCACCCTGTGCAGTCCTTTTACCTTTGGCAACTTTTAGTCAACTCTCGGGTTCTGTGAGTATCATGCTGTTTTTTTCCTGCAGTTTCCCTTTGTTGTTATACTCCACACATGAGTGATATCATTTGATATTGTCTTTCTCCGCCTGACCTATTTTTCTGTACATACTACTGTCTAGCTCCATCCACGTCATTGCAAATGGTAGGATTTGTTTTCTTCTTATGGCTGCTTACTGCACTTTGTAAACTGGATTTCAGTCTTCCTATTTGTTTGTAGTTTAGCTATGTGATTTCACCATTCATCTCCTGGTTATGAGCAACAGCTTTGTGTCATTCGATATGTATCTGTATCTATCTATCGCTCTCTGTGTCTGCATATCTATCTATCTTTCTATATATCCTTCTTTCTATCTCTCTATCCTCTCTATTTATCTATCCATCTATCTAGCTTCCTGTCTTCTATCATTTGTATAATCTATCGATCATCTGTCATCTATCTATCTGTCTATCTATGAAACAATCTTCTTTCTGTCTGTCCATCTATCCTTATGTACAGAACAGTTAACTACATCAACTATGTCACTTCCCTACATTATGCTTTCAAAAACATTGCAAGGTCACAAGGCCGTAGGGAGAGCACTGGGCTCACTGAGACAATTGCAGATCGAATCAGCCGCGTGTGCTTACAAAACCAGTAAATGGTGGTGCAGGGACTTGAACCCGTATCTCTGTCCTCTGTCCTCTTAAACCTCCTTCTCGCTTGCTAACTGTATTTAGCCACATTCATTGACTAAGTCCTCACTGAAGACCCCAATTATACTTCCGCTGGGCCTGTTGTAGACAGAAAAGTATACTTGGTGCTTTACTCACCACCATGTTTGAGGGACATTGGCATGTTCACCACTGATAGGAGGAGGGACAAATAAAGAGGAACACCTATTTCTAGACAGGAGCATTTGGGAGCAAAGTGTGTGTTGTGGAGAGACGTGTTTGGTTGAGTGTCCAAACTTCCCTCTTTATGTGGTTATTACTTCTTTACAATCGTGGATATCATAAAACCCAGTGATTTCAAAAGCCCAGACGCATATTATTACAGCAATTCATTTGTTGTTGTGAGAAAAATGAGAAGGACATTTCAGTTCCACTAAATCTATACCTGGGCACTGCTGATACCAAACAAAAGGAATTCACGGTGGCTAGGTAGGACTATTTTCTAGTGACTGTCTCTGGGGTCTCAAACAGAATCCATTTGTTTCTTTGTTTCAAAGATTCACTTGTGTAGGGTACCTGTCCACGCCCCTTCAGCTTGTAGTTTGTCTGTGTCCTTGGATCACAAGTGAGTCTCCAGTAAGGGAGCACTTAGGTGATCTTGAGTTTTCATCAGTTCTTCTAACCCTGTTTCTTTTGATTGGAGCAGTGAAAGCCTGTACTTTTATTCTGATATTTGATAGCTAGGTTCTTACTGCTCTTTGAAATTTTTTTTGTTCTCATTAATATACAATCACATGCAGAACAATATGTTAACTAGTCTAACCCCTTCACCAAGTCCTCGCCAAATCCCAGTTTCAGTCGCTGTCCATCAGCGTGTCGTAAGATGCTCTAGAATCACTACTTGTCTTCTCTGTGTTGTATAGCCCTCCCAATGACCCTTCACCCTACACATTATTCATGCTAATCCTAATACCCCCATTCTTTTTCCCCGCCCTTATCAATCCCTTCCCACAAACACTACCCAGTCCCTTTCTCTTTGGTAACACTTAGTCCACTCTCGAGTACTGTGTATATGCTGCTTTTTCTTCCTTCAGTTTTTCTTTGTTATCGTACTCCACACATGAGTTAAATCATGTGGTACATGTATTTCTCCGACTGGCCTATTTGACTGAGCATAATACTCTCTAGCTCCATCCAAGTTATTGCCAATGATAGGATTTGTTTTCTTCTTATGGCTGCTTACTGCACTTTTTGAACTGGATTTTATACTTCTTTTTCGTTTGTAGATTGCTATGTGCTTCAACCATTGCTCTCATGGTTATGAGAAATAGCTTTGTGTTAATCGATATGAACCTATATCTATCTATCTGTCTGTCTATCAATCAATCAATCAATCAATCATCTTTCTGTCTGCCCATCTGTCCTTGTGTACAGAACAGGTAACCACATATCCTATGTCACTTTCCTACATTATGCTTCCGAAAATCCTGCAAGGTAACTAGGCTGTAGGGAGAGCACTGGGTTCACCGAGACACTTGCAGGTCGTGTCGGCTGAGTGTACCTACAAAACCAGAAAATGGTTGTGCAGGGACTTGAACCCGTGTCTCTATCCTCTGTCCTCTTTCATCTCCTTCTCACTTCCTGTCTGTATATAGCCACATTCATTCACTAAGTGCTCCCTGAAGACCACAAGTATCCTTCCTCTGGGCCGGTTTACGACAGAAACGTAAAATTGTTGCTTTGCTCACCACCATGTTTGAAGGACATCTATGTGAACACCACTGATAGGATGGAGGGTCAAATAAAAAGGAACACCAATTTCTAGACAGGAGCAGTTGGGAGCTAAGAGTGTATTGTGGAGTGACATATTTATTTGAGTGTCCAAACTTCCCTCTTTAGGTCGTTATTACTTCACATTCGTGAAGATCATAAAACCCACAGATTTCAAAGGCCCAGATTCTTATTATTTCAGCAACACAGTTGTTGAGGTGAGAGAAAATGAGAAGGACGTTGCTCCACCACTAAATCTATGGCTGGGCCTTGCTGAAAACAAACAAAAAGAATTCACGGTGGCCAGATAGTGCTATTTTCTACTGACTGTCTCTGTGGGCTCAAACAGAATCCATTTGTTTGATTGTTTGTTTTTCAGTTTCACTCGTGTAGGGTACTTGTCCCCACCCCTTCAGCTTGTAGTTTGCCTTTGTCCTTGGATCTCAAGTGAGTCTCCTGTAAGGAAGCACGTAGGTTTCTTGAGTTTTCATCCGTTCTTTTAACCCTGTGTCTTTTGTTTGCAGCACTCAGAGCCTGACCTTTTATTCTGATGTTTCAGTGCTGTGCCCTTATTGCACTTAAAAAATATTTTTGTTATCATTAATCTACAATCACGTGAAGAACATTATGTTTACTATGCTCCCCCTTATCCAAGTCCACCAGCAAAAACCTCTTAAAGTCGCTGTCCATCAGCATAGTTGGATGCTTTAAACCCCTTCAGCATGTACCCCTTCAAAGACACCGATACAGTCGCTGTCAATCATGGAGTAGTAAGATGCTATATAACCTCTACTAGTCTTCTCTGTGTTGTACAGCACTCCCCATGTCCCGCGCGACCCCACGCAATATACATGGTAATCCTAATGCCCCCAATCTTTCTCCCCACACTTATCCCTCCCTTCAGAACCACCCTGTGCAGTCCTTTTCCCTTTGGCAACTTTTAGTCAACTCTCGGGTTCTGTGAGTATCCTGCTGTTTATTTCCTTCAGTTTCTCTTTGTTGTTATACTCCACACATGAGTGATATCATTTGATATTGTCTTTCTCCGCCTGACCTATTTTTCTGAACATACTACTGTCTAGCTCCATCCACGTCATTGCAAATGGTAGGATTTGTTTTCTTCTTATGGCTGCTTACTGCACTTTGTAAACTGGATTTCAGTCTTCCTATTTGTTTGTAGTTTAGCTATGTGATTTCACCATTCATCTCCTGGTTATGAGCAACAGCTTTGTGTCAATCGATATGTATCTGTATCAATCTATCGCTCTGTCTGTCTGCATATCTATCTATCTTTCTATATATCCTTCTTTCTATCTCTCTATCCTCTCTATTTATCTATCCATCTATCTAGCTTCCTGTCTTCTATCATGTGTATAATCTATCGATCATCTGTCATCTATCTATCTGTCTATCTATGAAACAATCTTCTTTCTGTCTGTCCATCTATCCTTATGTACAGAACAGTTAACTACATCAACTATGTCACTTCCCTACATTATGCTTCCAAAAACATTGCAAGGTCACTAGGCCGTAGGGAGAGCACTGGGCTCACTGAGACAACTGCAGATCGAATCAGCCGCGTGTGCTTACAAAACCAGTAAATGGTGGTGCAGGGACTTGAACCCGTATCTCTGTCCTCTGTCCTCTTAAACCTCCTTCTCGCTTGCTAACTGTATTTAGCCACATTCATTGACTAAGTCCTCACTGAAGACCCCAATTATACTTCCTCTGGGCCTGTTGTAGACAGAAAAGTATACTTGGTGCTTTACTCACCACCATGTTTGAGGGACATTGGCATGTTCACCACTGATAGGAGGAGGGACAAATAAAAAGGAACACCTATTTCTAGACAGGAGAATTTGGGAGCAAAGTGTGTGTTGTGGAGAGACGTGTTTGGTTGAGTGTCCAAACTTCCCTCTTTATGTGGTTATTACTTCTTTACAATCGTGGATATCATAAAACCCAGTGATTTCAAAAGCCCAGACGCATATTATTACAGCAATTCATTTGTTGATGTGAGAAAAATGAGAAGGACATTGCAGTACCACTAAATCTATACCTGGGCACTGCTGATACCAAACAAAAGGAATTCACGGTGGCTAGGTAGGACTATTTTCTAGTGACTGTCTCTGGGGTCTCAAACAGAATCCATTTGTTTCTTTGTTTCAAAGATTCACTTGTATAGGGTACCTGTCCCGGCCCCTTCAGCTTGTAGATTGTCTGTGTCCTTGGATCACAAGTGAGTCTCCAGTAAGGGAGCACTTAGGTGATCTTGAGTTTTCATCATTTCTTCTAACCCTGTGTCTTTTGATTGGAGCAGTGAAAGCCTGTGCTTTTATTCTGATATTTGATAGCTAGGTTCTTACTGCTCTTTGAAATTTTTTTGTTCTCATTAATATACAATCACATGCAGAACAATATGTTAACTAGTCTAACCCCTTCACCAAGTCCTCGCCAAATCCCAGTTTCAGTCTCTGTCCGTCAGCGTTTCGTAAGATGCTCTAGAATCACTACTTGTCTTCTCTGTGTTGTATAGCCCTCCCAATGACCCTTCACCCTACACATTATTCATGCTAATCCTAATGCCCCCATTCTTTTTCCCCGCCCTTATCAATCCCTTCCCACAAACACTACCCAGTCCCTTTCTCTTTGGTAACACTTAGTCCACTCTCGGGTACTGTGTATATGCTGCTTTTTCTTCCTTCAGTTTTTCTTTGTTATCGTACTCCACACATGAGTTAAATCATGTGGTACATGTATTTCTCCGACTGGCCTATTTGACTGAGCATAATACCCTCTAGCTCCATCCAAGTTATTGCCAATGATAGGATTTGTTTTCTTCTTATGGCTGCTTACTGCACTTTTTGAACTGGATTTTATACTTCTTTTTCGTTTGTAGATTGCTATGTGCTTCAACCATTGCTCTCATGGTTATGAGCAATAGCTTTGTGTTAATCGATATGAACCTATATCTATCTATCTGTCTGTCTATCAATCAATCAATCAATCAATCATCTTTCTGTCTGCCCATCTGTCCTTGTGTACAGAACAGGTAACCACATATCCTATGTCACTTTCCTACATTATGCTTCCGAAAATCCTGCAAGGTAACTAGGCTGTAGGGAGAGCACTGGGTTCACCGAGACACTTGCAGGTCGTGTCGGCCGAGTGTACCTACAAAACCAGGAAATGGTTGTGCAGGGACTTGAACCGTGTCTCTATCCTCTGTCCTCTTTCATCTCCTTCTCACTTCCTGTCGGTATATAGCCACATTCATTCACTAAGTGCTCCCTGAAGACCACAAGTATCCTTCCTCTGGACCTGTGGATGACAGAAACGTAAAATTGTTGCTTTGCTCACCACCATGTTTGAAGGACATCTATGTGAACACCACTGATAGGATGGAGGGTCAAATAAAAAGGAACACCAATTTCTAGACAGGAGCAGTTGGGAGCTAAGAGTGTATTGTGGAGTGGCATATTTATTTGAGTGTCCAAACTTCCCTCATTAGGTGGTTATTACTTCACATTCGTGAAGATCATAAAACCCACAGATTTCAAAGGCCCAGATTCTTATTATTTCAGCAACCCAGTTGTTGAGGTGAGAGAAAATGAGAAGGACGTTGCTCCACCACTAAATCTGTGGCTGGGCCTTGCTGAAAACAAGCAAAAAGAATTCACGGTGGCCAGATAGTGCTATTTTCTACTGACTGTCTCTGGGGGCTCAAACAGAATCCATTTGTTTGATTGTTTGTTTTTCAGTTTCACTCGTGTAGGGTACTTGTCCCCACACCTTCAGCTTGTAGTTTGTCTTTGTCCTTGGATCTCAAGTGAGTCTCCTGTAAGGAAGCACGTAGGTTTCTTGAGTTTTCATCCGTTCTTTTAACACTGTGTCTTTTGTTTGCAGCACTCAGAGCCTGACCTTTTATTCTGATGATTCAGTGCTGTGCCCTTATTGCACTTAAAAAATTTTTTTTGTTATCATTAATCTACAATCACGTGAAGAACATTATGTTTACTATGCTCCCCCTTATCCAAGTCCACCAGCAAAAACCTCTTAAAGTCGCTGTCCATCAGCATAGTTGGATGCTTTAAACCCCTTCAGCATGTACCCCTTCAAAGACACAGATACAGTCGCTGTCAATCATGGAGTATTAAGATGCTATATAACCTCTACTAGTCTTCTCTGTGTTGTACAGCACTCCCCATGTCCCGCGCGACCCCACGCAATATACATGGTAATCCTAATGCCCCCAATCTTTCTCCCCACACTTATCCCTCCCTTCAGAACCACCCTGTGCAGTCCTTTTCCCTTTGGCAACTTTTAGTCAACTCTCGGGTTCTGTGAGTATCCTGCTGTTTATTTCCTTCAGTTTCTCTTTGTTGTTATATTCCACACATGAGTGATATCATTTGATATTGTCTTTTCTGCCTGACCTATTTTTCTGAACATACTACTGTCTTGCTCCATCCACGTCATTGCAAATGGTAGGATTTGTTTTCTTCTTATGGCTGCTTACTGCACTTTGTAAACTGGATTTCAGTCTTCCTATTTGTTTGTAGTTTAGCTATGTGATTTCACCATTCATCTCCTGGTTATGAGCAACAGCTTTGTGTCAATCGATATGTATCTGTATCTATCTATCGCTCTCTGTGTCTGCATATCTATCTATCTTTCTATATATCCTTCTTTCTATCTCTCTATCCTTTCTATTTATCTATCCATCTATCTAGCTTCCTGTCTTCTATCATGTGTATAATCTATCGATCATCTGTCATCTATCTATCTGTCTATCTATGAAACAATCTTCTTTCTGTCTGTCCATCTATCCTTATGTACAGAACAGTTAACTACATCAACTTTTTCACTTCCCTACATTATGCTTTCAAAAACATTGCAAGGTCACTAGGCCGTAGGGAGAGCACTGGGCTCACTGAGACAATTGCAGATCGAATCAGCCGCGTGTGCTTACAAAACCAGTAAATGGTGGTGCAGGGACTTGAACCCGTATCTCTGTCCTCTGTCCTCTTAAACCTCCTTCTCGCTTGCTAACTGTATTTAGCCACATTCATTGACTAAGTCCTCACTGAAGACCCCAATTATACTTCCTCTGGGCCTGTTGTAGACAGAAAAGTATACTTGGTGCTTTACTCACCACCATGTTTGAGGGACATTGGTATGTTCACCACTGATAGGAGGAGGGACAAATAAAAAGGAACACCTATTTCTAGACAGGAGCATTTGGGAGCAAAGTGTGTGTTGTGGAGAGACGTGTTTGGTTGAGTGTCCAAACTTCCCTCTTTATGTGGTTATTACATCTTTACAATCGTGGATATCATAAAACCCAGTGATTTCAAAAGCCCAGACGCATATTATTACAGCAATTCATTTGTTGATGTGAGAAAAATGAGAAGGACATTTCAGTTCCACTAAATCTATACCTGGGCACTGCTGATACCAAACAAAAGGAATTCACGGTGGCTAGGTAGGACTATTTTCTAGTGACTGTCTCTGGGGTCTCAAACAGAATCCATTTGTTTCTTTGTTTCAAAGATTCACTTGTATAGGGTACCTGTCCGCGCCCCTTCAGCTTGTAGTTTGTCTGTGTCCTTGGATCACAAGTGAGTCTCCAGTAAGGGAGCACTTAGGTGATCTTGAGTTTTCATCAGTTCTTCTAAACCTGTTTCTTTTGATTGGAGCAGTGAAAGCCTGTACTTTT